>NC_053154.1:19495998-20095998 GCF_016835505.1 Polypterus senegalus
TAGAATAAGGGTAGGGGTAGCCTATCAATAAGTTTTACTCCAGCCGTAACATTGATTATTGAGAATCCGGGTTAAAACATTAACATCAGGACCCTAATTAAAATATTAACCACAGGGCTGGTATGGCAGCCTTTTTAAGGTTAGGAAAAGGGCAAGGGATAGACAATAATTTACAACCCCCAAATCAATTGGTGTGATCCCGAGCATCAAGTCTCTAACCATCTCAAAACAATGTACTAACTTTATGATGTTTGCCTCCACAAGCCATGAATCTCTTACAGCCTGAGTCGAATCTCCATCCAGCATACGTTGATCCTTGGTTGAACTATTTACTTTAGTTATCCTATTTAACAAAATCATTGGAAACCAAGGTGATCACTTTAGCAAATGGGTTATTTTTTAATGGCTTTTCCTGATTGATCCAGTAATTCGTCCTATTCATTTGCATTAATGGATTATCCATCCATTATCCAACCCGCTATATCCTAACTACAGGGACATGGGGGTCTGCTGGAGCCAATCTCAGCGAACACAGGGCGCAAGGCAGGAAACAAACCCCAGGCAGGGTGCCAGCCCACCGCAGATTAATGGAATAATTATTTTATATAAATTAATTTAATCACATTATTGGTGGTTCCCAAAACTTTCTTTACTGGATTTGCTTTTCCGTTACAGGATAATAGCAATCTCATAGGCATATGGTGCAAGACGTGAATGTAAAGCCAGTCAAGTAGAATATACAGGTTAACACCTAGAAGACCAGTTTGTAGTTGTTAGTTAATGAATGTCCGTTATTTAGACAGTAAGATGAAACCATGCTGCCTACAGAAATCTAAAAAGTAAAAGTAGGTAGTAAAGGATTGTTGAAATCAAAAATAATGGTGTCCTGTAGGGCTAGACTGGCTACAGGTTTTCATTTCAGCCATTTTTGTTAATGCTTCCCAGTTTTTCCTGTTTTTTAATTTCTTTAGCCTGAATTTTAATTGACTTTCTTTCTTGGTGCAAAGAGAATTGTCTACAACTAAACATCAATAGCAAGGAACTGGTGATTGACTTGGCTGCACCGAAGAGTCTTTATGTCCGGTCACTATTCAGGGAGTGGATGTAGAGGTGGTCCACTCCTACAAGATCTCCACATTAATAACTAATGATTCATTTAATCCATGAATCTATGATTGACGGTCTTGAAACACAGAGGAACTATATAAGGCAGAGCAGGCTCCTCTTTCTTAACTCTTTCAGGGATGATGTCAACTTTTGTCAAAAGGAGGAGTTGACGATGGTAATCAACTTAAACTGTGACAAAACCATCCGTTATGCTTTAGTTGGACTCTCGTTCCTAGAAGGAAAGTGTGGAATGGAATTTAAAATCTATTGCTAGTTTCTGTATGAAAATCTGCATGTTCTCTGTGTGGCTAGGTATTATTATTAACAGAAGTGTGCTTCCAGCGGTGGAATGCAGTTTTTGACTGTTCCCAGCTGCTTCAGCAGTGTATGACAAGTTTTCAAGCTTCATTCCAAATATAAGACTAGAATTTATGCTTTCCGTTGTAATCAACAAATTTTGTAAAAAAAAAATGTTCTGTGGCCTTGGATGGAACTGAGATATTTTTTTCTAACCATTCTCTTTGAAGATTTTGTTATAAATGCAGCTGAACCCCCCCTTGTCGGGGGCCTTCCTTGCATTTTCTCTCTGTAAGGAAAAGCCGCTCTGCTCACCAAGAAGTCAGAAATAAAAGATTCTGCTTATTAGAATTGGTGTCTGCCTGCTATTTGTTTGAACCTTCGTCCACAAAAGTTAGCTTCATTGGTTTTGACCAAGATTTCCTGCGCTCCTGTGAGTAGCAAGGGGCAAACAATGGTAAATTACTCAGTGGAAGCGAATTGTTGGACTCCGAATTTTATACAAGCAATCGAGGTTGTGAGGTTCCAGCTTCAGCTGACTAGTCCCTGGTTAATTGTGTTGCTGAACAGGTTCATGTAGCTGACACGCCTATGGCACTATGTACCTGGGAGGACTGCCATTTAAGAGGTAGAAATCAGATTGCAATGCACTGCGACCATGACCGTTGCTGCTGCCAAAGCCAGGTAGAGACAGCCTGGCAGCATGCCTGCCGCACATTCTTGGCAAACTGGTAGCCACCGCATGCAGCAACAAACATTTTATGTTGATTTTTGTGTGAAGCTATTGCTTTTCAGAAAACTATGTTTTTTGGAAAAAATATTCAGCCCACAAAGGGTTAAGAGACATCCTTCACACCTCCTACAACTCTGTGATAGCCAGGCTGTGGTGTGCTGGGCTGGTAACATCATTTCAAGAGAAGCCCACTGAGTTAACAAGCTAAATAAAAGGGCAAACTCAGTTATGGAACACATTCTGGACCCTCTGGAAGTGCATAATGTTATCTGGCAGCACTGGGCACCACGAAAAAATCAAAAATGAATGAGGAACCAGTTCAGTACAAGGCCCACTTGTGTACATATCCACACTGGCAATCAGAGGGGGTCAGACTAACTTGCACATCCTTGGTGATGTTGGAGAAAAACACAGGCAGATATAGGTAGCACAACCAAGCATGGGATTTAAGCCCAGCACCACCGTGCCACCTTGGTGCTCCATAATAGCATAACAATCTGAAAATACATTCAGTTACTGTTTCCTGGTCACTCTTCTAGCAGTAGGGAGCCCAGGAGGAGACACCAAGGAGTTACCTGTCACCCTAGATTTATGCCTTCATGCTTTCAGGAGGAAAGTGAAGAGTCTAGCAAGAACTTCACCAAAAAGAGAGGATATGAAAACACCACACAGGCAGTAGTTCAATTACATTCTACATGCTACATGTAAATTATTATACGCAGGAATTAAAAATGTAAGGTTTGAATATGTGAAGGATTTAGGAGTCATAGTGGACTCTACGCCATCAACTTCCTGAAAGTGTTCAAACGCAATTAAGAAGGCTAACAGAATGTCAGGTTATATAGCGCCTTGATGTGTGGAGTACAAGTCACAGGAGGTTCTGCTCAAGCTTTATAACACACTGGTGAGGCCTCATCTGGAGTACTGAGTGCAGTTTGGGTCTCCAGGCTACAAAAAGGACATAGCAGCACTAGAGAAGGTCCAGAGAAGAGCGACTAGGCTGATTCCAGTGCTACAGGAGATGAGTTAGGAGGGAAGATTAAAAAAAAGCTTAGCCTTTAGAGTTAAAGTAACGAAGATGAAGAGGAGACCTGACTGAAGTGTTTAAAATTATGAAGGGAATTAGTCCAGACGGTAACTTTAAAATGAGTTTAACAAGAACACGAGAACACATTTGGAAACTTGTTAAGAGTAATTACCATCAAACATTAGGATGTAGTCTGGTGGACAGCAGGACTATAGGAAACTTCAAAACATAACATAAATTTGGAAAAGTTAAGTGGATTGGACTTTGATTGATTGTCCTAATGTTCTAAAAATGCTAATATGGAGCAATTCTGCCTGCATTGCCGTACTGCTGCCTATTTTTGTTCTAACTCTCTTAAGATAAGAGACTTACGCATAAAGAAAACAACCAGAAAAATTCAGGGCCACACTCTAGGTTTACGTAGGGGTGTCTAGGCTCTCTGAGGACAGGCTTCCATTATTGCTGTCTGTGCTACTCATCTACAGTGCCAGCTTTCACCTGAGTTTAGATCTCTTTAGAATCTCAGAAATATCCATTAGCAATGATAGGCTAAGGATATCAGGCCCACTACAGTTAAATATCTGTGGGTTTATTTGCACAATAACTGAAAATAAAGCTACTCTTTATCTGTATTGGCACCTATGTTTGATGGTATATGAAAGATGGCATACAAAATAAAGGATTCACATTTGTGGAGAAAAGGGAGAAACAGGATAAGTAATCGGTGGAGCATTTAACACAAGAAAAAAAAAATTGACAGATCACTTCAGGTGCTGCTACACAATTCCATGAAAAGAAATAAAGAAATGAAAAGAAGACATTAGTGCTGCCAGGAAGAAGACTACAGTTACAGTATTAGGATTATTCAGAAGTCATACACTATATTTGAGACGTACTACTTTATAAAGTCTGCAGACAGTCGTGGTCCTCCTGCTACCCTCAGGAGCAAAAATGTGTCATCTGATTAGTGAATTCCTCTCAAAAGTGATTCAAAATCGCAATCAGTAATGTAGTGACATTTGTTCAGCAAAGGCTGGAAATGAGCCAAGACAGCTAAAAGACTCTTCGTGCCCTGCAGAATTCACCAGGCACTGCACTATTCAGCAGCTCTCTGCCTGAAGGTATAACTGGAAGAGAAGAATGAAATGACATTATCTCTTTAAGTTTATCCAACCTGAAAAGTCAGCGTGGAAAGTTTCTGTTAGTACCACAAGTGACCTTTCCAAAGGCAGCCTCCGGGTGTAAGCTGTCATACCTTTCACTGGATAGCACTGAGTCTGAAAAGCAGAGGTATTATTTTAATGGCTGTGCCTGATAGAGTCTTGCTGGATCAAAGACATTGCAGTCATAATGAATATAATTAAATGTCACCATATTTGGTTTCTTTAATGAAAAATCCAGAATCTATCTATCTATCTATCTATCTATCTATCTATCTATCTATCTATCTATCTATCTATCTATCTATCTATCTATCTATCTATCTATCTATCTATCTATCTATCTATCTATCATAAATACTACTGTATATAGTCATATCACCAGTTACAAGGTCAATGTGTTGGTGTTCTTTTTGGAAAATTGTAATGTTGTCATTAGCAATGCTATGTTTTAAAAAAATAAATACTAATTAACAATTATCATCTAGCTATTATGCCTATTTTCGGAAACTTTGTATTACAATATAAGATTTTTTATGTCCTAATAAAAGAAGAAAATGGCTCTGTGACAGTTTACATGTATTGCTAATTTGTTGTTAGACTAAGTTTAATTGCTGTATCGATTGTAATCCATGATGGTATATTCTGTATAAGTTGCTTATACAACTTTTATAATTTGTAAATTAACATTTATAAATGTAAATGTAATATATTGGGCTTAGTGCAGGAAACGATGCTGAAAGGAACGTCAGCCTGTTCCAGCGTACAATCCCTTACACACAATACACCCCTTCATTAGTTTAAAGTTGCTATCCAACCTGACTGTCAGTGTATTTAGGATGTGAAAGGAAAGTCATAGTGATCACCAGAAGAAAACCCACATTGACCATGGGAAGAATATACAGTATATACTCCACAATGACAGTGTCCAGGGCCAGAATATTAATACTAAACACTAACCACTGTGCCACAATGCTGCCCATTGAATGACTATACTATTTGTATCAAATTTAATTATAAATATAGACCCGTGATTTTAGGGTTGAACCTCTAGGAGACTGGGTTTGAATTCCATGCCCGCTCATTGTCATTATGAAGTGCATTAAATTGATTAAAATTTAAATAATGGGTCAGTATTCTTTTGAAAAGATTGTGAAGCAAGTATAAACTGTACACTCTTCTGCTAGATAGATAGATAGATAGATAGATAGATAGATAGATAGATAGATAGATAGATAGATAGATAGATAGATAGATAGATAGATATTTGTTTTATTTTTAAAACCAAAGTTTATTGAATAAACACAGGAATAAATGAAAACAGTAAACCACACTCAATCTTAAGTCTTACAAAAACATGTACACACATTCCTAATGATGAATATTCAGTTTCAAACCATTACATAATATATATATATATATATATATTGTCAGGGATGCCGGGGCAACGACCCGGCCGGAACGCCGTGAGGGACCAGAAGAGGGTCAAAGCCCACCCTGGATCACGTGGGGGCCGCCTTCCTGGTTGTTCTGGGGGCCACGGGTTGAGGGCATGGAATCCCTACCCTGTAGGGGCCTGTGGTCACCGCCAGGAGGTGCCCCAATGCCTTGGGGACCTGTTACACCAGCACTTCCGCCACACCAGGAAGTGCTGGGGGAAGATATAGGATGATACCCAGAGAGTTGCTGGGAGGACAGCCGGCACTTCCGCCACGCTGGGGCGTGGCCAAGGGGGGGAATGCCGGGAACACCTGGTGCTCATCCGGGAACGGTATAAAAGGGGCCGTCTCCATTCATTCAGCTCTGGAGTCAGGAGGAGGCAGGACGAAGCACAGAGGAGGTGTGGAGGCGGCCCGAAGAGAGGCATTGTGGCCAGGACTGAGTATTTTGGGGGGTTTTTGTGCATGTGACTGGGTCTGTGTGACCATTATTTGGGTCTGTGTGACCAATTTAACTGTAAATATTGTAAATAAATGTGTGGTGGTTGAAAAACAACATGTCCGCCTGTCTGTGTCGGGGTCAGCTCCACAATATATATTGTTGCAGATAACGCTCTTGTCCACCTCTTGAACCCTCAGGTACCAGTCCAGACACCGGATAACACAAGCACCCTCCACTCCTCACTACTCATAAACTAAATCAACACAACAATAATACTCTCTCCTCCTCGCCCAGACACTTCTCCCCTCTACCTCCCAGTTCAGCTCAGTCTCAGGGCTTTCCCACAGTCCTTTTATACACCCTGACCCAGAGGTGTTCCTGCCCAATCGGTCCACAGTTCCTTATTCCTTCCGGGTCAGGGTAAACAGTCCTGTTCTTCAACCTGGGAGCACGTCGTTCCTTCCTGTCATGTGACCGTGACGTACTCCCGGGTTATAGGGTACATAAGAGCCCACGAGCCCTCCTACAGTGACTCCCGGTGGCCCTGAAGGTATCCAGTAGGGCTGTGTATAAACACTACATAGTCCATGAGGCCCTGCTGGAACTCGGGGCACGATCATGCTGTGGGAGAGCTCCTCCTGGCGGCCTGGGGGTGAGGGCTGGAGTAAGAAGCCGGCAATCCTCCACAATATATATACTGCATATATATATATATATATATATATATATATATATATATTGTAAAAGCGCTATATAAGCGCCCGACCCGCACAGACCACGCAGAGGCAACGTGTACAAAACACACAGGCTTTTATTTTTCTTCAGCTGTGTGACACGTCTTCCCCGTGCCACACAGCCCAAACACAGTCTCCAAAAGCACAAAGCACACAAAACTCACTTCTCCACCTTCTCTTCCACCACTCCTCCGCAAGCGTCGTCTCCTTCCTCCCAACTCTGGCTCCCTGAGTGGTGGTGGCTGGGGCCTTTATAGCCCACCCGGAAGCATTCCAGGTGATTAACCACCTGGTCCTAATTGAACTTCGGGTGGGGCTGAAAACTTCGTCCAGCCAGGCTGTGGGAAGCAGGCAGCTCCCCCTAGCGGCCATGCTGGGCCCCAACCAAGCTGTGGAGGACTCCATCTCCCATGGAGCCCTGCGGGCGGTTGGGGAATCATCGTCGGCCAGGAGGCTGCCACCAAGCGTCCCGGGGGAGGTATTGGACTGCCCATGGCGACTCCCCCGGAACAGAAGCAGCAGGGGCGTCCCTGCCGGGCATGGGACCCGGCTGTCCGTCACACTTCCCCACCCTCAGATGAGGCTTGTGGGGCTCATCGGCCTGCCCGCGAGGGCGGTCCTCTCCAGGACAGGAGTCGGCATCCTTGGCTTCATGGCTGCGCCCTGTAAAAACATAATAAACAGGTCTGGGGGTGCTGCCCGGCGTCCCTGCCACTCGGACGTCCTCCTTGGACAACCCCTCCAGACATGACCAGCGTGACCGCAGGAATAACACAACCGACCCCTCCAGCTCGACCCTTGCGGGAGCGGAAGCAGGCAGGAAACTCCTGCCCCTTGCCCACTCCGGGAGGGCTTGTGAGGTGTTAAGCCCCTCCGCAGTGTAGCCCTCCCGTACTGTCGCACTGACGGGCTTACGCTGCACCTTGTCAGGAGTCCCCGACCTCTTTGTCGGGTCCTCCTCTTCCTCTGGGGTGCAGTGACGGTCTGGGTCCCCTTATGGGAAGAAGGGAGACCCTGTGCCGCCTGCACCCCTTTAGGCGACATGAGACCGGTGCAGGCAGAGGGGACGGGGTTGTTTGGCAGCCAACATCCACCAGCTGCCTCTCCACACGTTCCTCTGCCACCGTGATCGGTCCACGGCGTCTTGTGTAGTGGGCGGGCGACCTGCAAGCAGCACTGATCATATCCGCAGCCGTTGCGCTCCGCCCCCTTTCCTCTACGGCCCAGGCTTCACCTACCTGAACCGCTGTGTCCTGCAGGCAGGAGGTTGGCGCCCCCGTCTCTCCAGCCATTTAACAACGGCCGCCATCAGGCGCCGATCTTCCAGTCAAGTCCTCCTTCGTCTCCTGCAGGACCTGAAAAACCTTAACTAAGGACTGCAGAGGAAGGAGAACATGTTTCAACTCCTCTACAGCCCAAGAAAAGTTAATGCGTTGGTCGGCGCTGGACTTGAAGTCCCCTTGTTTCCTCCCACCGACCGAGCCAACAAGACCCTGTGGACCCTCCGAGGTCCGTTTGGGAGTCCGAGGCTCGGGGAGAAGGTCCGTCACCCCGCCTGCGAACTGTCCTCGGCGGGCGGCTGACACACTCCCCTTTACCTGTTTCGAGAGGAGCTCCTGCTCCTCTAGCTGAGATCACCGCATCGGAAACTCCTCCGGGTTCTCCTCCTCCGGCTGACTGGCCGGCCCGAAGGGAAGACACAGCCCAGCCTCGCTCTCCCGTCGCTCTCTGCGCCGTCACGCCACGAACAGAGGCCATCTGCCCACCAACAGGTGGTTCGTCCCTCGGGGTCCAGGAGGTAGGCTGCGCAAACGGAAAACCCTTCCCGTGGCCCTTCCCTCTTGAGCCCGTCACCTACCTCCGGTTGTGACCCGTGGAGCGGGCGGCATGCCGGCGTCTGGAGGCTGGCTTCTGTGTCCGCCCGGCTTTCTTTTCCCCATGGCGCGGTGCCTGTAGGTGGTTTTTTGCGGCCTCAGTTGCGCTGTGCTGTGCTGTGCTGCGCTGGCTGGCTTGCTTGCAGCTGCGGGGCGTTCTCTCAGCGCTGTGCTGCGCGTGTCCGCCGGCAAGTCGTGCAGGCGCGTGCCTCGCGCTTCGGCCTCGGTGGCGCTCTCGTCGGGAGCGTGCCCTGCTGCAGTCAAAGGCGCTCTCAGCGCTGTACTCACAATAGAGCACGCTCTCTGCCTCGGGAGCGCGCTCGGCACTGCGGTGCGGTGTGCGCTCCTGCGCTGAGCTACACGTGCCCCAGGTGTTGTGCCGGGCCGTTACACACAATTTTATGCAGGTCCCGGTCCAAATGGACGGCCCGGAATCCTGCCGACTACGCCAGATGTAAAAGGCTATATAGCGCCCGACCCGGCACAGACCACGCAGAGGCAACGTGTACAAAACACACAGGCTTTTATTTTTCTTCAGCTGTGTGACACGTCTTCCCGTGCCACACAGCCCAAACACAGTCTCCAAAAGCACAAAGCACACAAAACTCACTTCTCCACCTTCTCTTCCACCACTCCTCCGCAAGCGTCGTCTCCTTCCTCCCAACTCTGGCTCCCTGAGTGGTGGTGGCTGGGGCCTTTTATAGCCCACCCGGAAGCATTCCAGGTGATTAACCACCTGGTCCTAATTGAACTTCCGGGTGGGGCTGAAAACTCGTCCAGCCAGGCTGTGGGAAGCAGGCAGCTCCCCCTAGCGGCCATGCTGGGCCCCAACCAAGCTGTGGAGGACTCCATCTCCCATGGAGCCCTGCGGTGGTTGGGGAATCATCGTCGCCAGGGAGGCTGCCACCAAGCGTCCCGGGGGAGGTATTGGACTGCCCATGGCGACTCCCCGGAACAGAAGCAGCAGGGGCGTCCCTGCCGGGCATGGGACCCGGCTGTCCGTCACAATATATATATATATATATAATCCCTCCCATTATTTCCATCCTCCAATCCCACTTATTCTTAATATATCAACCCAAAATAAGTAAAACACCAAAGTCAGAGCACAAATTGCAAATTATTATTATAACAATTACACAGTACATTATTCATGCACCACAATTCCTTAAACTGTGCTAAATTATTTGTGGACTTATAAAAATTTAAATCTACTAATATCCTACTTTCACACAATCTTCTATAAAAGACAACAACATCTTGAATCCCACTCCCAGTAATCTTGTTTTTACGGGTCTTCCATATTGACATTTTTACTTGCCTGATAATAAAATTAATTAAGTTCATATTAGCTCTTGTGTGTTTAGTAATTCTCACCCCAAACACAAAAAACGTGCCATTATACGGGACCCCCAGCCCTTCTACCATTCTTTCAATTTTACAAAAAAAGGTTTGGAGCCTCTCACGGTACATAAAAGCATGAAAAACAGTTTCTCTCAGACCACAAAAAGGGCAGCAATCTGAAATCCCTGGACATATAATCAATAAGAAGGAGTTCACCGCTAGTATCCCATGCACCAACCTCCACTGCAGGTCTCCCACGCTATTGGCCAATGGTGGCTTGTACTACAACCTCCAGGTGGGGTTCAGTCCTTGAGGGGCTCCAAGCTTGTCTCTCCAAGGTGTGTCATGTCCTCATGTCCTCAGCTGTTCCAGGTTGTTCACCTTCACGCATATCCTGTACAGCTGCTTCCCCAGCACCGTAGGCAGAGATAACACCTCAAGAGAACGTAAGGCTAAAACATCAGTCTCACCATCCCTCAGTTCAACAGCCGGAGATACAGTAAGAGTAGGAAAAGGCGTCTCGTCAGTCGGCTTCAGTCGTGAGGTGAAAATTCTGTGCAGGAGTGTCATGGATTTCCTGTCCAGTGATGCTGGTATCTGCCACAGAAACTTCTCCATTAGGCGTACTGAGGGCACTCCTGTCTCCTCTGCTACCACTTGTGCACTTTTCCAAGTGTAATTTTCCCAGTCAATGATGTCCTTTATTGTGGTTATTCCATGTATTATGAAATGATGAATAAAGTTTTCAGAAAGTACTATAGCAGTGTCAACAGCAGGATTGTAGAGCAGCGGTTCATCAAGGACCCAAAATGGGGAGAGGTCATCACAGTCTTTTTTTATCGACAGTAGTTGCCACACTGCTAGAAGGCTTTTATAAAACTCTGCCACATGTAAAGTCCTGACCTTATCCAAGTGGCACAGCAGTAAACTTTTACCAAGTCCCATTTGCCTGGCCTGTTTAAAGAAAAGTATGGCCAAGTTCACCCACTGGCTCTGCTCAACAGGGTACAGCAGTTTCTGAATGTTTGAAAGGCGGAAAGCAGCAGTCTTGCTGGTAATGTCAATAAGTCCTTGTCCGCCTTCATCCAACGGCAAGAATAGAACACCCTTCCATATCCAATGGGTACCATTCCAAAAGAAATCCATGATCGCTTCCTGTATCTGTTGAACAAGCAAACATGGAGGTTGCAGACAAATACATTTGTGCCACAGGCTGGAGAGCACCAGGTTATGAATTACCAGAATTTGTCCTCTATAGGATAACTGAGCGAGTATCCACTTCCACTTAGTGAGCCGAGCTGTAACCTTGTCCAACAGACCCTCCCAGTTCTTTTGGATGTAGTTGTCATCTCATAGATGGACTCCCAAGTACAGGAAGCCTCCAGTTGTCCACTGCAGACCCCCTTCCAGTCAAGGAGGACTACATCCTGTCCAGTTCCCAACCAGCACTGCACTGCTTTTAATCCAATTCATTTTTGCCGAAGATGCTTTACTGTAATTCCGCAGACAGTTCGTTAGTTTGTCCAAATCCTTCTGGCCTGTGATAACTACAGCGAGATCATCTGCATAAGCAGTGACTTTCACAGGGTCCATGTTGCAGTTGGGAATGGAGAGACCAGTCAGCACCTTCCTCAGGTGCACCAGGAAAGGCTCCAATGCCAGAGCATATAACATGCCGGACAAAGAGCAGCCCTGTCTGACTCCTCTTTTGACACTGAAAGGTGCGCACAAGCCACCATTGACCTTTATAATACCAGAAATGTCACTATAAAGTAAGCGAATATATTTAATAAAAGACTCCCCAAACCCAAAAGCCTTCATGGCATTCCATAAAAAAGAGTGATTGACCCTGTCAAAAGCATTTTCCTGGTCAAGAAACATAAGACTAGTCTGAAAATCAAACAGTTTTGGCAGCAGCCAAAATGTCCCGAATTAAAAAAATGTTATTAAAAATGGACCTGCCAGCCACGCAGTAATTTTGATCAGGATGCACCACTCTCCCTAAAACTTGGACCATCCTGTTAGCTAAGGCTTTGGAGAGAACTTTATAATCTGCACATAAGAGAGACACTGGCCGCCAGTTCTTAATGAGACACAAGTCTCCCTTCTTCGGCAGCAGCGTGATCACAGCTCTACGGCAGCTTTGAGGTAACAAGCCAGTCTTAAAACTCCACCAAAACACTTCCAACAAGTTCAGGCCAATGACATCCCAGAAGTCTTTATAAAACTCCACTGGAATGCCATTGATTCCCGGGACATTCCCTGTTTTCAGCTGTCCCAGTGCTGTGGTGAGTTCTGCAAAGGTCACCTCACTATTCAGATCTGCCACGTCTGCATTGGGAAGCTGCGGTAAGTCCTGCAAAAAGGCCTGTTGGTCTTCACTGCCACCATCTCCATCTGTAGCAAACATAAGTTCATAAAATTCACTGACCACCTGCCTTATTTCACTGGGCTCTTGTGTCTCTCTGCCATTGGGTGTTCTTATACAATGTAAGATTTTACTCTGCAAGTTTTTTTTCTCTAAACCAAAAAAGTATTGAGTTGGTGCATCCATCTCGGTCAACCGTTGAAAGCGGGCCTTCACTAAAGCCCCTTGACCTCTGGTCTCAAGCAGGTGGGCCAACCCCAGTTTAACAGAAGTCAGGCTTGCCTGAAACTACTCATTTGGACCCTTCTCTAGTTGTTGTTGAATTTCAGTTATTTGATTTTCCAAAGCTGCCATTTCTGACCGCAATACTTGGGTGACATTTCTGGTATACTCCTGACACAAGGCCCGAATGTGACTCTTCCCAGCATCCCACCACTGTTGTAAGCTGGTGAACTCCTTCTTCATAGCCTTCCATCCTCCCCAGAAATGAACAAATAACTCTTTAAAGTTTTGATCTTTGAGAAGGAGTGTGTTAAAATGCCAGAATGGACTACAGGGTCTGTACGTGTTAAAAAGAAGTGTACAACACACCAGACTGTGATCGGAGAATCCAGTAGGCACAATGGAGCACACCTTAAATAAACCTAACAGGTGCTTAAAACTATAAAAATGATCGAGTCTCGCCATTGAGATTGTGTTTCCACTCGTCCTCCACCACGTGTATGTCCGACAGGCCCCATTTTTAGCCCTCCACACATCTTCCATCCCAAATTCCCAAAATTATTTTACACAAAGCTCGTGCTGAGCGAGGGTGCGGTTCCACTCCATTGTCCATTCTGGTATCAAGTGTACAATTAAAATCCCCTCCTAACACCACCGCTTCCTCAGGGTCACACTTGGATAAAACATCTCCTAATTTGTTAAAGAAGTGGAGCCTCTCCTCACCCTCATCCGGGGCGTACACGTTAATGAAAGTGACGACACTGCCTTGAAGTTTCACCATCACTTTCAAGAGTCTCCCTTTCACCAGCTCATCAGTACTGCAGACTTCTACTTGAAGCTCTCTAAGAAATAAAATGGCCACTCCAGCACTAATATTCATCCCATTACTAAAAAACTGCCCCCCTTCCAATCCCTGCTCCACTCCCACTGATTTTGCTCATCAATGTGGGTTTCTTGTAGAAAGGTGACATTCAGATCTTTTTGTTTGATAAAATGAAAAAGTGAGGCCCTCTTGTCCGGACTTCTCCCACCGTTAATATTTAGGGTTCCTATGTGTACACTTGTCATTGTTAATTGAACATATAGATGAAACCATAATGAAACACAGGGACCACCACAATGACTGTGGAGTGAATTTTAGAGGGGTCTTATCCATTAGGTGGTGTTTAAATTGGACTGTTTTCTCAGTTTACTGTTTAAATTCTTGAGCCTCACGAGCTCTTTAACGTCAAACATTGCTGAGGCTGCTTTGCCTCAACGTCTGGGAAAAATTTGGCCACGTCCAACCCCTTTTATACCGGCGGTATTCACCAAAAATTCTTTTTACACTTTGAGCGCTGTAACCTCCCCTGGCTTTCAACTCTGGGGGCTCCGAGGCAGCAGACCCATCGGAGATATTGCCGTCATCGTTCTCTTCCCCGGCACTCCCCGCATTTGAAACATCATTGGCCGACTCCACGAAGATGGGAACATCCTCCAGACAAGGAGCATAGGCAGGATCCTCTTTAATCACCCCGAGCCCTGACTTAAAACAGTTTTCTTTCATGCCTGATCTTCTCTTTCTCCTTGCCTCTTTTGAGCAGGACGTTTAAATTAATTCTTTCCCTCAGGCTCATTACTGCCTCCCTCATCCATATCAATATCTCACCACACACTTTCTACTGCTGCCGTTATCTGACCTACAGTCTCACTGCCGCCTTCATTCAGCTCATCTCTGGGAGGCACTTGATTCCCCTGCCCTTCAGATATAATGGCATTTTTATTCTCATCACCCTGCGCCTCCACAAGTGCCTCTGCGCCATCAGCCTCTACTGGACGATTTTCCACTTCCTGCCCCTCTTTTTCTGTATCTGCATGGCCAGTTTTCTTGTTCCCTTGTTGTCTCTCAGGACACTGTTTAATTAAATTAGCTTCACTCCTGCACCCAAAACATTTCATTTCGTTAGAAGTGACAAAAATCACGTAATCGAAACCGTCTACTCTAAACTTTATTACCACATTTAATTCATCATCCATTCTATTTAAAAACATATAAACTTGTCATCTAAATGACAAGACGTGTTTTAAATCCGGCAATTTACAACTGAATGGAATATACCGAATTTTCGACACCAAACGTCCATGCCACTCCAACTGTTTTGCTATAGTTTCATTCTTGAGAAAGGGGGGCGCATTTGAAATTGTCAATTTATGGGACGGGACGGCTAAAGGGGAAACCTGTACAAAGGAGCCAATAATAACGACCCCCTTCTCAACCACTATGAGAACTAAATCAACAGAGCTCAAAAAAACCACGATAGACCCATTCATTCGTGATGCCGACTTGATATTCTCACATCTGACCACCTCACCGACCAGCAACACCCCCCCTCCAATGGGACAAACGCCTCCGAAATAAGTTTAATCCCATGGCGGCTTAGACGCTCAAGATTCGCAGCGATTGCGGCTGCAATGGCCTAAGCCACTCAGTACATAAACAAGTTTAGCAGTTTACACAAAATCAAGATAGAATCTAGAAAGATAGAAATAAGAAAGTAGAAAATCAGAAGAAAAAAGAATCACCTCACAGCGTCCACCACCAGTTCAACTCGCTCACACTCGAGACAACCACCCAGCATGCACAGCAATAGCAAGACTGGAAGGAGATAGATAGATAGATAGATAGATAGATAGATAGATAGATAGATAGATAGATAGATAGATAGATAGATAGATAGATAGATAGTGGCGTGGCGAAAAATTCATCATCAGAAGGCTTTTTACCTAAAAATAAAGGCTAATTTGGGTGGTGGCCGAAGGCGGGGACCTTGGCGGTCTGATCCTCAGCTACAGAAACTGGCTCTTGGGACGTGGAATGTCACCTCTCTGAAGGGGAAGGAGCCTGAGCTAGTGCGAGGTGAGAGGTTCGGCTAGATATAGTCGGACTCACCTCGACGCACAGCTTGGACTCTGGAACCAATCTCCTTGAGAGGGGCTGGACTCTCTACCACTCTGGAGTGCCCCGGTGAGAGGCGCCGAGCAGGTGTGGGCATACTTATTGCCCCGACTGGAGCCTGTGCATTGGGGTTTACCCGGTGGGCGAGAGGGTGGCCTCCCTCCGCCGGGTGGGGAAGGGTCCTGACTGTTGTTTGTGCGTATGCCGAACAGCAGTTTGGAGTATCCACCCTTTTGGAGTCTCTGGAGGGTTGCTAGAGGGCATACCTTCTGGGGATTCCCTCGTTTTGCTGGGAGACTTCAATGCCCACGTGGGCAATGACAGTGAGACCTGGAAGGGCGTGATTGGGAGGAATGGCCCCCCGATCTGAACCCAAGCAGTGTTTTGTTATTGGACTTCTGTGCTCGCCATGGATTGTCCATAACGAACAATATGTTGAAGCATAAGGGTGTTCATATGTGCACCTGGCACCAGGACACCCTAGGCCTCAGTTCGATGATCGACTTTGTGGTTGTGTGATCGGACTTGCGGCCATATGTCTTGGACACTCGGGTGAAGAGAGGGGCAGAGCTGTCAACTGATCAACACCCGGTGGTGAGTTGGCTTCGATGGTGGGGAAGATGCGGTCAGACCTGGTAGGCCCAAGCGTCTTGTGAGGGTCTGCTGGGAACGGCTGGCAGAGTCCCCTGTCAGAAGTAGCTTCAACTCCCACCGAGGCAGAACTTCAACCACGTCCCAGGGAGGTGGGGACATTGAGTCGAATGGGCCATGTTCCGTGCCTCTATTGTTGCGGTGGCTGACGGAGCTGTGGCGTAAGGTGGTCGGTGCCTGTCGGCGGCAATCCCCAACCCGTTGGTGGACACGGCGGTGAGGGATGCCGTCAAGCTGAAGAAGGAGTCCTATAGGACTTTTTGTCCTGTGGGTCTCTGGAGGCAGCTGATAGGTACCGCAGGCCAAGCAGAATGCGGCTCGGTTGTTGCTGAGGCAAAACTTCGGGCATGGGAGGAGTTTGGAGAGGCCATGGAGAGCGACTTTGGACGGCTTCGAGGAGATTCTGGTCCACCATCCGGCGTCTCAGGAAGGGGAAGCAGTGCAGTGTCAACACCGTATATGGTGGGGATGGTGCCTGCTGACCTCACTTCGGGCGTTGTGGGTGGGGGGAGTACTTCGAAGACCTCCTCAATCCCACTAACATGCCTTCCAATGAGGAAGCAGAGCCTGGGGACTCTGAGGTGGGCTCTCCCATCTCTGGGACTGAAGTCAACGAGGTGGTCAAAAACTCCTTGGTGGCAGGGCCCGGGGTGGATGAGATACGCCGGAGTTCCTTAAGGCTCTGGATGTTGTAGGACTGTCTTGGTTGACACGTCTCTGCAACATCGCATGGACATCGGGACAGTGCCTCTGGATTGGCAGACTGGGGTGGTGGTCCCCTCTTTAAAAGGGGACGGAGGGTGTGTTCCAACTATAGAGGGATCACACTCCTCAGCCTCCCTGGAAAAGTCTATTCGGGGTTCTGGAGAGGAGGGTCCGTCGGATAGTGAACCTCGGATTCAGGAGGAACAGTGTGGTTTTCGGTCCTGGTCGCGGAACAGTGGACCAGCTCTTCACCCTTAGCAGGATCCTGGAGGGTGCATGGGAGTTTGCCCAACCAGTCTACATGTGTTTTGTGGACTTGGAAAGGCATTGACCGTGTCCCTCGGGGAATCCTGTGGGGGTGCTCGGGAGTATGGGGTACGGACCCCTGATAAGAGCTGTTCGGTCTCTGTACAACCGGTGTCAGAGCTTGGTCGCATTGCGGCAGTAAGTCGAGCCCGTTTCCAGTGAGAGTTGGACTCTGCCAGGGCTGCCCTTTGTCACCGATTCTGTTCATAACTTTTATGGACAGAATTTCTAAGCGCAGCCAGGGTGTTGAAGGGGTCCGGTTTGGTGGACTCAGGATTGGGTCACTGCTTTTTGCAGATGATGTTGTCCTGTTTGCTTCATCAGGCCGTGATCTTCAGCTCTCTCTGGATCGGTTCGCAGCTGAGTGTGAAGCGGCTGGGGTGAGAATCAGCACCTCCAAATCCGAGCATGGTCCTCAGCCAGAAAAGGGTGGAGTGCCCTCTCAGGGTTGGGGGAGAGATCCTGCCCCAAGTGGAGAAGTTCAAGTATCTCGGGGTCTTGTTCACGAGTGAGGGAAGAATGGAGCGTGAGATCGACAGGCGGATCGGTGCGGCATCCGCAGTGATGCAGGCTCTGCATCAGTCTGTCGTGGTGAAAAAGGAGCTGAGCCGTAAGGCAAAGCTCTCAATTTACCAGTCGATCTACGTTCCTACCCTCACCTATGGTCATGAGCTATGGGTAGTGATCGAAAGAACGAGATTGCGAATACTGAAATGAGTTTCCTCCGCAGGGTGTCTGGGCTTTCCCTTAAAGATAGGGTGAGAAGCTCAGTCATCTGGGAGGAGCTCAGAGTAGAGCCACTGCTCCTCCGCATCGAGAGGAGTCAGATGAGGTGGCTCGGGCATCTGATCAGGATGCCTCCTGGACGCCTACCTGGTGAGGTGTTCCGGGCACGTCCAACCGGGAGGAGGCCCCGGGGAAGACCCAGGACACGCTGGAGGGACTATGTCTCCGGCTGGCCTGGGAGCATTGGGATTCTCCCGGAAGAGCTGGAAGAAGTGGCCAGGGAGAGGGAAGGCTGGGCCTCTCTGCTTAAGCTGCTGCCCCCGCAACCCAAACTCGGATAAGCGGAAGAGGATGGATGGATGTTATAGAATAGTTCAGGTAACTTGGATCCTACCATGTAAAGCCTACTGATTCTCAGGTCTGAATTTTTAGTTTGGATACTGTTAAATGCAAATGGCCATTTATGTATAGCAAGATCATCATGAAACTTGTAATATATTGTAAAAGATTTTTATACAGTAGTATAACAAACAGCCAGGATGCCATTGAGATGGAAGGATGGGGGAAGGCACATACTTGTGGACACTGCCTCCCCTAAAATATTCCCCTGGAGTGTAGTGGTGCCCCTGGATTCCCACCGGGAATCCTGGGACTTGGAGTTCGGTTTCTCAGCCCTGTTGCGTGCCACCAGGGGATGCTGTGAAAGGACCTGGGGAGTCATGTTTCCCTTATAGTACTAGGAAGTAACGAGGACGGACGTCTCGAAGTACTTCCGGGCAGATTAAAAAACTTGAGTTCTTCAATAGTCCGGACCAAGGACTATTTAAAGGACTGTTGGGAACCCAGCAAGCTAGCCAGAGTCGGGTGGAGGTGGACAGAAATCTTACTGGGAGGTGTGGAGGAGATAGAGAATTGTGTTCATTGTGGTATTTACTTGTTACCTGCCTGTGTTAGTGTGGCAGTGGTGCCTAGAGAGCACTGTTTAAAGAAGAAAAGCAATTAAAGATCTTCTTGGTGCATTTAACCTGTGTCCTGAGAGTCTGTCTGTTGGGTTTAAAGGGGCAACAGCGACCCCTAGCGTCCACAGTATATTAACTGAACATTCCATAGTACCCAGCTTTGGCCACTGTTGAGGTGTTCTTGCATTGTATTTGGAGTTTTTTTTTATAGCGACCCAGGTGTAGAAGGCCATTTCTGTAACCCTGCAGGGGCAGCAACAGGCCACTGTTGTATGTGAGACATGGGTGGTAACCGAATATCCTGAGACATGAGTGTTGCTTGAAAGTCTGTAACACGAATGTAAGTTTAATGTCACTGTGCTCTGTACAAGAAATTATTTTATGGATTCATTCACATGTGCAAGCCAAGTTTAGCACACAGGGGCTAGTCTGCCTGTATTTAGAAACCACTAGTTTAGCAGTTTGGAGAATAAAGGGGACAACTGCGAGAGTAGGCCTTGTGCTATTCCTGTATTTTTGGAGGTGGGGTTGAGTCCTTTCCTTTCCTTGTTTGGAGACCAGAGAGGGCCTGCACATGGGAGATGGAATAGGGGCTTGCTCCGTCCACTCCACGCGTCGACCTGGATGGATGGAGGGCCTGCACATGAAGCAGACAGTATATAAGGCTTGGACTACTGCCAAAACACTTTGTAGCCGACGGCCGAATGAGTGATATCGTCATTTGCCCTGAAAATTCTTTCAGCGCAGCGACGGAAAATGGCAGACTGTATACATCAAGTTCCCACCTTGGTATTGTCATGCTATGGCTTCCTTTGTTTGTAATGCCACGTAAATCGTCAGTAAAGAAACCTATTCACTCTTATGTGATTTTTTACCGCCGTATCACTATGGGAGGGATATTGCCTTTTAATATCACATCTCTATATTTTTCGGTTACTTAAAACGCCAAAATTATTAAAGAACTTATTCCGATTAGGGAGCTATATTTCCCCCTAATGTAACAATTTCAAAGAGGGAAGTGTACATGTAAATGAAGGCTAATAATTCATGCATTTCCAGTATTACCTTGTTTACCAATATAAAAGGACCTTAGGGGTTAAAGTACCTTTCGTGAACACTTTCTCATGATAAAACACAGGACCTGGAGTTGATTCTAGAAGAACGAATCTGTACTAACCACCAAGCTACCCTTATGTTGCAATCTGGGCTACAAAATTTTGTATGATTTAATACAAGGTACTTAGGCCTCTAATAATTTAGCCTCCAGTGGGGCAAACCACCCAACTTGGTGCTGGTGCCAAGTTTGAATGAATAGAAAGGGTTAGTGTCAGGAATTGCATCCGGCTGTAAAACGTAGCCAAGACCATAATGATGGAAATACTTTAGGTCTCTAATACTTTATATCAAGGAGATAATATTCAACATTAAACTAAATAATTACTCAAAAGAAACTTTAAACTCTGTTCATGTATTAAAAGTTAACAGTCTGTAGTATAGTAATCATCCCAATAAAAAGGAGAGAAAAGACGCATTAAAAATCAATTGATTCGGCACAAATGCTTTCTGGTTATGGTGCCATTCACCATGAATGACTGCAATCCTCAACCCAATGGAAATAATAACAGACATTAAACAACTTGTTTCTCTTGATAAATTACACCCTAAAAACAATATCTAATAAGTATGGAAGAAACATCTGTCACCATTCATACACAAGGCTGAACAAGCCTTTAGGTCAATTGTACGACAAACCAAAACAAGTATGATTTAAATATTATAATATATTTCAGGAAGGCTTGTCTGTGGAAGACATGCTATTGACACAGACGTGTAATTATATTCTTATCTCTCTTTTTTTCCCCCTTGTTGTGAAATTACTTTATACAAGAGCCTCACTTATATGTCAGACTCATTTCCAGGATTTTAAGTACGAAGACAGATTTTTGGAGCTTAAACAATGGTCACCTGTTATAGAGACTGGAAAATATTGAGAAAAAAATAGCTGCTTGAAGAAATAACCCATTGCAATGCAATTAGATGTGTATTTAATTTTATTCAGCCCATCCTTGCTACACCTACCAAAAAGACTGAATGGTTTTTGATTTGTTTTCTATATTTATGTCTATTTTTGGCCAGGATTGTATGTACAGGAAGTGGTCATTGAATTACTCACTATGTTATAATGCATCATTTTTCAAACTATAAAATGAAATTATTGTCGTAGTCTTGTAGCTGGCCTCCTAGCCTAGAATGGTTATGTGTCTGGGTTTTGCTAACTTGACACAGACAGTGACTTGAAAATGATAAATCTTCAGATGTTGACGTGGACTAATTGACTGATGATATGACTCGTCAAGGAAGTCGACAGTTGTCTGCACAAGATGAGAACATTTTCCCCCTTGTATGCATTTTATTCATTTAATCCAGAACTCCACTGATTAAACACAAAGCTTATAAAAAAGAACATAATGCCATTTGGTTGAAAAATAGACCAGGTAGCAGTAAAGAGTCTAAACTGAACTGTAGATATGATACGAACATTTTATCTTACCCAAAGTCCTATAACAATTCGTAGTCAGAATGCTACCAGGCCATAAAGTCCAAAATTCAACAACAGAGGTGAATCCTTAGATCAGGTGTAAAATAATATACATATATTTTGAAAAATATCACTCATTTAGACAAAAGGAATTTCATAGAATGCTACGCTGATCCCAGCAGGTAAGCTTCAGTTAGGCCTAGGCCTCAAATAATCCCCCTTTACAGTTCCATAACAATCCAAATAATATCCAGTAAATATTCAGTAATACCCAGATTAAAAGAAAAGTTATTCATGGAAAATACGAGTCACTCAAACCTAAATCCATAGAAAATCCACAGAATACGACTCTGTCTCCTTTAAATACTGTGATCCAGAAGATAAATTCCAGTTAAGCCACAGGCCTTACAGTACTGTGACAATCCAATAGTAGCCAGTAAAAATGTATCATCCAAAAAATCCCTCACTAAAATAAAGAAATTGTTCTTGTAGAGTACCAATTATTCAGGTCCATATGACAAAAATATCATTCATAAAAGCATAAAAACTCAGGCCTCAGATACTGGAACACAAAAACAATGGAATGACCTGGCTGCCATCTTGGATTTTAGAAGAGCTTTGTTGTCTGCCGTTGGCATCATTATTTTTGTGGTGGTTTCTCAATGCCATTTTGTATGGTAATGACGTCCATTGCCAGTCATGTTATAATGCAGCCGCTATTTAAGATGGAGGCACTATTACACCTATATAATCACTTCGGATTGAGGAAAACTGAATGACACATCACTTTTTTTTTTTTGATTCACAAGATTTTATTCATTTGGTTTATTTGATAAAGATTTTATTTTTTTTTTTTTGTTAAAATTTTATGCGCATCACATTACCATTTTAGAAGCAGCTAATAATAAATTGCTTGGGAATTACATCACAAAGACTTGTGACTGATAATTAATGGTGTAGCACAGGAGCCCCTTTTTCTGAGACATGGATTTGCACTTTGATAGTCTTGCTATTAATGCTCCGTGTCTCTTTTGTCTTGATTTGGTTTTCATCTTAGTGTTTTGGGTCTGGCAAAATAATAGAATTTTAGTCAATGACACGTTGCAGTTGTTTGACTACAATTACGGTTCAACTCTCTAGCTTATAAAAACCCAACTCAAAACCCTTACAAAGGTCTTCCATCTGCTTTTGATTCTATTTTCAGTCTTTAGGAAAAAGTTCTCAAAAAAAGACTTGGAAAAAAAAAAACAACTAAAAACCGATATGAAAAAAAGATTTAATTTTGATTGGATAAATTTGCCATTTTTGCCCATCAATAAACAATTAATAATCTATCATGATGAAATGAAAACGTGTTTTCAGAAAGGCTTGTACATTTATTCAAAATCAGAAACTGAAATCTCCCGTTCATAAAAGTACAGTGGGATGCAAAAGTTTGGGCAACCTTGTTAATAGTCATTATTTTCCTGTATAAATCGTTGGTTGTTACGATAAAAAATGTCAGTTAAATATATCATATAGGAGACACACACAGTGATATTTGAGAAGTGAAATGAAGTTTATTGGATTTACAGAAAGTGCGCAATAATTGTTCAAACAAAATCAGGCAGGTGCATAAATTTGGGCACCACAAAAAAGAAATGAAATCAATATTTAGTAGATCCGCCTTTTGCAGAAATTACAGCCTCTAAACGCTTCCTGTAGGTTCCAATGAGAGTCTGGATTGTGGTTGAAGGTATTTTGGACCATTCCTCTTTACAAAACATCTCGAGTTCATTCAGGTTTGATGGCTTCCAAGCATGGACAGCTCTCTTTAACTCACACCACAGATTTTCAATTCTATTCAGGTCTGGGGACTGAGATGGCCATTGCAGAACGTTGTACTTGTTCCTCTGCATGAACGCCTTAGTGGATTTTGAGCAGTGTTTCGGGTCATTGTCTTGTTGAAAGATCCAGCCCCGGCGCAGCTTCAGCTTTGTCACTGATTCCTGGACATTGGTCTGCTGATACTGAGTGGAATCCATGCGTCCCTCAACTTTGACAAGATTCCCAGTCCCTGCACTGGCCACACAGCCCCACAGGATGATGGAACCACCACCATATTTTACTGTAGGTAGCAGGTGTTTTTCTTGGAATGCTGTGTTCTTTTTCCTCCATGCATAACGCCCTTGTTATGCCCAAATAACTCCATTTTAGTTTCATCAGTCCACAGCACCTTATTCCAAAATGAAGCTGGCTTGTCCAAATGTGCTTGAGCAGACCTCAAGCGGCTCTGTTTGTGCTTCCTCTGCATCACTCTCGCATACAGCATCTCCTTGTGTAAAGTGCGCCGAATGGTTCAACGATGCACAGTGACTCCATCTGCTGCAAGATGATGTTGTAGGTCTTTGGTGCTGGTCTGTGGGTTGACTCTGACTGTTCTCACCATTCGTCACTTCTGTCTATCCGAAATCTTTCTTGATCTGCCACTTCGAGCCTTCACTTGAACTGAGCCTGTGGTCTTCCATTTCCTCAATATGTTCCTAACTGTGGAAACAGCCAGCTTTAATCTCTGGGACAGCTTTCTGTATCCTTCCCCTAAACCATGATGGTGAACAATCTTTGTCTTCAGGTCATTTGAGAGTTGATTTGTGACCCCCATGTTGCTACTCTTCAGAGAAAATTAAAGGAGGAGGGAAACTTACAATTGACCCCCTTAAATACCCGGATTCACCTGTGTATGTAGGTCAGGGGTCACTGAGCTTACCAAGCCAATTTGAGTTCCAATAATTAGTTCTAAAAGTTTGGGAATCAATAAAATGACAACGGTGCCCAAATTTATGCACCTGTCTGATTTTGTTTGAACAATTATTGCACACTTTCTGTAAATCCAATAAACTTCATTTCACTTCTCAAATATCACTGTGTGTGTCTCCTATATGATATATTTAACTGACATTTTTTATCGTAACAACCAACGATTTATACAGGAAAATAATGACTATTAACAAGGTTGCCCAAACTTTTGCATCCCACTGTATTCAGACCCTTTGCTCTGGCACTCCAAATTGTGCTCAGGACCATCCTGTTTGCTTTAATTCGATTTGAGATGTGTCAAGAACTTGACTGGAGTCCACCTCTGCTAAACTGGAATAATTGTAGATCACTCAGGAAGGCACACGCGTGTACCCATGTAAAGGAAGCCCACAATTTACACTGCATGTCAGTCCAAGGAACTCTCTGCAGACTTCCATGAGAAAAGTGTTGTTCAGGAGCAGGTTGGCCACAATAATTGTGAAATGGAATACATTTGGAACCACCAGGTTCAGAAAAACTGAATTGAATTGGCATGGATTGAAACTGACTATCAGCTGGCTCAAACAAGCAATGAAATCTGTTTAAGATTTGAGACACAGGATTTTGTTTTGGAAATTATTCACCACAAGAACAGACTCAGAACTGGATCTTGGAGTCGGCCCTCCTTCACTGCAAATGATGTCAACAGAGACCTTCAACAAATTAAACAAAAAAACCTCTGACCTCTGGTCGTCCTGCGTATGACGTTAATCTGCATCCAGCTCTGCATGTAGGCCCACCAACCTGCAGGGAAAAACCTGGGGGTTGGTGGCAGAATTGGCAATCCAGCCACCATAAAAAACTAGTGTGGTGCTGAGGTGTTACTCATTGCATGGCTAAACTCGGGTCCTAATCATGGATCCTGAGTTGGTTTGTCATCTGGAGGGTGTGGCAATGCTCTGTATCAACGTGTACTCCTAACCTCTCTTCGGCCAAGACAGAATAAGTGGATATGTGCTTCACATCTGTGTAGTGCAACTCTCTCCAAAGGTTCACTCCATATTTGAGACGTCTCTGGATTCACAGCAACTACACACCAAAAAGCATGAAGTGACTGCAGACTCACTGCCCTGACTTCTATTATCACAAAATCCTTTGAGAGGTTCAGTAAAAGACAGCTACTTAATAAAACAACACTTTATTTGTTGTATAGCCCAAAATAATGCAAGGCAATTATCTAACAATCCCCTAGCCTAGACACTATTAGAGGACAAAAAAATTGAAAAAATCTCAGAAAGAGACTCCCTTCCTGGTAGGTTGGACATGCACTGGATGTGTAAAATGGGGTAATCTCAGAAATACAATACAACAGTACAAACTACTTTGCTCCTCACCAATTGCAGGCACAGAGCACCATGATAACTCTCAAGGTAAAATGCAAGAATAGATTATACCACTCACTAAATACAGAACGATCACATATAAGGTTATAGAAATTTTCAAATGCATCAAAAACAAAGTAGAAATTAATTCACAGAAAACTATAACTACCAAGTTATCCAGAAAGTAATGTTTGGAATATTTCAATTAAAAAAAAGGTAAATATTTGAATATATCTGGTCATAGGTTCACGATTTTGAATATTGGATGTACTTTTGTACGTTCATTCCTTAAACATTATTATTATAGTAACTAGCAAAATACCCTGCTTCGCAGCGGAGAAGTAGTGTGTTAAAGAAGTTATGAAAAAGAAAAGGAAACATTTTAAAAATAACGTAACATGATTGTCAATGTAATTGTTTTGTCATTGTCATGAGTGTTGCTGTCATCAAGGATTTGATTATCATTATTTCTTTCAATCAGGTTCGTATTTGGAGGACGTGTTGTGTTCAAGTTATATTCCGTGTTTGTCAATCGTGGTAAAGATAACAGGTTTCATTCATCGAAGTGTTCACTACCCAAATCGGTACTCGTGAATCTAAGATGTTTAGCAGGCATACCCGGTATTAAGTTGTGGATTTGCCTGCGAATAGCGTGTCTATGCGTGTCTATGAACTTAATTTAACCTTTCCCAGTCCTGCAAAGTCAGTTCACGTGAGCCGCTCGGAGTACATGCATCGAAGCTTCTCAGCTGTGCTTGTGCTATCTCATGCGATCTCGCGATGTCCACGGCTTTATTTCATGTTAGCTCAGACCCGGCACTTAAAAGTTTTGCTGAGTTTGCGCCAAACACTATTCTATCCCTGACAATCTCATCTTCGTTTGCATAAGTACAGTCCTTCACCAGCAATTTTAACTCCGCTACAAAGTGCTGAAAGGTCTTGTTTGTACCCTGCGTCCGCTCATTAAACTTGTATCTCGTGAATATTGTATTCGTCTTAGGCGTGACAAATGCCAGTGGAAGCGTGTCTATGAACCTAATTTAAAGTTAAGCTTTACACCCTGCTTTCCTATTTGTTTGCATAATCACAGTCCTTCACCAGCAATTTTAACTGTATTACAGCAATTGTAACTCTATTACAAAGTGATCAAAAGTCTCGTCTATACCCTGCGTCTACTCATTAAACTTGTATCTCGGGAATATTGTATTTGTCGTAGGCATGACAAACGCCAGCGGCAGCCTGTCTATGAACTTAATTTAAACTTTAGGTTTACACCGTGCGTTGTTTCCGCAGTAGCTGCACTTATGCTTATATGCGTTACTCACTTCATATTCTTTTGCTGCCTTCTCAATTGTGTAATGCGTTTTTTGAACAGGTTTCATTCATCGAAGTGTTCACTACCCAAATTGGTACTCGTGAATCTAAGATGTTTAACAGGCATTCCCGGTATTAAGTTGTGGATTTGCCTGCAAATATTTAGCGGCAGCATGTCTCCCTGACCATCTTATCTTCGTTTATTCATCTTAGGCATGACAAATGCCAGCGGCAGCATGTCTATGAACCTAATTTAAAGTTAAGCTTTACACCCTGCTTTCCTATTTGTTTGCATAATCACAGTCCTTCACCAGCAATTTTAACTCCATTACAGCAATTTTAACTCTGTTACAAAGTGATCAAAAGTCTTATTTATACCCTGCGTCTTCTCATTAAACTTGTATCTCGCGAATATCGTATTCGTCGTAGGCATGACAAACCCCAGCGGCAGCCTGTCTATGAACTTAATTTAAACTTTAGGTTTACACCGTGCTATATTTCCGCAGTAGCTGCACTAATGAATATGCTTGTATGCGTCACTCGCTTCATATTCTTTTGCTGCCTTCTCAATTATGTAATGCGTTTTTTGAACAGGTTTCATTCATTGAAGTGTTTACTACCCAAATCGGTACTCGTGAATCTAAGATGTTTAACAGGCATTCCCGGTATTAAGTTGTGGATTTACCTGAGAATATTTAGCGGCAGCGTGTCTATGAGCGTAATTTAAACTTAAGCTTTACACCCTGCTTTCCTATTTGTTTGCATAATCACAGTCCTTCACCAGCAATTTTAACTCCGTTACAGCAATTTTAACTCTGTTACAAAGTGATCAAAAGTCTCGTTTATACCCTGCGTCTTCTCATTAAACTTGTATCTCGCGAATATCGTATTCGTCGTAGGCATGACAAACCCCAGCGGCAGCCTGTCTATGAACTTAATTTAAACTTTAGGTTTACACCATGCTATATTTCCGCAGTAGCTGCACTAATGAATATGCTTGTATGTGTCACTCGCTTCATATTCTTTTGCTGCCTTCTCAATTATGTAATGCGTTTTTTGAACAGGTTTCATTCATCGAAGTGTTCACTACCCAAATCGGTACTCGTGAATCTAAGATGTTTAACAGGCATTCCCGGTATTAAGTTGTGGATTTACCTGAGAATATTTAGCGGCAGCGTGTCTATGAACGTAATTTAAACTTAAGCTTTACACCTTGCTTTCCTATTGATATGTGTACAAAGGCTTGTTCAGCGTCAGAGGGTTTCCGCAGTAGCTGCACTTATGAATATGCTAAGCGATATAACAGCGAAGGCAGGTGCAGAATTTTATGTTAATTTGAGAATTATAAAGGAACTTGGCATACCTGTGGCTTTATAAAACCAATTAAATTTCTGTGCGAACTATGGATCGCCAGGGAGCACACCAGCTACCATGACCCCCACAGACATGGGACACAAGTGGAAACACATGCTTTTATTTTTTTTTCTTTTCTCCGTGGGAAACGCCTTAATCCATTTCCCACGTGTACAGCTCAGCTCCAGGACAGCACAAAACACACTTCTCTTCTTCTTCCCTTTTCCTTCTCTCTTTTCATCTTCTCCTCCTGACAAGCCTCATCTTCTCCCACCCAACTCCGGCTCCCACAGTAGTGGCTGCTGGCTCCTTCTATAAAGCACCCAGAACTGCTCCAGGTGCTCGTTGACCTTGTTCTGGTAGCACTTCTGCCACACCTGGTCAATTAAGGGCTCAGCAGCAGCTTCAGCACACCCTGGTGGTGCCCACAGAATCCAACAGGGCTGCACCAAACTCCAACTCCAATGGAGCACTGCAGGAGTCCGAGGCACTGCTGCAGCCCAAGGGGGCTACCACATAGCACTCCGGGAGAGGGTGAAACTCCCCCGGTCCTTCCTGCATAGAGGTGTCCTGGCCGTACAACACAGTGCATAGTTTTTGACTTTCAAGCATAACCAAAATTTTAGTATGGAGTCTATGCAAGGTTTATACACGAGACCCCTGAAGTTTTAGGGTTAGGGTTAGCAGAGTTGAAGTTTTCCTTGTTTTGCCTTTATCTATTTCTACTTTGTATCATCCATTTTGAGTATTTCTTTATTATTATTTAATTATTTTAGCTAATTTGTACCAGATTTATGTTCACTTTCCTCCATAATGTTTGGAACAAAGACAAATTTTTCCTTGATTCACCCCTCTGCTCTACAGTTTAAAATTACAAATCAAACAATTCAGGCATGCGTACATTTCGCTCACACCATGTAGAAATGACAACACTTTTTCTACAATGCTCTTCCCTATGCTTGTGCTCATTCATTGAGCCTGAAGAAATGCAGTTTCGTTCAGCTGTGCTCTCCTTGTTGTATGGTTTGGATGACAATAAAGTCAATCCATTCATCCATGCATTTGAGGGCACCATAGTGTTTGGGACAATTGGCTTCACAGGTGTTTGTGATTGAAGTGGGCTGGTGCCCCGCCCAGGGTTTGTCTCCTGTCTTGCACCCCGTGTTGGCTGGGATTGGCTCCAGCAGACCCCCGTGACCCTGTAGTTAGGTTATAGCAGGTTGGATAATAGATGGATGGATGGGTGTTTGTGGTTTGTCAGGTGGGTTTCATTGCTTCATTGCCCAGCTTGCTTCTGCCCTTTTGAGTCTGTAATTATAATTCTTTCCATGTACATAGCGATTTTCTCACTACTCAAAATGCTTTACATAGTGAGTGAGGAGTCACTTTGGCCACCACTAATGTGTAGCATCCACTTGGATGATGTGATGGCAGCCATTTTTGCGTCAGTACGTTCACCATACATTAGCTATTAGAGGGTGCAGTCATGAGAGATAGTCAATTAGAGACAGGGGATAGTTAGAGGGCCAGAATAACTAGTCCATGATGGACAGTTTAGCCAGGACATTGAGATACACCCTACTTTATGCAAAGGATTTCCTCAGTTTTATATCTCATCTGTAAGATGGCAACGTTTTTACAGAACAGTGTTCCCGTTACTGCACTGGGACATTGGGATCCACATTCAGACCACAGGGTAATGCCCCCTGCCAGCCTCACCAACACCTCTACCAGCAACAAACCAAGCTTTTCCTAGACAGTCTCCAATCCAAGTACTGGCTGGGCTTGAACATGCTTACTGTAGCTTCAGGTGGGTGACCTCTTCTGAAGTTTGTTCAACATGAACTGTGCCAATGAAAGTCAAAGCAGCCATTATGAGGTTGAAAAACAAGAATAAAATCATTAGAGACATCGGTGACACCTTAGGATGACCAAAATCAACTGTCTGGAATGTCATGAAGAAGAAAGAACACACTGGTGATCTCATGAATCACAAAGGGGCTGGTAGGCAACAAGGACTGGATGACCTCCACTACTAATGACAGAAGAATCCTCACTTTGGGAAAGAAAAAGCCCCAAATGCCCATCCGACAGATCAGAAATAGTATTCAGAAGGCAGGTGTGGCTGTGTCAGAAGTGACTATGTGCATAAGACTCCATGAACAGAAATGCAGAGGACACACAGCAAAATTTAAACCACTGGCTAGCCACAAAAACAGGGTGACCAGATTAGAGTTTGTGACAAGGACTTCAAAGAGCCTGAAAAATTCTGAAAAAAAAAATGCCTTGTGGACAGACGAGACAAAGATGAACTTCATCAGAGTGATGACAAGAGCAAAGTTTAGACATGAAAAGGAACTGCTCAAGATCCAAAACAGATCCACCTCATCTGTTAAACATGGTGGTGGAGAGTGTTATGGCTTGGGCATGTATGGCTGCCACAGGTCCTGGTACACTTCTCTTCATTGATGATGGAACTCTGATATGATTTGATCTGATTTGATGATTCTTCAATGGACAAGCCAATCACCCAATTCAAATATAACAGAGCATGCCTTCCATATGCTGAAGAGAAAACTTAAGGGGATAAGCCCTCAAAACAAGCAAGAGCTGAAGTTGGCTGCATTAGAAGCTTGGCAGAGCATCACCAGAGAAGATCATCAGATGGTGTCTATGAATCACAGACTTCAAGCAGTCATTGCATGCAAGGGATATGTCGACATATGACAGCTTTAATAGACCTGCCATTGCTGTATCTCAAACATTATGGTGCCCTGAAATGGTGGGACCATGTAGAAAACGTGTTGTCATTTCTACATGATATGACCGAAATTTATGAAAATCCCCTTAAATGAAAGTCTGCAAAGTGCACTATAATCACAATGTCTGAATTGTTTGAGTTGTAATTTTAAACTGTGGAGCAGAAGGGGAAATCGATGAAAAGTTTGACTTTGTCCCAAACATCATGGAGGGCACCGTATTTTAAGGTGTTGACAACTACTCCCAGAATCCCTTCAAATCGCAATAAATAAACGTTACTACCCCATTCGAAGCTACTAAAAGAATAAATGAATAAATATCAAACTAATCTGAATTAAAATACATGATCTTGCATACATTTATAGTCAGACTAGCGACTGGGAGCCCGATCGAATCAGGCTACAAATGCTACATTTGTGAAATCCATACTTTCTCTGCAAAGAATTATTTGGTTTTTTAAGTCCTTGAAATGATTTTTTTATCATGGCACTGATTTGTGCTTAAAATAGACCTTTTCAGCCAAAGTAATGAAGACGGGGCTTCATTGTTTAAACGGGGCTGCGAGACGTGAGCTCAGCTCTTCGGCGCACCTCATTTGATTTTTTCCGGCAAACAAATTTTCAAAACAAACCATATTTTACGACTCTAATCAGAGTCGGAGAAATAATTATGTTGGTGTGGTCATTTTAGATCTGAGATCAGGTAAAATTTAAACAACGACCGTTGTTAATACCCAGCCGTCATTACTCAGTTTGCCAATAGATGTCAGAAGAACGGATGCCAAAACCAAACTCCCCCTAAATAGATTTCGACGTACCAAGCAAAATACGTTCTAAATTACGGTTTCAGAGCTGTCGAAGGGTGTAAGTCAGTCAACGATGTTAGTCCTGGAAAGTACGCCCCACCAAACCAACGTTCCAAAAACCAACCAAACTTACTGTTATCTGCTCGAACCAACACCGACTTACTATACGTGGGCGTCCAGCAGCGTCACTGAAGCATTCGAACATTCTTAGCCAATCACGCAATACTGCGTCCGCGTTTGCCACGTTATGTTCTAACTACATTGGCAGAGTCCCATTGCATGGCTCTAACTTGTATTGAGTCGAGGTATTGAAGTGAACACAATACATATGGAAAGTTTTAAATTATATATAAGGATTATTATATGCATATTTGTTAAAATTAGTTATTGGAAGATATGGAAAAAGATGGTCAGCTATGGCGACCCCTAATGGAAGCAGCTGAAAGAAGAAGAAGATTAACATTTAAGTTATTAAAATAAGTAAGAAATAAATAATTCTTATAAACAAACACCAATAAAACCACCCAAGCGTTCACATTTCATTGACAGGCACAATGACATATTGTACATGACAAGCGGAGTTAGTGACATTTTAATAGTTATTGCCCAACAATGCGTTTATAAAGATATTAGCACCATGAAGACTTCCGCTAAATAGAAAGAATGCACAAGGTTCACAGACTTTGGATTCCGTCCAGTTCCAATCAACCTGTTTTATAAACTGAAAACAAGGATCCTCCCTAGAAACAGAAATTCCTGGCAAGGGTGTTGGTGGCTATGAAAGCAGCAATCTTGCCCTTTAGCTAGAAGATGACAGTTTTTTGCCTGGAGTATGAGAGTCATAGAAAGAAAGAGAGTGTTGCGCTGTAGGGTGAAACATAAAAACATTATGTACATTATTATTTCACTTCTGTGTGCAATGCCATGTGCAATGAAAGTAGGCCTCCACAGTAGCGGATTATAACAAAGGAAATCCATGTGCTCGGATTTGTCGTGTTGACAACGGGACAGAGACGCTGCTGGCTGTATTTGTGACAATATTGGATGTACTGAAATGATAAGGGTGTGTGTCCTATTGTTGTGACAACAGACCAGTGAATATTTTTGGTTGATTTTGTTTTTAAAAATGGAGATAACTACACACAGTTACTTAACATGAATGTTTTCAGTTTATGGGAAGAATGCTAGAGACCTGCTGAAAACATTGGCGCTAGAATATTGGGCAATATGCACTTGGTAACTCTATCAAAAAGCTGAATTCTACAGTATGGTTTTATCACTTTGAAGCCTTAATAGTGTAATTTAAAAAAAAAAAAGTTTTGCAAATGTATTGCAATATGATAAATACTGCATTTTAGTCCTGCAATATATTGGAATTTATTGTTGTCTTATATATTTGATAGAAGGAAATTTTAAAATAAAGTTTAAATTCATATCACTGTACACTCTTAAAGGTAATATGGTTCTTTAATGCCACTCTGGGCTGGAGCCACCATTAATGTGAATTATTAAGGTGCAGATCATAAGGGGGTCTAAAACCCAGCCACATGGGTTAACTACAGGTTGGCACACTAATGAGCTTGGTCTAGGGTGCAAAATGACACCAGCACTGGCACTGATGGCACTATATGGTTCTTTAATGGGTTCTCAGCAAAGGTCCATTATTTCTTGGAAGACTTCTTTGCATATGAAGTTTGTACTTTGCGTTTTAAATAACTTCCTAATGTGGAGAAAAACAACTGAGATCTTTTATGTATGGTAGGCTGCAGGACACTAACAGATTAAGAAAACCCGGACTAAGCTTGTTTGACTGGACGTAGCAACAAGAGTCCTTTTAAACTCAGGAGCCATTAGTAATTCACAAACCTGTTACCATCTCTTTGTGGTTATTGACAGTATGGAGCCTGTTATGAATCTAAATGCATAAAAAGGTTCTTTTTGGAAGTTCCAAAAATGGTTCTGCTATGGCATTGCTCTGAAGAACCATTCTGGTACCTTTATTTTTAAGAGTGCAGGCAAAAATGTGCTATAACAAAAAAAGCTTGACTCAGTTCATCCTAGTTAAATCCTTTTCTTTTTAACATATAGAAATGGATTTAAAGCATCTCATCAGTCTTCAGAGTAAGCCCAGCAATATTCAGATATAGTACACATCGGGCCATCGTCTAAATTTAGCTCTATGTGAATTCTTGTGAGACAAGGCCTTATGTTCACAGAAATACAGTACAGTCAGTAAAAATTTTAAAATTGCAATGTTTTCTGTTTAAAATAAATAATTTAAATGCATATATATATATATATATATATATATATATATATATATATATATATATAAATAAATATATTGAATCTATACTAATAAAAGACAAAGCCCTCACTGACTGACTCACTGACTCATCACTAATTCTCCAACTTCCCGTGTAGGTAGAATGCTGAAATTTGGCACGCTCATTCCTTACAGCTTCCTTACAAAAGTTGGGCAGGTTTCATTTCGAAATTCTACGTGTAATGGTCATAACTGGAACCTATTTTTCTCCATATAATGTAATGGAGTTGAGCTCGATGGCCGTGGGGGGCAGAGTTTCGTGTGACATCATCACGCCTCCCACGTAATCACGTGAACTGACTGTCAACATAATACGTAGAAAACAAGGAAGAGCTCCAAAAAGCGCTGAAGAAAACATGCATTATACAATTGAGAAGGCAGCGAAACAATAAGAAGCGACCGAGTCACACATACAACCATATTCATGAGTACAGCTACTTCGGAAACAAAGCACGGTGTAAACCTAAAGTTTAAATTAAGTTCATAGACAGGCTGCCACTGGCGTTTGTCATGCCCACGGCTAATGCGGGATACAAGTTTAATGAGAGGACGCAGGATATAAACGAGAGTTTTGATCACTTTGTAACTAAGTTAAAATTGCAGGTGAAGGGCTGTGCTTATGCAAATTCTGAGAGACTGTCTTTGTGGGGGGATTGACAGTTAAGGCGGATGGGAGAGTCACATCATCATCTCGCCTCCCATTCACCTCATTTCGCTGTGAGCTGAGCTCCGCAACACAGTCTTGAGGAACCAACTTTGTGACGCTACCACCAAATACTCACAGAAAAATCCACAAGGTAATACACACGCTGTCTCTGCAGTTTCTCCACACTCTAAATCCTCCAAGGCACTATTTACAAAAGGTTACATTGACAATCATGTTAAGTTATTTTTAAAATGTTTCCTTTTCTTAGGACAAGCACAGCTGAGAAGCTTCGATGCATGTGCTCCATAACGTGTTAAAAAATAACACATTTAATCACACTGTGCATTCCAAGCAAAGGGGAACTTCTGGCAATGCATGATTTTCTGGTACACCGATTACATTGATGTACACATCAGAGCTACAAAGAAAGCGCATTGCTACGACTGCTTGGAGGAAAATATCATTTCAAAAGACTACCCGACGGAAGCCTTGATAAAAGCGTGCTTTTGTGCACATATATATAGTAATCCCTCGCTATATCGCGCTTCGACTTTTGCGGCTTCACTCTATCGCGGATTTTAAATGTAAGCACATCTAATTATATATCACAGATTTTTCGCTGGTTCGCCGCTTTCTGCGGACAATGGGTCTTTAATTTAGGTTACATGCTTCCTCAGTTTGATTGTCCAGTTGATTTCATACAAGGGACGCTATTGGCGGATGGCTTAGAAGCTACCCAATCAGAGCATGTATTACATATTAACTAAAACTCCTCAATGTTAAAAGATATGCATCCCGTGCGGTGCTCGATTGTTTGCTTCTCTCTGCCTCTCTCACTCTCTCTGCCTGACGGAGGAGGTGTGAGCAGAGGGGCTGTTTGCCTAGAAGATAGGACGCTCCTCTACAAAATGCCGCTTTATCGTGGTGCTTCTGTATACTTAAAAGTACGTATTGATTTTTTGATTGTTTGCTTTTCTTAGTGAGCGCTCTCTCTGACATTATCTGCTCTTCATGGTGCTCCTTTGAAGATAAGATATGTTTGCATTCTTTTAAATTGTGAGAAAGAACTGCCATCTCTGTCTTGTAATGAAGCACAGTTTAAACGTTTGACTAAAGGGTGTTATTTCATGTCTAGAGGGCTCTAATAATGTTAACAGTGTGGGAGAGTTTATAAGGGCTTAAAATATATAAAAATAACCATACAGACATATGGTTTCTACTTCGCGGAAATTCATTTATCGCGGCAGAGTCTGGAACGGATTAACCGCGATAAACGAGGGTTGACTGTATATGTATATATATATGTGGATGTACATGTATATATACTGTATATATGTGTGTATATATGTATATATATGTTTATGTGTGTGTGTATAGATATATATGTATATATATATATATATATATATATATATATATATATATATGACAGCAACACTCGTGACAATGACAATGTCAATCATGTTACGCTATTATTAAAATGTTCCCTTTTCTTCTTCATTACTTCTTTAACACACTACTTCTCCGTGGGTGGGTATTTTGATATATATATATATATATATATATATATATATATATATATATATGAATGACCTCCAAAGAGCGCTGAGACTTTTGATCACGTGAACGTGTCTGCAAAAAGTTTCGTCTCCTGCCCAACAAAACTCAAGCAGCCGGCGCAGGCTCATTCCTTACAACTTAATTACAAAAGTTGGGCAGGTTTCATTTCAAAATTCTACGCGTAATGGTCATCACTGGAACCTATTTTTTCGTCCATGTACTATAATAGACTTCTGCTCGATGCCTGTGGGAGGCGGAGTTACGCCTCCCAAGTAATTTAGTGCCTGCACATATAAGGCCGTCCGTCAGCGTCAATCCAATAGAAACACTGCCGCTAAATATTCACGGGTGAAGGACTGTGCTTATGCAGATGAAGATGAGATGGTCAGGGTGGTGTTTGACACAAACTCCGCGAAACTGCGAGAGAAACTTTTAAGTGCCGGGTCTTAGCTAACATTAAATACAGCCGTGGACATCGCATGAGATGGCACCAGCATAGATGGGAAACTTCGATGCATGTACACCGAGCGGCTCACGTGAACTGACGCAGTGCACAGATAAAAAGCAACAGTTCCAAAGAGTGCTGAACAAAAACCGAATTACACAATTGAAAAGGCAGCAAAAAATATGAAGCGTCTGATACATACAAGCATATTCATAAGTGCAGCTACTGCGGAAACAAAGCACACGGTGGAAAAAGTCAATGTCCAGCTAAAGGAAGACAGTGTTAAAAAAAAATCCGTTCATGCAGTGTGTCACGTCTCAGATAAAGAGGAACACGAGCTGTTTATTGATGCAGTAAGAAACGAATCGATGAATGAAACCTCTTATCTTTACAACGATTGACAAACACAGAATGTAACTTGAACACAACACATCCTACAAATACGAACCTGATTGAAAGAAATAATGATAATCAAATCCTTGATGACAGCAACACTGTACATTGACAATCATGTTACGTTATTTTTAAAATGTTCCCTTTTCTTTTTCATAACTTCTTTAACACACTACTTCTCCGCTGTGAAGCGCGGGTATATATATATATATATATATATGTATATATACTGTATATACCCTGATCTACAGTACATACTCTCGAATAGACAAACCACATGCCGTGGCGCAATGGTAGAGGCTTCGCCTTTAGTGCCGACGTCCGAGGTTTGATTCCTGACAGGGGGTGCACTGAGTATGTACGCGTGCTTCATGATTCATTTTACACTCGCATCCTCTTGGTTTGAGATGTATGAAAAAATATGCGGTTAACGCAGAAAGACAGATCACCAATTGAAGCTTTATGAATAATGGATACAAAGCGCGTTCCTAAGACTGATCGGAAGCAAATTTCATTTCAAAAGACTACCCGACGAAAGCCTTGATAAAAGCATGGTTTTGTGCACACTGAAAAGCAAGCAAAATTAGATGCATTACAGAAAGCGGACTTTGTGGCTCTTACTGGGGATCATTGGACTTACGTGACCGTTAGTAATTCTAATTACATCTAATTACAAAATGTTCACTGATCACACTGTTTTAGCCTAATGTACAAAATAATTTTGGCTAAGGTTACTCACAGTTTAAAGGTGAAGCTTGTCAAATTACCTTCTATGTTTCTGACTTTTTTTTTAAGAAGAAAAACTGCACTTTATGTTGAAATTTTGGTTATTATTATTTAAAGACAATACCATTCTGAAAATGTACTTAAAGTAATTAAAATACCACTTTATTTTTAAGTCTGCCCAATTTTAGCCAGGGATGATATTTTTGTTTCTGTTTTGAATTGAAATACAGTTTAAAAGCATTTTTTTTTTCAGAAATTAAAAGAGCTTGAGTTTACAATATTCATGTCCATGTCTATTATTTGATTCTGTCGCCTACTAAAACCCTTTTAAATAAAAAAAAAAATTGCGATTTGGGGCAAATTTTCATGTGTGATTACATACGATTAATCAAGATTAATTATTACATAGCCTCTAATTAATTAGATTAATATTTTTAATCGAGTCTCACCCTAATATATATATATATGTATATATATATATATGTATATATATATATATATATATATATATATATATATATATAAATATACGAGGTGTGGCAGAAAAGTAATGAGACTGGCAACACTGCAAGCGATCTGGCAACGCTGCGCTCTTGTCCTTGATAAAGCACATGTATCAGTACCCTCCCATAGCTCAGTGCGAGTTTCAACTCCTTCCGTTAACTACGTGATTTTTGTGACTGCTATTAGCGAAGTTGTGTTTTTGGTTGTGCGTCACGCAAAATGGAACAGCGGAATTTGGAGCAACGTTGTGCCATTAAACGGCAAGTGTGACGTTTGAAAAGTTAAAACAGGCCTATGGGGAACATTCTTTATCCCGAGGCCACCCCCACTCTCTCTTCTCTTGCTTTGTCCTCTCCTCACCCAACTCCAGCTCTGAATGAAGGGAGGCGGCCCCTTTTAACCTCCCACTGACACGCCCCAGTGTGGCGGAAGTGCCGGCTGCATTCCCGGAAGCACTCTGGGTGTCCCTACTCTTCTTCCCCCCAGCACTTCCGGGTGTGGCAGGAAGTGCTGAGGTCCAGGGCTCTCCAGGCACCGGGGCACCCCCTGGCGGTGACCACAGGACCCTACAAGGGTTGAGCTTCAAAGCTCTGTATTGGTGGTCCCTATAGCAACCAGAGTGGTTGCCCCCACGCGGTCTGAGGTGGGTGTACGCCATCTTCCAGTCCTCCAAGGCATCCCGGCCAGGGTCGTCACCCCAGGCATCTGCCACAGGGTGTTAATTAACTGTTTTATTAATCTGTTCTTACACTATTATTTGTATTGTGTTTATTCAGTTGCCCATTTATACAGCACTTAGGTACTTCTTTGCGAGCGCTCTCTCTCTTCTTCTTTGCGAGCGCTCTCTCTCTCTCTCTCTCTGAAATTCTCTGCTCCTGAAGAGAAGAAGATCTATTTGCATTCTTTTAATTGTGAGAAAGAACTGTCATCTCTGTCTTGTCATGGAGCACAGTTTAAACTTTTGGCTAAAGGGTGTTATTTCATCTCTAGAGGGCTCTAATAATGTTAACAGTGTGGGAGAGTTTATAAGGGTTTAAATATATAAAAATAACTATACAAACATATGGTTTCTACTTCGTGGATTTTCATCTATCGCGGGGGGTTCTGGAACGCAACCCCCGCGATCGAGGAGGGATTACTGTATAGCGGGTTGGATAATGGATGGATGGATGGATGGTTACATACTGAACATCTTCACTCTTGTATGTTGAATATGTCAATAGGCAGGCAATAGAATAAATTTAAAGCATATGGGATTTCTCTTGCCTTATATATACTGTCGGCATTCGTCCTACGCCTTTCTTCAGTATTTTCATGCATCTCAACCTCTCTTGGCAGGATCATCCTCTTTCAATCGCCTTTTTATAATGTCTTCTTCTCAGGTTTTCTACATTTCAAGCTTTTGTCCATTTTATACTTCCCGTCTTTGAAGGCGGCTCGTTAGTATTTACTAATCCAAAATTACTCAAAATTATTTGCTTTGTTGTGTTGAAATGCTCCAATCGAACTCCTATAAAAAATATCCTACTAAATTGAGAGTGGAGATTCAAGGCAAGTTTTACATTTTTAGTTCTCTAAAAAAACTGATCCTGACACTCTTTTAAATACGATTGTGAATCACATCGTGTCCTGGCAAGACTAAGAAGACTTTACCTGCAATTTGGCCTATTTGCAATGAGACTTTTGTCATAATTATACATTTTATTAGAAATTTTATTTCCTTTCCTGCTCCATTTTAATTACAATTACAATTATAATTGTATGTGTATATATATATGCATTGTGTATATATATATATATATATTGTGATATATGGCCGGCCGTTCATCCTGACCAATAACCCCTGGCCGCCAGGTGGAGACCTTCCTGCAGCATGGATGTGCCCCGAATGCCAGCAGGGAATTATGGACGTTGGCGTTTTCCTTTACAACCCTGCTGGATACCACGGGGGCCACTAGAAGGCACTGCAGGGAGGAGCAGCGACTATTTGCCCTACACCCCTGAAGTACATCCGAGTCACATGGACAAGAGGACTGACGTGCTGCTGGGTTGAAGAAAAAGGGGTCAAGGACTATAAAGGACCGTGGGAAATCCCCAGTGGCAATTGTATGAGTATTGTGGAGAGGAGAGTACTTTGTGCACTGTTTATTAATAAAAAGTCTAACTTTCGGACTTTTACCTGGTGTCTGAGGTATTGTCCGAGGGTTCAAGAAGACGAGAGCGCCCTCTATCTGTCACAATATATATATATATATATATATATATATATATATATATACAGTGCATCCGGAAAGTATTCACAGCGCATCAATTTTTCCACATTTTGTTATGTTACAGCCTTATTCCAAAATTGACTAATTTTTTTCCTCAGAATTCTACACACAACACTCCATAATGACAGCATGAAAAAAGTTTACTTCAGATTTTTGCAAATTTATTAAAAATAAAAAAATTGAGAATGCACATGTACATAAGTATTCACAGCCTTTGCCATGAAACTCCAAATTGAGCTCAGGTGCATCCTGTTTCCCCTGATCATCCTTGAGATGTTTCGACCCTCAGCACACAGCCAAGATATCAAAGGAGTGGCTTCAGGACAACTCTGTGAATGTCCTTGAGTGGCCCAGCCAGAGCCCAGACTTGAATCCGATTGAACATCTCTAGAGAGATCTTAAAATGGCTGTGCACCGATGCTTCCCATCCAACCTGATGGAGCTTGAGAGGTGCTGCAAAGAGGAATGGGCGAAACTGGCCAAGGATAGGTGTGCCAAGCTTGTGGCATCATATTCAAAAAGACTTGAGGCTGGAATTGCTGCCAAAGGTGAGTCGACAAAGTATTGAGCAAAGGCTGTGAATACTTATGTACATGTGATTTCTCATTTTTTTTTATTTTTAATAAATTTGCAAAAACCTGAAGTAAACTTTTTTCACGTTGTCATTATGGGATGTTGTGTGTAGAATTCTGAGGAAAAAAATGAATTTAATCCATTTTGGAATAAGGCTGTAACATAACAAAATGTGGAAAAAGTGATGCTCTGTGAAAACTTTCCGGATGCACTGTATATATATATATATATATATATGTATATACATCCATCCATCCATTATCCAACCCACTATATCCTAACAACAGTGTCACGGGGGTCTGCTGGAGCCAATCCCAGCCAACGCAGGGCGCAAGGCAGGAAACAAACCCCATGCAGCCCACTGCAGTATGTATATATATATATATATATATATATATATATATATATATATATATATATATATATATATACCTAATTCACAACATATATATACAGGGTGGGCCATTTATATGGATACACCTCAATAAAATGGGAATGGTTGGTGATATTAACTTCCTGTTTGTGGCACATTAGTATATGTGAGGGGGGAAACTTTTAAAGATGGGTGGTGACCATGGTGGCCATTTTGAAGTCGGCCATTTTGGATCCAACTTTTGTTTTTTCAATAGGAAGAGGGTCATTTGACACATCAAACGTATTGGGAATTTCACATAAAAAACAATGGCGTGCTTGGTTTTAACGTAACTTTATTGTTTCATGAGTTATTTACAAGTTTCTGACCACTTATAAAATGTGTTCAATGTGCTGCCCATTGTGTTGGATTGTCAATGCAACCCTCTTTTCCCACTCTTCACACACTGATAGCAACACCACAGGAGAAATGCTAGCACAGGCTTCCAATATCCATAGTTTCAGGTGCTGCACATCTCGTATCTTCACAGCATAGACAATTGCCTTCAGATGACCCCAAAGATAAAAGTCTAAGGGGGTCAGATTGGGAGACCTTGGGGCCATTCAACTGGCCCACGATGACCAATCCACTTTCCAGGAAACTGTTCACCCATAATGTGGTGTTGCACCATCTTGCTGGAAAAATTCAGGGAATGTGCCAGCTTCAGTGCATAAAGAGGGAAACACATCATCATGTAGCAATTTTGCATATCCAGTGGCCTTGAGGTTTCCATTGATGAAGAATGGCCCCACTATCTTTGTACCCCATATACCACATCATACCATCAATTTTTTTGTTCCAACAGTCTTGGAGGGATCTATCCAATGTGGGTTATTGTCAGACCAATAGCGGTGGTTTTGTTTGTTAACTTCACCATTCACATAAAAGTTTGCCTCATCACTGAACAAAATCTTCTGCGTAAACTGAGGGTCCTGTTCCAATTTTTGTTTTGCCCATTCTGCAAATTCAGTGCGCCGATCTGGGTCATCACGTTGAGATGCTGCAGTAGCTGGAGTTTGTAAGGGTGCCATTTGTGAGTAGCTAATATCCGCCGAAGGGATGTTCGACTAATGCCACTCTCCAGTGACATGCGGCGAGTGCTACGCTGTGGGCTCTTGCTGAATGAAGCTAGGACAGCCACGGATGTTTCTTCATTAGTGACAGTTTTCATGTGTCCACATTTTGGCAAATCCAACACTGAACCAGTTTCACGAAACTTAGCAAGCAGATTGCTAACTGTAGCATGGGAGATGGGTGGTCTCGTAGGGTGTCTTGCATTGAAATCTGCTGCAATGACCCGGTTACTGCGTTCACCAGACATCAACACAATTTCTATCCGCTCCTCACGTGTTAACCTCTGCGACATGTCAATGACCAAGCACACCATTGTTTTTCATATGAAATTCCAAATAAGTTTGATGTGTCAAATGACCCTCTTCCTATTGAAAAAACAAAAGTTGGATCCAAAATGGCCGACTTCAAAATGGCCACCATGGTTACCACCCATCTTGAAAAGTTTCCCCCCTCACATATACTAATGTGCCACAAACAGGAAGTTAATATCACCAACCATTCCCATTTTATTGAGGTGTATCCATATAAATGGCCCACCCTGTATTATGAATTAGGACGCTGTATAGTGCCCAACCCTGCACAGACTCCCACTGAGGCACGTGTATAAACACAAAGACTTTATTTTTCTTCAGCTGGAGGGCACTTCTTCCCCGTGAACCCCCCAGCCACAACACAGTCCCAGAAGCACTTCAAATAAATCACAAATAACACTCCCTTCTCGAACCAACACTCCTCCCTGGCAACCTCGTCCTCTTCCTCCCAATTCTGGCTCCTGAGTGGAGGTTGCTGGACCTTTTTATAGCCCACCCGGAAGTGCTCAATGTGCTCGACCACCTGTTTCTGATTGCCCTTCCAGGCATCTGAGAATCACTATTTTACCACACCCTTTGGGGGTTGCTGGCAGGATTGGCTCGTGGTTCGTTGTGTGGTGGGTGCAGTAACTCGCATCAGCACATGCTCCCTGGCGTAAATTGCCACTCATGATGATGTCTTGTAGTTTTCTGTTACTAACGCTAAGGCTTCACTACAAAGACAATAATAATAACAGTTATAATAATGACATTCAAAGTAATAGGAGAAGAAGAAGGAAAAGGAAAGCATAGTAATGTAGGATACTCCGCTTGACTGCACAAAATTGTTGCAACTTGATTGTAATAATAACAAGCACTGAGATGGAAGGACTGAGTCACACACCCAAAGAGAGTCGTGTTTTTTTAACAAGGAATGATCCACAGCCGTACTTTCAGAGGAATCACCTTCCTGCTTATGGCTACTTGAAGCACGTTGTAAAAGTAACAGCTACTGAAACCAGCCATGACTCACCAATCCAATGCTCCATTTCTCTTCCAGAGTTGCGTGTTTTGTCCCTCTTCATGATCCTTCATCTTTTATGAGGCTCTGTTTTCTCTAATGACCCGGGTGTCTCCACCTGCCTTCTTAAACCTTAATGGGCTTGTAAAATGTAAGACAAACTTTCATGTAATGCAGAGCTCAGCGTATCTGTGTGAATTTTTGCTGGCAGTCACCCATTTAGCCCCGCTTTTCTTCAGGGTTGTTCGCTGGCTACTATAGCACAGTTTGTACCCGTGATCACCTGTGTGTTGGTACTCTTTGTTTGTTTAGTTCTACCTGTTTTCTTTATTGTTATATATGTGATAAGGCACTGACCGGAGACATCTTTTTAATTTCGTTGTACTTGTGACAATGACAATAAAGGATCATTCATTCATTCACTGTGATATCTCTTGAATTTCACATGCATGCTCATCCACACTTTGGGCAATGATCTTTACGTGCATTCTGATTTGCACAAATGCAGCTTGCTTTAAAATGACCTCTCGTGGACTGGTGGGGAAGTGTGTGAATCTGCATATTACCTCACGTGCTGTAAGGGCGTTGAAAGTTTGGTGCAAAACTTGAGAAATGATTGGTTGTGACAAACCCAAACCATCTCTATTGCAAAGCCGTGTTTTCCCTGTTTCCCATGAGCAACATTATCAAAATTTTAATTTCAGCTGATGGCACATGGCTTCTCCATGTAGATGGACCAATCGTATAACACAGGAGTGGCCAACCCACGGCTCCCGAGCCTCATGCGTCTTTTTGCCTGGTTTCATGCAGTTCTTACGTTCATATCGAAGTTTGTGTTTGTGTTTTTTTTTTAATGTTCGTGTTCGCTTCGCTTGAGTTCAATATGGTATTTTCGTCAAATGCGCATGTGCGTGAGATGAAAATACCGCAAAGTTTCCTAGTAGGGGCAAGATCATTTAAGTAAACAATCTGTGTCAAGTTCGCTCTCAAAATGGGAGGGAAAAAATGCACAGCAAAACGAAAATATGAAGATTAACAAAGGACGTTTTTAACAGAGTGGGAGAGTTTATATTTTTTTGTTGAACGTAATGGCAAGCCATTCTGCCTTATATGTCAGGCGTCATTAGCGCATTTCAAAGCTTCAAATCTTCAGCGCCACTTCAGCTCACTCCATGCTAACATCGACCAGGAATTTCCAAAAGGGACTGAACTTTGCAAGCACGAGTTGGTCACTTTGAAAACTCAGGCAGATACAGTTTTTCCGTAAATTTATGAAGCGCTCAGAGACCGTAACACTCGCATCGTATCAACTGGCTTGGAACATTGCACGGGCTAAAAAGCCATACAATGAAGGGGAGTTCGTAAAAAAATGCATCAGTGACGTTGTTGAAATCTTGTCTCCTGAAAACGACAAACTAAAACGCATGGTATCAGACGTCCAACTGTCCCGCCACACTGTTGAACACAGAATATCGGACATTAACACGGCTACTGAATCACAGTTGCACTCTGACCTTCAAGCGTGTGAGTATTTTAGTGTCACATTGGATGAGCCTCAGTTGGCAATATTTGCACGGTCTGTGTCAAACGATTGTGTGATCAAAGAAAAACTCCTTGATATTGTTCCATTAAAAGACAGATCCCAGGGCATAGATGTGAAAGAAACAATGATGGCTGTATTTGTGAAAGCAAATCTGCCCATACCGAAACTAACTGCAATAGCCACGGATGGAGCGCCTGCCATGATCGGATCTGTGAACGGGCTTGTGGGGCTGTGCAAAACTGACCAAACATTTCCCGAGTTTTGGAATTTCCACTGCATCATCCACAGGGAGCAACTCGTGTCCAAATCATTGAATTTAGGTAATGGCATGAAGCCTGTGATGAAAATCGTCAACTACATCCGCACACATAAACACTTAACCACAGGCATTTCAAGAATCTCATCGCTGAGCTGGACCAAGGGCTTCCAGGTGACCTGCCGCTGCACTGCACTGTGAAATGGCTGTCAAAAGGCCAAGTACTCTATTGCTTCTTTGAGCTTTTGGATGCTGTGAAACTGTTAATGGAAGAGAAGGACAAGGACTATCCCGAGCTCTCTGACCTCAAGTGGATTATGGATCTGGCCTTTTTTGGTCGACATACTGTGTCACTTGGACAGACTGAACCTGACCCTGCAGGGTAAGTTAAAAATGCTGCCTGACTTGGTGTAAAGTGTGTTTGCGTTTGTCAACAAACTGAAGCTTGTCAAGGCACATATTCAAAAGGGAGATTTAACGCATTTCCCCACTCTTCTAAAAGCCAGCGGGCAATTCACCAGCACCTCCCTGAGTAAGCAAAGAGCCAGATATACAACACTGGTTGAAAACCTGCACGAAAGCTTTGTGACCAGGTTCCGTGATCTACAACCGAAAAGGCCACAGATTACGTTCCTCGTCGACCCATTTAATGCGGAGACTGACTGTTTGAAAGCCCCGCTAGTCACAGATGAGGCTGTGGCTAAGTTGGAGATGATCGATCTTTGTGAGGAGGACCAACTGAAACCTGCTTTAAGGGAAGGGACCATTGCGTTCTGGAAAAGTGTGCCAATGGAAAAATACCCCAATGTCAAACGGGCTGCGCTTAAGATACTATCAATGTTTGGGTCAACATACGTTTGTGAGTCTGAAACACGTGAAATCAAAGCATCGATCTGTTCTGACTGACACCCATGTGAAAGAATTGCTTCGAGCGGCAACAATGGAATACAAGCCAGATTTGAAGAGGATTGTTCAAGGCAAGGAATGCCAGAAGTCCCACTAAGCAACATGCATAGTAAAAGAAAAACGCTATTGTAAATTATTATATTTTTGTTTGTGGACTTGGTTGAACTGAGAGTTTGTGTGTGTGAGACAGTGTACACAACGTTCATTGTTGAAAATGACTGGCCTGTGGTTTTAGTACTTGTAGGAGTCAATTTCTGTCATTATCATGTTGGTGTGTGACATTTACAATAAATCTGGCTGAGCAGAGGTGTGTGTGTGTGTGTGTGTGTGAGGAAGGGATGGGTGATGTTCATGTGTGCCCATGTGTATGATGTGGCTCTTTGCGGTAACACAGTAAAAAATGTGGCTCTTGGTCTCTGACTGGTTGGCCACCCCTGGTGTAACATAAAAGATTTCTTACCAATATTTTACCGTCTCTGTTAAATTGATATCATTTTATGAGTTCATTATTGTCCAGCGTTCCCATAACATTCGGCCTTTTGTCAATATTCTGGCAGCTCCTAGTGAGTTAGCACAGCTCCAGAGCTCTCCTAAATTCAGATGAAGATAAGGGTAGTTTCCTAAATTAGGTAAAGCAATAAAAAGTCCTAATCCTAAGAGTCGGATCAAATTGGGTGTCCCCTCCAGGTTGGGGGCTAGTACCATTCACAGAGGGGCGGCTTGGTCAGAGGAACAGAAGATGTCTGGTGCTGGTATACATTGTGGCAGCATCCCACTGGGGAAATCTCCTATAAGAATACCCACAAGGCAAACTGGGAATTGCAGTTCTATGGGAAAGTCCTTTTGGAGGTCGCTGGGTGCCAGTAGTGGGAGCTGCATAGGTGTGATACACCTTCTTTGAGGATCTTCCAAATGGCCCAGAAGTGTTCCCAATATGCGGTGCTGTGGCACCGAAAATACTCCTGGGTCTGGCATGAAAAAAAGCCATTTCTCTTGCATTGGTAGTCAGAGTCATGTCTGTGGAAGTATTGTGTACAATAAAACATCTTATGTTTGAACCCAGGACTGTGCTGTCAAGTCGTGTCTTGGGGTATGGGGTGCTGCTATGCCCCCTGGTGGCCACACAATACAAAAGTGTTGTAAAATCCTAGGGCAGGTACTTGGCAGAAACACTACTGTGCTGTAGGGATCCATGCTCCTGCTAAGGCTTCTGGGACTTGTAGTTTTTTGTGTAGCCCGGTGAACACAGCACAGCAGATCATGGGCACACAGCTCCCTGTGACCCATGACATCCACACTACACGCTGTCTCAGGAAAGTGAACTGTATCAGGCGGGACCCCAGACACCCTGCACTGTCACTTTTCATCCTCCTCCCATCTGGGAAGCAACTAAAGTCCATTCGGATGTGCACCTCCAGGTACAGGAACAGTTTCTACCCAACTGCAATCAGACTCATGAACAATCAGTAACCTTGTGTCACCTCCACTGCTACCTGCACATACACTTCTGCCACTGTCTCTGTTTATTCCTAGGATTCTGGTTTTATTTATTTACTTATTTATATTCATTTATTTATTGTGTGTTGGTTGCTTTTTTTTTTGATTATGTTCACTGTCTGCAGGGTCACATGCAAGCAAGCATTTCATTGTACATGGTACTTGTACACATGACAATAACAAATTGAAATTGAAATTGAAATGTACGCAATATGGCCAAAATATGCAGACAGTCCTCTAAATTACTTAGTTCAGGTGTTTCATTGTTAAGGGGGGCATCAAATTAAGCAACATAACCCTGAAATCTCTACTAACAAACACTGAGTTGTACTAAAGAGCTCAGTGACTTCAAACATGGCACTATCATAGGATGCCACCTTTGCCACAGGACGGTGACAGCAGTCTGTCGCTGAAGCTGCTCCTCTGTCTGGAGATGATCCTGTTCAGTGGATGCCACAGATGTCAAACTGTCCAGCTCCGTGTCTACAGTAGAGCCTGCCTTCCTCACCAGTTTGTCCAGGTGTGAGGTGTCCCTCTTCTTTATGCTGCCTCCCCAGCACACCACGGCGTAGAAGAGAGCGCTCGCCACACCCATCTGGTAGAACATCTGCAGCATCTTATTGCAGATGTTGAAGGACGCCAGCCTTCTAAGGAAGTATAGTCGGCTCTGTTCTTTTTTACACAGAGCATCAGTATTGGCAGTCCAGTTCAATTTGTCATCCAGCTGCACTCCCAGGTATTTATAGGTCTGCACCCTCTGCACACAGTCACCTCTGATGATTATGGGGTCCATGAGGGGCCTGGTCCTCCTAAAATCCACCACCAGTTCCTTGGTTTTGCTGGTGTTCAGGTGTAGGTGGTTTGAGTCGCACCATTTAACAAAGTCCTTATTTAGTTTCCTATTCTCCTCCTCCTTCCCACTCCTGATGCAGCCCACGATAGCAGTGTCGTCTGCAAACTATTGCACGTGGCAGGACTCCGAGTTGTATTGGAAGTCTGATATATGTTTGCTGAAGAGGACTGGAGAAAGTCCAGTCCCCTGTGGCGCTCCTGTGCTGCTGACCACAATGTCAGATCTGCAGTTCCCGAGATGCACATACTGAGGCCTGTCTTTAAGATAGTCCACGATCCATGCTGCCAGGTATGAGTCTACTCCCATCTCTGTCAGCTTGTCCCTAAGGAGCAGAGGTTGGATGGTGTTGAAGGTGCTAGAGAAGTCCAGAAACATAATTCTTACAGCACCACTGCCTCTGTCCAAGTGGGAGAGGGATCGGTGTAGTATATAGATGATGGCATCCTCCGCTCCTACCTTCTCCTGGTATACGAGCTGCAGAGGGTTGAGGGCGTGGCGGAGCTGTGGCTTCAGGTGGTGAAGCAGCAGCCACTCCATGGTCTTCATCACATTTGACGTCAGAGCGACAGGCTGGAATTCGTTCAGCTCACTAGGATGTGATACCTTTGGGACTGGGGTGATGCAAGATGTTTTCCAAAGCCTTGGGACTCTCCCCTGCTCCAGGCACAGGTTGAAGATGCACTGTAGAGGACTCCCAGCTCCAATGCACAGGCCATCAGCAGTCGTGGCGATACTCGATCTGCACACGCTGCTTTGCTGGCACGAAGTCTCCTGAGGTCTCTGCTTACCTGGGCTGCTGTAATTGTGGGTGGGGATGTCTCTCCTATGCAGGTATCAGCAGAAGGATTGGTGGAGGATGCGTACTCCAAGGCGAGAGTGGGTTAGGGTGGTCAAACCTGTTAAAGAAGTTGTTCATCTGGTTTGCTCTTTTCCCCGTCTCTCTCAATGGTGGCACCCTGCTTCGAGATGCAGCCAGTGATGATCTTCATCCCATCCCACACTTCCTTCATGCTGTTATTCTACAACTTCTGCTCCAGCTTTCTCCTGTACTGCTCTTTTGCCGCCCTGAGCTGGACTCGGAGTTTCTTCTGCACGCGCTTCAGCTCATGCTGATCACCGTCTTTAAAAGCCCTTTTCTTCTGGTTCAAAAGGCCTTTGATGTAATCCATGGCTTGTTGTTAGCATAGCGGCGTGCTGTTCTTACTAGAACTACAATGCCCATACAGAAGTTGATGTAAGCAGTTGTGCAGTCACCAGCCTCCTCAATGTTCTCACTATGTGACCCCAGTAGGATATCCCAGTCCGTAGTTCCAGTCTCTCAGAGCCTGCTCTGCCTCAGGGGAGTCAGATTCATTCACAGTGAATGTTGAATAAGCAGACTCAACTTGTGACCTCACTGATTCTTTAGCTGAAGTTCTTCGTCATAGGTTCTCCAATAAGAACAGTCAAAAAGAGATAATGCACAAAATAATTATTATTAAAATACATGCCCATGCCATTATGATTATATATATGATATATATGCGTATGTGTGTGTGAGCATGTGTGTGGTTTTCTTTACAAAACACAAAGAAAGGATAAAAAGGAAATACTCTTTTAAGACAACATTAATGAATGCAAATAATAAGTAAGAGCATGGCTGAACTAAATACCGTATGACAATGAAACGAACGAACTGCAATGAACACTGTTACACTGTAACTGATAACAATGAATTAAATACTGTTTTGTACTTAAAACATTATGCACATGGCACTATTATTAAATAAACATGGCACAGTTTAAGCAACGTTGCAAGAGGCACTATTCATGAATTGTAATATCTGAGCAATAAATAATACATGAATATGAAATAACAAACAGTAAAATTGCTTAACAATTATACTGCTTACTTATTTATGACATAAATAGATACATTACTTTTACACAACAACAGAATTGTATTATACAGACATAATACCCACTTCTTAAGGACGCGCAATGATTACGTGTTGGAGATGCTCTTGGAATATGGTGAATAGGATATGAATCCTCCTGCGGATGAGGAGTTGTTTGCTCGTAATGATTAACTTTAGACAACTTAACGAGAGATGCCATGAGTCAGCCGTTCCTCCGGAGGAGGCTGATGCAACAACTCTGGGGTGGATAGCATCTTCAATGGAAGGCAGAGGTGCTTAGGCCAATCTTATCAGAACTATACAAAAAAGACAGGTAATATTAAAATATTATTGGCTGTGCAGTAAATAGCAACCTGTAGAGGATACTCAGGGTTGAAATCAGGAAACGACTGCAGGTAAATAATAATGATGATAATAATAATAATAATTCTTTATATTTATATGGTGCGTTTCTCACTACTCAAAGTGCTTTTTACATAGTGAGAGGCAAGCCTCTTCAACCACTAGTACCTTGATGATGCAATGGCAGTACGCTCACCACATATTAGCTGTTAGGTGGTGAAAGGAATAGCCAATTAAAGACAGGGGGTGATTAGGGGGCTAGACTGACTAGGCTGTGGTGGGCAATTTATCCCTGAAATTGGGATACACCCTACTCTTTATGAAGGATGCCCAGGGATCTCTTGTGACCACAGAAAGTCAGGACCTTTATGTCTGCACCATTTTTACAGTGCAGTGTCTCCATCACTACATTGGGGCATTGGGATCCACATTCAGACCTCCAACAACTCTTCCAGCAGCAAGCCAAACTTTTGTACCCTCTGACTTGTGCTTGTCATGAAGTCATTTGAAGTGTTCTTTTATCTTGTGGGTTAGTCCATCCTACTCAAGGCAACTTGAGCACATCCATTCTACTTGGCCCTTCCACATTCAGGCACATTTTGACTACAATTAACTAAAACCCCAATCAAATTATCTCCATTGAACTAACTCTGTGACTACTAAAAGCAACTGGCTACACCAGTGGTGAGCTTGAGTTGTCATATTAAAGGAGTGAATACTTATGAGATCAATTATTTAGTGTTTTATATTTGTATTAATTTAGACCACTTTGCAGAGATCTGTTAAGGAGGAAGTCGACTTTTGTCGACAAAAGGGGCTGAGGGAGCAAGTCGACATCCAGGGGCAGAAGGCGATAATGTTGACAAAACTCCCTGTTACGTTATAGGCAGACCTTCTGTGTTCGAAGGAACATTAGACTCATTGACTTAATGTCGAATCCCTGTGTGTGCGTGAGCAGCATCGAGTAAACAACGCCTAGAATGCATTTGACATTTGGCGAGAGAGTGAAGCAAATGCACAGAGCAAAATACATTTATTTATTTATTTTTCTATCTATCCATTGTGATATATGGCCGGCCGATCATCCCGGGCAATACCCCCACACCACCAGGTGGAGCCCTCCCTGCAGCATGGAGGTGCCCCGAATGCCAGCAGGGAATTATGGACATTGGAGTTTTCCTCTACAGCCCTGCTGGATACCATGGGGGCTGCTAGAAGGCACTGCAGGCAGGAAGAGCGACTATTCGATGTCCGAGTCACATGGACAAGAGGAATGACGTGCTTCAGGGTTGAAGAAGAAGAACTTTTTATCTGACCGGGAAGTGTTCCTAGTCACGTGGACAGAAAGAGCGAAACAATTTCGGGTCAAGGACTATAAAGGATTGTGGGAAATCCTCAGACGACGAGCTGAAGTGGGTGGAAGGGTGGCAACGCGTCTGGGAGTGGTGGAGTGTTTATTGATCGAGTATTATTGTTTATTTAATGAGTATTGTGGAGAGGAGGGTACTTTGTGCACTGTGTATTAATAAAAAATCATTATTTTGGACTTTTATCTGGTGTCTGGCGTATAGTCTGAGGGCTCAAGAGGATGATAGATAGATAGATAGAGGGCGCTATCTATCTATCTATCTATCTATCTATCTATCTATCTATCTATTATATAGTGCCTTTCTTATCCATCTATCTATCTATTTGCATATTGTTGCTATATCAGACTGACTTATGGAACTCTGATTTTTATGTGAGTGATCTGGAAATCAAAAAACAAAAGTCAGGTACCTGTATCAGCTGATCAGTTTCCAGTTGATCGTGCAGCTAAAGTGCCTACAGCAACGTTTGCATGGGGGGACTACACAGACATTTATCGAACTCTGATTTTGATGCAAGTGATCTGGAGATCGAAAATGAACGACAGATGCCAGCATCAGGTGATAGGTCCCTAGCTGATTGGATAGTGCTGAACACGCTCGTGTAGCTGACATGCCTACAGCAACGTTCGCCCAGAGAGGATTACACAGACGGAGGTTGGCACATTAGTGAGGAGGGCCCCGCCCCCTTCCTTCGGCCTGCAGCCTCTCTCTCAGATTGACGTAAATCGATACCACAAGCGAACTATGATACTTGGGACGATGAAAGAAGTCGCAAAATCAACCAGAATGTTCAAGCAAATTATAGGCAAAAATCCAATCTAAATCCGTTAAGTACTTCTCTCGTGAAAAGTGGACAGACAGACAGACATCTATATAGACAAACAGGTATGTAATAAGTATGTGAATGTACATACTGCAGAGGCTCATGGAACAGAAAACAGTGACATTTGCCATAAATAATTATTCTGTATTGATTTATGGGTGAAACCATTGCTTTGTGTGCTTTTTAGAAAGCTGAGTTTGTTGGAAAAACATTGACTCTTGGGACAAAAGGAAAAAATATAATTAGCCCTGAAAGAGTTAAAGTGTTTTTCTGCTGTTCAGTGTCCAAATCAAATCCTCTGTGATTCAATTTTATATACCAATAAAACATGGAAAACCTTCGATGGGTGAATACTGAGAACTGCAGTATTTCATTTGTTTTGTTTTGCGTGAGGTCTGTAGTCCTGTCCACTAACTCATGTTTTACAGTAACTTACCAAGCTGCTGTAAAGATGACCCAAAATCACATCATGGGATCACAGGTGGCAACGTTTTATGTGAATTCCTCACTCAAAGAAGTGAAAAATGTTTTCTTCACACAAGGAGCCAAAGAGACTTGGAATAAATGACCAAGACGTGTGGTTATGAGTAGGACTTTACTTATATTTCCAAGTCTAGTTAGTTATTTTGGACAATCTACATGAATAGGATTACACACTTTTTGGGGTGAATGGCCTGTTTGGGTGGAGATTATTTTAATACTGTATAACTTGAAGTGTTTTGAGAGATTCCTGGCATTCATTAGAAAATGTGAAACTTACATTATTCTAACCACATTTTCATTCTCTCAAGCATTAAAAATACAATATTAGTACAGAATACAAAACTATGTGACAGTCTCCTGAGGCGGTAATGGTTTATCTGCATGTTTTAACTTAACACCTAATGGCAGTTAAAAAAACAAAACAAAACAAAACAAAAAACTTGAAATCCAGAAATTCTTGCTTGACCTCCGCCTCTAAAGACGTGGCCTTTCTTGACATTCCCACAGTAAGACATCTATAAAACTGTCCTGATAAAGTGAAATATGGTGACACGTGCAATCATTCATTTTGCAGTACAGTTTTTTAGAGAATTTTTAATTGTGGTAGTTATCGCGACATTTTAAATATTATTATTATGAATCGGGAGCACAGCTCAAGTGTCAAAAATGCTTTAAAAGCCCTGTTAATCCACTTCACTTCATTTCTGAATAGCGTAGTTCACAGAGTGTTGGCACAGAGCACTGTGACAAGTTTTTAGGTAAAATGTGATTTCAGACTTTACTAATTACATACAAAGTAGATGAAGACACAAAGTAGTTTGAAAACTGATTAACATAAATGGAGCCCAGCACTATCTTTTGTGAATAAAGCACAAACAAGAACTTAAAGGGTTGGAGGACAATATGGTGACAGTGGACTAAAGTCATGAGTCTTCAGCCAGGATTTAAAATCTGAGACTGAAGGGGCACCTCTTATATTAGCAGGCAGATTGTTCTACAGCTTCAGGACCCTGTAACTAAAAGCTTGACCTCCCACTGTGTAATCCTTAGAATCTTAAATAAGCCGGTATCGTGAGATCTTAATGTGGGCTCTGATTTGTAAGTCATGATAAGTTCAGATACTGTAAGTGAGCCGGACCTTGGCCATTTAAGGCTTTATATGTTAAAAGGAGGATTTTGAAATCTCATCCATCCATCCATCCATCCATCCTCTTCCGCTTATCCGGGGTCGGGTCGATGGGGGTAGCAGCTTAAACAGAGAAGCCCAGACTTCCCTCTCTTCTGGGAGAATCCCAAGGCGTTCCCAGGCCAGCCGGGAGACATAGTCCCTCCAGCGTGTCCTGGGTCTTCCCCGGGGCCTCCTCCCGGTTGGACGTGCCCGGAACACCTCACCAGGGAGGCGTCCAGGAGGCATCCTGATCAGATGCCCGAGCCACCTCATCTGACTCCTCTCGATGCAGAGGAGCAGCGGCTCTACTCTGAGCCCCTCCCAGATGACTGAGCTTCTCACCCTATCTTTAAGGGAAAGCCCAGACACCCTGCGGAGGAAACTCATTTCAGCCGCTTGTATTTGCGATCTCGTTCTTTCGGTCACTGCCCATAGCTCATGACCATAGGTGAAGGTAGGAACATAGATCGACTGGTAAATTGAGAGTTTTGCCTTACGGCTCAATTCCTTTTTCACTACGACAGACCGATGCAGAGCCCGCAAACTTAACTGGGAGCCAGCTTAAGGAGTTGAGAGCTGAAGTTATATTTTCTTGTTCTTGTAATAATTCTTGCAGCACATTTTTGAATTAACTGAAAGCTGTATAAAGAACAGTTTGAACATCCAGAGAACACCACATTAACATGGCTAATCCTACTAGAAATAAATTCATGAATTAATTTCCCAGTATCATCCATATTTAGAAAACATCTTAATCTCCAACATTTTTAAGATGGAAAAACATGTTTCAGATAGTTTTGTATTTAATAGCATGGGGGTAAATTTTATGTACTGATTTGTAGAAATGATGGCCTCCTCTGATGGGCCAGGTTTAAAGTCACTGGGCTCTTCATTATGACTCAATGTGTGTCAGTGGAGATTGAATGACTATGTTCTTGATTTTAGGTAGTGTGTCAGTTTCAGTTTGTTCAAAAATTGGCTTTACAGTTTCTTGTTTACACGTCATTGTGTGTTTCAGTCGAAGGCTCTTACCGCAGTCATAAGTATTGATGGATTACCATGGTGTAGCAAAACACATAGAAATATTCATATTTTCTTGACAGCAAGATGTTATTTTATCTACTAGATGGCAACAGAAAACTGTCCAGAGTGTTATTCAAACTTTACACTCTGCATCAGATCATAACAACAACAACATTTATTTCTATAGCACATTTTCATACAAATTATGCAGCTCAAAGTGCTTTACATGATGCAGAAAAGAGAAATAAAGACAAAATGAATAAAAATTAGAATAAGGGAACATTAATTAACATAGAAAAAAAGTAAAGGGAGGGCAGAAAAAAACACCAGACGACTAGAGAAAAAAATAAAATCTGCAGGGGTTCCGAGGCCACGAGACCACCTAGCCCCCTCTAACTCACATTAATGACCTCAATCAGTCCTCATTGTATTCAGGCTTCATGTGAAGAATTAGACGATGATGGTCATGTGGACCTCTGGCCTTCAATCTATCAATGTAAGGACTGCATGGTGCCCTGATCAGGTGGTGGGGGCGCAGATCAACACCACAGAAAACCGGAAAAAGAACAGCAGAAAAAGTAGGGGTTTGTACTGATTGTGAAGCCATGAAAAAAAAAAAGATAATTCAATGCATACACCGAACATCAGGGTGACACTAAAATGAAGCTATGAGAAAGCCTTGTTAAAGTAATGAGTTTTCAGCAGTTTTTTAAAGTGCTCCACCATATCAGCCTGGTGAATTTCTATCGTTCAGCTATTCCAGATTTATGTGCATAACAGCAGAAGGCCGCCTCACCACTTCTTTTACGTTTTTCTCTTGGAATTCTAAGCAGACCCTCATTTGAAGATCTAAGGTTACGATTTGGACTGTAAGGTGACAGACATTCTGAGATATAAGATGGAGCAGATTATTGAAGGCTTTGTAAACCATAAGCAGTATTTTAAAGTCAATTCTAAATGACACAGGTAACCAGTGTAGTGACATCAAAACTGGGCTGATGTGCTCGGATTTTGTCTTCCTAGTTAAGATTCTGTCAGCTGCATTCTGCACTCGTTGCAATCGATTGATGTCTTTTTGGGTGGTCCTGGAAGGAGTGCGTTACAGTAATCTAGTCGACTGAAAACAAAATAGTAGATTAATTTCTCAGCATCTTGCAATGTTATAAGGGGTCTAACTTTTGCTTTATTTCTTAAGTGGAAAAATGATGCCCTAGTAATCTGATTAATATGCGATTTAAAATTCAGGTCAGAGTCAATAGTTACCCCTAAATTCCTTACCTCCGTTTTGACTTTTAATCCTAATGCATCAAGTTTATTTCTAATAACCTCATTATATCCGTTATTGCCAATCATTCAAATTTCTGTTTTCTCTTTATTTAGTTTGAGAAAATTACTACTCATCCATTCACAAACACAAGTAAGACACTGTGTTAGTGAATCAAGAGAGTCGGTTAACAGTTTAACCCAACGGACGCTTAGGGCTAACTGTTTTTACATAGAATTCCTAGCCTGAGAGATGCAGGGTTAACGTCAAGGAGGTGACATCACTAATGACCATGTTCTGTGGAATTCTGAGGTGTTTTTCAAAATGTTTCAATGTTCTTTGAATAGTGGTAGCCCATGGCAAAAACAAAATGGTGTCAAGGTAGAATGTAAACAAATACTTAACTTTTTCAGGAGGCAAAGGAACACAAAAACAGATTCTCTGTACTTCAGAGCCTCATATTAAATATACACCAATCAGCCATAACAAAAACATTTGACAGACAAGAGGAGACCATTCACTCCTTCAAACCCATTTGTTTAGCTAATAGCTAAGCTGTCCCATAAAACATTCAAAATTAAAACCATTAAAAACCTGACTAATATTGTGTAGGTCACCCTTGCGGCATCAAAACAGATCCGACCCATCAAGCCATGGAGTCAACAAGACCTCTAATGGATTCCTATGTTATCTGGCACCAAGGCATTAGCAGCAGATCTTTTATGTCCTGCAAGCTACAAGGCTGGGGTCTTCATGGATCAGGCTTATTTTCCCAACACATCCAACAGATGCTTCGTTGGATTGAGATCTGGAGAATTTGGAGGCCAAATCAACACCTTGAACTCTTTGACATGCTCCTCAAACCATTACTGAACACTTTTTACAGTGTGGCTGGGTGCATTATCCTGTAGAAAGAGGCGACTGCCATCAGAAAATACCATTGCCATGAAGGGGTGCCCATGGTCTGCATCAGTCTTTAAGTAGGTGCTATGTGGGCAGAGTGGTGGCTCTGAGGCTAAGGATCTGTGCTGGTGCTGGTATCCAGAAGGATGCCAGTTCAAATCCTCATTAATGTCAAAATAGATCCTACTCTGCTGGGCCCTTGAACAAGACCCTTAACAACAACAACAGCAACATTTATTTATATAGTACATTTTCATACAAAAATATAGCTCAAAGTGCTTTACATAATGAAGAATAGAAAAATAAAACACACAGTAAGAAAATAAAATGAGTCAACATTAATTAACATAGAATTAGAGTAAGGTCGGATGGCCAGGGAGGACAGACAAAACAAAAATAAAAAACTCCAGACTCCTTAACCTACAATTGCTTCAGAGATTCTGTACAATGGCTGACCCAAGGGTTCAAGATTCAAGATTCTTTATTTGTCACATACATAGTTATACAAGACAACAAACAGTGAAATGCATCCTGATCCGCTTATCAAAACTGTGCAAAGTTCGAAGAATATCAGTGAGATTAAACAAAAACGTCCTGGATTGAAGGAAAAATAAGTAAAATTAAGTAAATAAAGTAGAATTAAGTGTTAAGGTGCAACAGTGCAGTGATTATTGTGCAAAACCAAAGTTAGACAGGTGCATAGTTAAATGACAGACCAATTCCAAAAGGGTAGACGGCATAGTACAACTTACAGCCCAGTCTAAGTATGTGGACGGTCATGGATGAGATGGCATGTTCTGATTTAACAGTCTTATGGCTTGAGGATAGAAACTCCTTCTGAGTCTCTCTGTCCTGGCCAGGATGCTACAAAACCTTTTGCCTGATTTTAACAGATGAGAGGAGTCTTTGATAATCCTAAGAGCTCTGGTCCTGCATCTTCTGGTGTAAATGTCCTGCACAGATGGTAGAGCTAACCTGCAGCAGCTTTCCGCTGCACGGATCACTCTCTGTAGGGCTTTATGTTCCTGAACACAGCAGTTTCCAAACTAGGATGTAATGTTCTGTGTCAGGATACTTTCCACAGCGCCAGAGTAGAAAGTCTTTTGAATCCCTGAAGAGACCCCAAACTTCCTAAGCTGTCTGAGATGGAGGAGTCTCAGCTTTGCCCTTTTGGTCTGAACTTGGATGTGTTCAGACCATGTCAGGTCCTCAGAGATGGGAACCCTCGAGGTATTTAAAACTGTTCAACCTTTTCCACTGGAGTCCCGTTAATGATGAAGGGCTTATAGTCCCGCTTCTGTCTCCTGCTGAAGTCCACCACCAGCTCCTTGGTTTTGGTTTTGGGTTATGTGAAAACTAAAAAATCTGTCTATTCTAAAAGAAAATCTTGAGATGAGACTATTACCAAGAGATTTTTTCAAGTCCCGCACAACAAGACTATTGCCAAATTCCGTTTAATGGCCCACGACCACGGCCCTCTCACCTCTCATTCGTGTGAATGCTTTTGACAGACACAGTTCCTGCACTCTCAGCTCTTATAAATTTGTATGTTTTTCTCACTTTAAGTTCCCAATTAAAGAAGACTTATTATGTCCAAATCTTATTGAAAAATTTCATCCTGAAGGGTTATCAACAGGAGAAACGAGTACACAGGCAATCCTAGCACCGAGAAACGATGAAGTCAAATGAATTAACGTGAAAATTGTCGATCAGTTACATGGCAAATTGGTTAAATTGCGTATCAATAGGCTATGCTGAAACAGTTGGTGGTGATGGTGCGGAAGATGAAAACATCAACTTACAATATCATGAAGAATATCTACAACTGTTAACACTGTCCGGTCTTCCATCAGCTGAATCATGTTGAAAGAAGGATGTATCATAATGTTATTGCGTAATTTATGTCTGAATGATGGGCTATGCAATAGAACAAGATTAGTTGTATTGAAAATTAGTCAAACAATTCTGACTTGTAAAATTTTAACAGGCGACAAGAAAGGTAATGTAGTACATCTTCAGGGGATAACATTAGACACCAAAGGAGATCTTGATATGCCATTCGTATTAAAACGTTTACAGTTTACCGTTAGAATAGGTTTTGCTGTGACAATTAACAAATCACAAGGGCAAACATTTGAAAAAGTTGGTTTATTTGTTAGAGAGAAAGAAACGATATTCACTCACGGGCAGTTATACATTGTGTTGTTAACGATGAAAGTCCAAACGTGGGATTAAAATTCAGTGCGATATTGCTGAAAATTTAATTTAAAAAATTGTTTTTACTGAAGTTTTACAGTAAAAGTATAAGTTTAAAAAGCATTTGCCTGTTAATTTCAAAGCCAAACAGAATGAAAATGTATAACGCTACGAATACCTCTAACTCAATTTTCTTTTAATTTTTTACCTTTTACTATTTTTTACTATGGTTAATTACTCGCTTTAATGTAAAATAGTTAGTTCTATTATACATACGTAACAATTCCCATGAAAATAACAATCTGTTTAAATTGGGCATCCGCTTCCCCATACACAAGCAGCAGATCCGCGTAGTGGCTAGCACGTAGCAACTACCTGGGGGTTGGTGAGCAAAGCAAGCAGGGGGCAGAGCCCCCTAGTTTTTAATACTGTACAAGAAATTGTATAAGGCAAAACAAAAGACAAAAAAATAAAAGACCCAGGGTTTCCCAGCAGACCATTGCCTAGGGCATTACACTGTCTCTGCTGGCTTGCTGTCTTCCCATAGTGCAGTCTGCTGCCATCTTTTCTCCAGGTAAACGAAACAGTTGTCCACATAACCAAAAAAAAAAAAATGTGATTCCTCAGACCAGGCTACCTTCTTGCATTGCTCCATGGTCCAGTTCTGGCCCTCAAATGGCCATTGTAGGCTCTTATGGCGGTGGGCAGGTGTCAGCATGTTCACTCTGACTAGTATGTGGCCACGCAGCCCAATTTGCAGCAAGTTGTGATGCACTTTGTGCTCTGACGCTTTTCTCTCATGGCCGGCATTACGTTTTTCAACAGTCTGTGGTGCAGTAGCTCTTCTATGGGATCGGCCCAGGCTGGCTAGCCTTCGCTCCCCATGTTCATCAATGAGCCTTGGGTGCCCATGACTCTGTTGACAGTTCCCTGGTTGTCCTTCTTTGGAATACTTTTGGCAGGTATTAACCACTGCTTATTGGGGTCACCCCACAAGACCTGCCAATTTGGAGACTTTCTTACCCAGTCGTCTAGCCATCATATACCGGACCTTTTTAAAGTAGCTCAAATTCTTTCAGTTGCCCATATTTCCTGCTTCCGACACATTACCTTCAAGCACTGACAGTTCACTTGCGGCCTAATATATCCCACTCTTTGACATGTGCCATTGGAACGAGATAATCAACGTTATTCACTTCACCTGTCATGGGTCAATGTTGTGGCTGCTTGGTGTAAAATAGTTCAGGGTAATCGGTAGAACAAGCACAAGAATTTGTAAATATCAAATATTCCACTGCTAGTAGGCAATTCAGAGATGTCAGCTGTAACTGAAAAAGCAGGTGCAGTCCAGCCAAGCCAGTCTGGATACTCATGACTGCGCAATACGTGTAGACTGTCTGGCGTTCTGTGTTGCTTTCACCTGCTATGTAGGGTGGATGAGTACAAGTCGTTTTCATGACGTGAGATTAGCTTCAACTTTTAACATTTCTGGTATTCTGAGGAGTTAGAACAGCTTACTTAAAATTCTAACCACAATTACATAAGGCAGACACTTGAATAATTCCAAAATTAAAATTAAACAGAGAAAGATTACCTTTCTACATAAAACTACTGCTGCCACAGCCACCTCATCACATGACAGACAGAAAAGGAGTCTTGAGTGTTCAATGTTTGTACAAGTGAGGTTAACTTTTCAGTGACCCCAAACTAAAATGCACTCTTTTTTACATACCAAGTTCATTCCTTCATCCTTAGCCAGGAGTGTTTCTCCTATCCATGAGGCATTACAAATGCCATTGGCTGATTTGTGTGTTTTTGGGTTTTTTTTTGAGATTGTTCGGCTCTGTTGCCGTAAGCTCACAGGCTATTACCCTGCCACATCTAACATTTGGAAGGGGTGCTATAGCAATAAAAAGAAAAACAGCTGGGTCCCTTGTGCCTCTCCTGAAGATTCAAAAACTGCTAATTATACAAGGCGGTGATGATCAGAGTGAGTTGCTTGTTCCTCCTTCTGTCTTGCACGGGAAGAGACGTGTGCCTCCAACAGTGAAGGTCCATTGAGTCTCAGCAGGAATTCCAGCCAAGATCCAACAATTACTCTGTTGTTTTGAAATGCTGCACATAAGACCCGAATATACACTTGTGCATAATAATTGGTATGCAAGAAGAAGACCTTAAAATCTCAGTGATCGCCAAGCTGCAAAAAAAAAAAAAAGTAAAACGCATTTCAAAAGCATTCTTTTAAATCCTTAGCGGCAGTTTGCACATTCTCCTCATGTTTATAGTGTTTTTTTTTTTCCCCGCATACTCTACTTTCTTCTCCTTATTCAAAAGGTTTTCAGGGTAAGTTGACTGGCTACTTCAAATTGGAACTTGTGAGAGTGGATGTGATCCTAAGTGTGTCCTACGGTGTACTGACACCTTCTCTGCCATCCTTGTTTTTTATGTTTCTGCTGCTGTTATCATCCGAATTTTCCCATGGGATTTGCAAAGTTTATCTAATCTCATCTAATCTAATTTGTACCTGCTTTGTTGCTCTTGACACACTCTGTTGATCCTGTAGTGGAAGAAGAAAAGACTGATGGAAGGAGACCGAACGTATATAAAATAACCATCAGATCCTCCTTATCACCCTCCCTGAACCTTGGCATTACTTGGATTACCCTCTGCTGGTTTGAGTCCTACATCTTGGGCAGACTCTACTGAATGTTCTGTCGAGGAGAGCTATCAAGAGTGCATCAGACAAGCATGAGGGTGCCCCGAGGATCTGTGCTGGGCCCTCTCCCCTTCTACTTGTACACCACCTCACTGGGCTTCATCATCCACTTCCATGGGTTTCTCACACCAGTGCTATGCCAATGACCTCACAGTATCATCTAGAATTCCTACATGTCTCACTGATATTGCAACTGGGATGAATGGGCACCATGGATTGAGACTGTAATTTTAAAATGAGTTCATCAAGAAAACAGGAACACAGTTGGAACCTTGTTAAGGGTAAATTTCACACAAATGTTACAAAGTTTTTGTTTACACAGAGAATCCCAGACACATGGAATAAGTAACCAAGTAGTGTGGTAGACAGTTGGACTTTAGGGATCTTCAAACCTCAACTTGATGTTATCATGGGAGAACTAAGTGGATAGGACTGACGAGCTTTGTTGGGCTGAATGGCCTGTTCTCATCTAGATTGTTCGAATGCTCATGCATCTAATCTCTAGCTCAACTTGGATAGACTTCCTTTGTGCAATTTACATACATTAAATTTTGTTCTGCAACAAATCTACCTAATTCTACAAGCTATCCAAGTCCCTCTTCAATGACTGAACAGATTCCAGATCATCTATCAATCAGTCTAGATTAATATCATCAGCAATAAGGACAGCAGAAATGTGTTTCTTTATTTGTTTTTCTTATATTTTTTCTTCTGCTTGCACATAAGAGGATAGAATGTCAGTGCAATACCACATTGACAAGATTTAGAGACTTCTTCATTTCCCCTGACATCAACATTAAGGGTTGCTTTATTATATTATTATATAATTATATATAATTTATTATATTATTTATCTGGGCTTTCCCTTGAAGATAGAGTGAGAAGCTCAGTCATCCGGGAGGGGCTCAGAGTAGAGCCGCTACTCCTCCGCATCGAGAAGAGTCAGATGAGGTGGCTTGGGCATCTGATCAGGATGCCTCCTGGACGCGTGCCCTGGTGAGGTGTTCCGGGCACGTCCAACCAGGAGGAGGCTATGTCTCCCGGCTGGCCTGGGAACGCCTTGGGATTCTCCCGGAAGAGCTGGAAGAAGTGGCCAGGGAGAGGGAAGTCTGGGCCTCTCTGCTTAAGCTGTTGCCCCCGCGACCCGACCTCAGATAAGTGGAAGAGGATGAATGGATGGAATGGAATTTATTTTGAATGCTATTTAGGTGGCTTACGTCTTTCTTGTCCTTCCACTTGATTGCAATAATTTTGCCACACACACCTACCTGTACTACACTGACCCTTCAGACAAACTAATTCACCAGGCATATCATGGCACTTGGGGCATACAGTGATGTATGTCTCAGTTTCACTCTTCATGTCATCGCCTGATGACCAATTCACCTTCTCATCATTATTGCTTCATTCAACTAATGGTTCAGTTTCACTTTCTTCTAAAACTGGCTTTACAGGCCATTGTATGGTTTGGTTAAGGTTCCTTGCCACTCATGAATACTGATGAGTTAGCACAGAGTGACATATTCATTATATTTTTGCAGTATGATGTCATTTCATTCATTAGATGGCTGCACAATACTGTCCTGAGCGTTATTCAGGCTTAATGCTGCATGTTGGGTCCTGAGAGACACTCGGGGTTAACCGCTTTTACGTAGAATTTAGAGAGGATCAGGGTTAATGCCAATGAGCTTAAAGTTGTTCCAGAAATACCATAAACAAACTGTTTTTAGTGTGGTAGGGTTTTTTGAATTTTGAGGGTTTGGGCCAGCTGAATATTGTTGTGTTTGTTGATGACTCCTCTGTGGTTGTCTTCAATGTCTATAGTTAATTTTTGACTATAAGGTCTATTCTAAATAAATGATCCTATTATTCCTCCAGATCGATATATCACCCAGATCTATTATAGTCTCGTAACTATCTGTGGAAACTTACCTAAAGATCCAACTACTGGTTACACTGGATTATAATAATAATGCATTTTATTTATAGGGAACTTTACATTTGTAGTAAATCTCAAAGTACGACATAAAAAGTTTAAACAAAGGCAAAACAAGTTAAAAACAGAGATAAAACAACAATAATTAGTAACATTCTTGTTAATATGCTTTCCTAAACAGAAAAGTCTTTAGCAGTTTTTTAAAACAGCCCTCAATCTGCTGTGTTCTCAGGCTCTCTGGTAGGCCATTCCATAGCCGTGGAGTAGCGGCTGAAAAAACTCGGTCACCCATTGTATGAAGTTTGGTCACAGAGGGGTGAAGGCGGTAGGTATTTGTAAAATGGAGGTTTCTTGCAGTGGATTGTAATGTGAGGAGTCCCTTAAGATACTGTAGAGCATTTCCATGGATACATTGGTGAGTAAGCAGACAAAGTTTGTATTCAATACAGAAGTGAATAGGGGGCCAATGAAGTGACCGAAAGATTGATGAAATGTGTTCCTATTTCTGCACCCTTATCAGGATCCTTGCAGCACTATTTTCAATTTGTTATCGCTTTTGAAGGCTCTTGTTGTGTATCCCGATGAGAAGTACATTACAATAGTCCAGCCTGGAGGAGACAAAGGCATGAACCAACTTTTCAGCCTCATAGAGGGAGAGGCAGAGACAGAGTTTGGCTATATTTCAGAGATGAGGGAATGCAATTTTACAAAGGTGATGGACATGTGTATCAAATGACAGATGGGAGTCTAACTTGACACCCAGATTTGTAACTGAAGGGGAGAGGGCAATGGTACAGTCAGAAAAGGAAATACAATTTACGGAGGAATGAAGTTGATGGGGGGTACCAATTGAAAGACCGTCGGTTTTGGTGCTGTTCAGCTTGAGGAAGTTCTTGGACATCCAAGCCTCAATCTCATCCAAGCAAGAGGAAAGAGTTAATGGAGTTGTAAGGGAGGTCGAATCCAGTCTCACATAGAGCTGCGCACCATCAGCATAACAGTGGAATGAAATTCCATGTCTGCTGATGATGTGACCCAGAGGTAGCCTATAGATGTTGAAAAGGGTCAGCCCAAATACTGATCCTTGTGGACCCCCAAACATGACAGTGTGGGTATGAGATTTAGCTTCCCCCAGGGCCACATACTCAGCCCTATCTTTGAGATAGGACTCGAGCCACTCCAGAACAGTGCCAGGAAGTCCAATTATATAGGGTTAGGGTATAGACGATGAAGAAGAATATTATGATCTACTGTATCAAATGCAGTTGTGAGGTCCAGGAGGATAAGGAGTGATGGAGAGCCCTGGTCAGCAGCCATCAGGAGGTCATTGCTGACTGTCTTTGTACTGTGAGAAGATCAGAAACCAGATTGAAATTTTTCAAAGAGATTGAATTTTCTTGAGGCAATCCTGAAGCTGGACCAAAACAACCTTTTCCAAAACCTTAGGCAAAAAATGGAAGGTTGGAAATAGGACAATAGTTTGCTATCACTTCAGGATTTTTTTAAATGAGGTCTAATTTTTGCGGTTTATATGGACTCACGCTCAACTTTCAGGTTATAATGAAGAATAAGTTTGGACTTATCATATGTATTGTTGATATGCCGGACAGCCATTTTGAATTCTGTCCCCTATTGTGTTTCAGTAACTTTGGTGATGGCAAATGACAAAGTTTTTGCAACCAGGGTCATTCATTGATGACACCTCATAACAATATACACTCATTGACACTTTATCAGGTCATTAGATCGTGTTAATATAAACACTGTGATCCTCTCAAGTCAATCATATAGCTGCAAAGTAATCTATAGAACATGCAGACATATACAAGAGGATTAGTTATTGACCAGCTAAAGACTAGAATAGTCAAGATATTATCTAAATTACTTTGACTACAGAGCTTCTAACCTTTCATGAAAGGCTGGCCTGTTCAGATCTCCATTCACTGTAGTCTCTAAAGTTTGAACATGACATACTCCATCCATCCATTATACAACCCACTATATTCTAACTACAGGGTCACGGGGGTCTGCTGGAGCCAATCCCAGCCAACACAGTGCGCAAGGCAGGAAACAAACCCTGGGCAGGGCACCAGCTCACCACAGGGCACACAAACACACACACCAAGCACAAGTTAGGATCGCCAATGCACCTAACCTGCTTGTCTTTGGACTGTGGGAGGAAACCCCCGCAGACACGGGGAAAACATGCAAACTCCACGCAGGGAGGATCCGGTAAGCGAACCCAGGTCTCCTAACTGCGAGGCAGCAGCACTATCAACTGAGCCACTGTGCCACCCAGACATACACTATTTATATTTATATATTTGAGTATATCGTCACCCATGTGAGCATCGGCAGTGTGCCAAGGGTGTGTTACCATTGTTGTAAGTCAAGCGTTAATCAAATTTTCTGCTAAACCATAAACTACATTGTGAAAAATAAACAGACAAAGGCAACATAAAAGGGTTGGTGTCTTCTTGGAGCATCCTATTTAATTACAGGAATGCAAGTAAAAGATGAAAAATTAAAATGAAACCAAAGTAAAGAGTGACAAGTTCGTTTAGAAAAACAAAAGCTTCAAGTGAATGGCTTCTACAGAGATGGGTCTCAAGTAAATGCTGACTTATCTGATTCAGAAGTAGGATTTCCAATGTATGCTGGAAGTGAGGTTACTCATGTGAAGTGGGATTGTCCTCCTCTACGGGGTGGAAGAAGGAAGAGAGGTTATTGACCGTGTCTCTTCTAAACCTGTTCCCTGTTTTATCTCTTGTGCAGAGCCTCCATCCCACTCCTGTAATGACATGTATTGCATGTAACATTCAAGGGCATTTGAGCACTTAGCTCTTTTCACACTTGAAGCATTTTTAATTGTATTTAATTTATCAAAGAGCTAGCTGTCATATGGTGGGTGCGGCAATGTGCTGTAATCAGCGCATGCTCCCAACCTCCTCCTCCTAGCTATAAATACATCCATCCATCCATTGTCTAACCCGCTGAATCCGAATACAGGGTCACGGGGGTCTGCTGGAGCCAATCCCAGCCAACACAGGGCACAAGGCAGGAACCAATCCTGGGCAGGGTGCCAACCCACCGCAGGACACACACAAACACACCCAAACACACCAAGCACACACTAGGGCCAATTTAGAATCACCAATCCACCTAACCTGCACGTCTTTGGATTGTGGGAGGAAACCGGAGCGCCGGAGGAAACCCACGCAGACACGGGGAGAACATGCAAACTCCACGCAGGGAGGACCCGGGAAGTGAACCCAGGTCTCCTAACTGCGAGGCAGCAGCGCTACCACTGCGCCACTGTGCCGCCCAGCTATAAATACATATCATGAAATACCATAACAACAGGGTAAATGTGAATCGCTAAACTAATCAGTAATTGGGGTTAAGATAGATAGACAATTTCCAAAATTTCAGAAATGTGTACAGCACACTCCATTTGAGATATCTCAATATAGACTTTTCTGACAAAGCTCTTTAAGAATATGCTGTGGACTATGGCCGGACATTCATCCCGGCCAATAGCCCCTGGCTGCCAGAGGGAGCCAACCCTGCGACATCGAGATGCCCCGAATTCCAGCAGGGCATCATGGACATTGGAGTTTTCCTGTACAGCCCTGCTGGATAATGTCAGGGTCACCAGGGGACGCTGCAGGGAGGCTCGGAGACCTCTATGTCACCTCTAACCTGGAAGTATGTCTTAATTACAGCGACAGTAGAAATGACGTACTTCCGGGATGAAAAGAAGAATTTGGATCTGACCCGGAAGTGCTAGGAAGTCACGTGGACTGCGGGTTCAGAAGCACTTCTGGGTCAAGGACTATAAAAGGACAATGGGAAATCCCAGACGTCGAGCTGAGCTGGGTGGAAGGGTGCAACACGTCTGGGAGTGGTGGAGTATTTATTGAGTATCGATTGTATTTGTTTATGAGTATTGTGAAGAGGAGGGTGTTTTTTTCACTGTGTAATAATAAAACGTCAACTTATTGGACTTTTACCTGGTGTCTGGCGTCTGATCTGAGGGTTCAAGAGGATCATAGCGCCCTCTACCTGTCACAATGTGTACTTCATTTCAAAAAAATCGGTCCACTGGAATACAAGGATAGAGAGACGAACACAGAGATAGACACGACAGCGACAAAATGAAACACATAGACAACACACATCAAAAACTCACATAACAATTCAGAGGAGCTGGATCGCTCAAAAACAAAAGGTTAATCACGACCTGTAAAAGTTTGACAACAAGTTTTTACCTAGGCATATTTGTCTTATTTTTTTATGAACAGGTATTTGTCCCTAAAATGTTACTTCTGCACTCATGACAATGAGATGAAACACACTTCAAAAATCCAGCTGAAGTCATATCCAAAAGTCGAACTGATGTGTCACCAAAAATCAAAGACCTAAATACTATAAACAAATTTGTTAGCCAGGAAAAGTCTTAAACACAGGCACCGTGCATCCAAAATGTTTTTACCTGAGAAAGTGGAAGAAGTGGATCTTGATATCCTTGACCCCTAATGACATACATAGCTTGACCCTGGGTGTCACCCATAGCAACCACCATAACAAATGTGCAGAAAATGGCAGGATCAACAAAATGGAGAGGGTGGCACTGACCAGAAAGCAGGAGACAGAGCCGGAGATGCTAAGATATGCATTGGGTGTGACGAGGATGGACAGGATTAGAAATGAGGACATTAGAGGGTAAACTCAAGTTGGACGGTTGGGAGACAAAGTCAGAGAGGCGAGATTGTGTTGGTATGGACATGTGCAGAGGAGGGATGAGGGGTATATTGGGAGAAGGATGCTAAGGATAGAGCTGCCAGGGAAGAGGACGAGAGGAAGACCTAGGAGAAGGTTTATGGATGTGGTGAGAGGGGACATGCAGGTAATGGGGGTAGCAGAACAAGATATAGAGGACAGAAAGATATGAGAGAAGATGATCTGCTGTGGCAACTCCTAACGGGAGCAGCCAAAAGAAGAAGAAGAACAAAATGGCATTGAAGCAAACCAGTAAATGTTTTGTACTTTTTCATATCACCATAAAATGAAAAACAAGTGTTATTCTTTGATTTCTCAACATTCAATGCCCTTAAATCGATTGTGAAAAAAGGGGTCATAAAATGCTACAAAAATTAAATAGAATACCAAAGTATTACAACGACAGTAGCAAGAAAGAGTATATAAACCTTTTGGAAATACCTGTGTTTATGCATAAATTTGTTTTAAAATATAGTCTGATTTTATTCTAAATTATAATAGTGAACCCACATAGTCTGAATTAACTAATAATATACAACTTTTTGTATTGTTCTTGTTCACATTGAATACATCATTCAAACTTGTTGTTGGTTGTGTGAACACAACACAGCTAACTGGAGTCATGGAGTTATCAAACCATGGTGACATGTGATTGGAGGTGTGGTTTAGAGTTACTGTGACCAATAAAAACGACTCAAACATTTTGAGTTTGCTATTCACAAGAAGCACTTACTGGTGTGAAGCATGTCTCACTAAAAAGAGATTTCAGAAGATCTACAATCAAGTATTGTTGATTTATATAAAGCTGGAAATGTTACAAAATAACCATCAGTCCACAGTTAGACAAATTGTGCATAAATGGAGGTGGTTTGGTACGGTAGCTACTCTTCCTAAAAATGGTCAACAGCCAAGATGACTCAAAAGGCATAACGCGAAAGACTCAATGAGGTAAGAAAAGGAAGGCTTGAAGAAATCAATGGAGCAGATTAACATCTCTGTTCTTGAGTCTACCATACACAATACATTAAACAAAGCATGTTGTTCATGGCAGGACACCAAGGAGGAAGCCACCGCTCTCCAAAAAAACATCTCTCCATACTTCAAGTGGGCCAGAGACCACCTGAACACTCCATAATGCTATTGGGAAAACATTTTGTGGTCAGATGAAACTAAGGTTGTATTGTTCAGAAAAAATATGAAGCAATGCATTTAGTATTAAAGGGGCACCGCATACCAACATGAAAACATCATCATAATGGAAAAGTACTGTGGAAGGAACATTATGATTTGGGGTTACTTTGCTGACAGGGGTCTTAAACAGCTTGAAATCATTGAGGGGAATATGAATCTCCTAATTTAACAAGATGTCCTACAGGGTAACAACAGTGTAGATGTTCACCAGCTGAAGCTCAGTAAATGTTGAATTGATGCAGCAGGACAAAAACCCTAAAAATGAAAGTATGTCTAGTACAAAATGGGTTCAAAAAAAGAAAATCTGCCTTTGGGTATGGTTCAGTCAGAGTCCATAGCCTAACCCAATGGAGATACTGTGGACTGACCTCAAGAGAACCGTTCACACCAGACATTCTAAATATATGGGTGGACTAAAGCAGTTCTGTAAGGAAGAGTTGTCCAAAATTCCTCCTGGACGTTGTGCTGGTCTGATCCTCAGTTACCAGAAGCTCATGTTCGAGGTTATTGCTGCTAAAAGACATTCAACAAGCTTATAAATCCAAGGGTTCACTTACTTTTTCCATAGCACATTGTAAAAGTTTGATGGGTGTGTTCAATAAAGACATGAAAGATTATAATTGTTTATGTGTTATTAACATAACCCGTATTGTGTTTGTTTATACTTTTGACTTTGATGAATTTCAGATCATATTTCATGAGATGTTAGTGCAGAAAACAAGGGATCTCATTTATAAAACTTTGTGTGGATTTGAGCGAGAAAACATGCTCATGCCAAGAAAACAAGAAAATGCGTACAGCAAAAAAAAACAGATTTATAAAATTTCTATACAGTTAACCATTTATAAATCATAATCACCTTGTAAATATACTTATGTGAACGCGCATTGAATGCCACCCTGAAACATCCATATATGGAGCATGCTAATCAGCCTCATACATATGCAATCACGATGCTGCAGAACTTCATTGTCTGGTAGAGCAGCTTCTCCCTCCTGATGTGTCGAGACCTTTCCGCCTACATTCAAAAGTATCTGGCAGCACTCCACAAATGAAGAGTGTAAGATCACATACAGCATTATAGTACCTCTCCTCTACACTCTGGGGTCCAGGAAAGGCATAAGGCACCATCATCTGAATGGGTAGCCTCTATCACCTGGCACATCTAATCACAGGATTGTTGTTACAATAAATAGTACAGGGCATATGAGGGTTCATCCAGTTATCTTACCAAAAAAACATTCACTATGTACAGCACTGCCACGCCTGCCAAAGCTAATTTGCCTTTAAATAAATATATCATGGGATACAACGTTTGCCAGTCACATCTTAGATTACTTTTGTGTTAATGGATTGGCACTGCTTACAGTTAACAAAAGCAGCTTCATTCTCACTGGGTGCCCTTTTTGCAATATGAGGGCAGAAAAGTGGCTCCGATTACATTAAGGGAACCAGGGACGACTGCAAATTGTCTTTTTATACAAAAACACATTATGCTTTATGTATGTTCACCCACACCAGATGAAAACTCACTCGTCAGTTAATGGCTTCCAGCATAGCAGACATGATGGAGTGAGAAGTAACAACAAGCAGCCGATATAAACTGACAAAAAAAAAAAACGAAAAAAAGTTCTTCAATGCAAATACGCAGCACTGGCCCTCTGAAAATAGAACTAAAACAGAGTCTGTGCATCGTATTCATCACTTATAAGGTGTAGTATGTTTGTCATGTCAGCGCACGTAATAATAACGGTTTAGTTATATGAATTATTATGCATACAAGTCATTTTTTAGCTTATTTGCCTGCATTTCTCTACTTGATCAAGGGTGTCCTCATTTCCCAGATTCTCCAAAATGCTGCGTACACGTGGGTCAAAGTTGCCGCAAATATGCACAGGCCTTCACATCACATTTCCTTTTATAAAGTTGCGTATGCACATTTGGTGCCTCTTTTTGTGTGTATGCAAACTTTATAAATGAAGGCCCCAGGTCTTACCAAAGGGTTCATAAACTTTTTCTTCTCACTGTACCCCAGAGGTTTTTTTTTGTTAAAACCTCCATATGGCACAGTGGAGAACAGAATTCCTCGAGCGTTTTCTGTGACTATTTTAAGTTATTGATTATTAACTATTTTAGTTATTGATTTACTGAGAGTAAGCGCTGCACATGATGGGTGTCTATCATCAGCTTCTTCATCATTGCCCTCTGGCATATGCATATCAAGGTCATCCATATCACCTTCAACAACTCAAGCTGCTTTCCTAGTAACCTTTTTTGAAATTTGGATTTGTCAGACTAGCAAACCAGGCAATGTGTGATGACACACTGAATCAAAAATTAAATAAAAGGTCAGTGTGTGACCCTCGTCCTTTTTAAGCTGTCAAAATTAATGGAGGAAAAAGAAGTCATGATTGCATATAGAACAGCAATTTTTAGAGAAATATTCCCATTCAATTTTGACTGAAACTCTCAAATCGGTTAACAAGTGTAAATGTTCATTAAAATTTTAAGAATTTTATGAGTTTAGCCCTCACGGCATAGCAGTGCCATTGGGGAGGCTGAAGTCGATGTCTTGAGCACATTATCAATGAACAGATCTAGCTCCTTGTAAGACTGGCATGCATAGAGCGGCTTGAATAAAAAAAAACAAACAATCTTTTATATTATTTGTACCATCATTAGTGACTTTGTGTGATCTACTTTAAAGGTATTGTGACAACACACCAATGAAACTTGAAATACATATTATTATCAGCTTTTAATTAAGAAATACATTCTTATGATCTTGTTTGTTTGGTAACGGCCATGGATGACAGGATTGGGATCAAAAGTAGCTGCTGTAGATATTTTATTTGTTCATGACACAAGGAGACCTACATGACTCATTTATACCATCAATAATGTAAAGTATCCACAGTCACTTTTGCTATAAGATACGCATCTTTTCCCTTCACTAACTCTGATGCAATTTTGTTTATATAGCGTTGATCTCATGAGATGAGACAACCTCGATTCCAAAGCAGTTCATACTGGCATGAAGCTGATCTGGAATGAGATGTGAGCTTGTGATAAGCAGTGAGGGGGCGGAAAGAAAGTCTATTTTTGTTTAGTTTTCCTTTCTGCGTATCACATGTCCTTTGGCTTTGTTTTGTTTCTTAATGCATGCAACACTTAAGAGCGAGTGCCTGTAGGCTTCAAATTATCCAGTTGCTCGCGATTCTCAAACTTGAGATTCGGGTTAGATTGGTAGAACGTTGCAGTTTAGCTTCAATTATTGTTTTAGTTTCTCAACAAATATTAACTCTAAATCATACTTTAAGGAGTCGTGAATGGAAGTAACTCAACTTGTGTGCTCTGCGCAAATTATTATCAGGCATAATAAATATTTATCATCCTACCCAAACCTAACTTCATCTAACTAGCTCTTTGCAATTATATTTTAATTTAAGTTTCTATCCAAAGGCTGTAAAGTTACTGAGCAATTAGTCTTTTTAAAAAATATTGTAAAAGATATTTTAATTTCAAAAACACTGACCCTAACCCTAACCTATGAGTACACCTCACCTAAAAGCTAACAAATCCAGCTCTCTCGCTGTACATATATTTGATGGTGGTGTGTCAGTAAAAATGTCACTTGTCAGTACTGATCAGGAAAGAGTGATTATTTTTTCACTGTTCCCGCTGCTGAGAAGCACTCACAATGCGTTACTGCAGGCCTGGTTATAGGCAAGTGGTGAGCAATGCCTGATCTTCACCAGATATAATGCTTAGAGTTCAGCCCAAAGAGTTCAATTTTTGCCTCTATTAGACCCAAGAAATTTGTTCCTCATGTCCTCAGAGTTATTTAAATGCTTTTTATTCAAGACTGGCTTACATCTAACCACTCAGCCATAAATATCTGGTTGATGGAGTCCTGGGTGTTGGGCAAGGTCATGGGGTCTAGCGGCTGTGGGGCATCTGTTGGTGAAGAAAGATTCACGGATCTTGACTTTGCTGACAATGCTGTGATCTTCATGGAGTAAATGGAGGCTCTGATCGGGGTAATCGAGAGACTGAGCGAGGAGTCTGAGTGTCTGGGCTTGTGAGTGTCCTGGTTGAAAACCAACATCTAGGCTTTTAATGACCTCTTGGGCACAGCCATCAGCAGTGTGTCTGTTTGCGGAGAGAGTGTCAACCTTGTTGAGAGGTTTACTTAACTCGGCAGTGACATTCATGTCTCTGGTGACTCTTCATATGAAGTCAGTAGATGGATTGGTAGAGCATAGGGGGTCATGAGGTCACTGGAAAGGGGTGTGTGACGCTCCTGATATCTACGCAAAAGGACGAAGGTCCAAGTCTTTAGGGTTCTGGTGCTTCCTGTCTTACTATATGGTTGCGAGACATGAACGCTATCCAATGACCTGACATGACGACTGGACTCCTTTGGTACTGTGTCTCTCCTGAAAATCCTTCCGTACTGTTGGTTTGACTTTGTGTCGAATGAGCCGTTGGTTGCTCCTGGAGTTCCAAATGAGGCACATTACCTGCATTGTGAGGGAGCGTCAGTTATGGCAGTACGAGGGTGATCCAGCTTATAAGATGTCTTCCTGGGGGCTTCCCAACCGGGATCCCAAGTTGTTTCGTCGTGTAGTGGGTACACCAACGCGCTGTACCAGTGCATGCTTCCCAACTTGACTTGACTTGATGGAGTGTCTCTGAGATGGTTGTCCTTCCAATAAGTTTTTCCATCACAGAAGGGGAGTTCTGAAGCTCTAGAGTGACCATTGTTTTTTTTCTTCTTTCTGACAGACCCCTTCTTCCTCAGTTACTCAGTTTATGCAGAGGGCCAACTCTAGAAAGGGTTTCAAAGTTCTTCTATTTAACAATTTTCGATGCCACTGTAGTCCCTAGACCACTCAGAGCTAATTTGTGGCCATTTCACCACAATTCAATTGCAGAGATCTACAGGGAGATTTTTGTGGTTTTTGTTCAAACATGCAGTGTGAATTGCAGGACCTCATATACACAACTACATTTGCATCCTTCTAAATGAGGACCAATCAATTCTGTTTTCCACAGGTGGACTTCAATCAAGTTCTAGAAACATCTCAATGAGAATTAATACAAACAGAACCACAATCTTGAATGCCACAGCAAAGGATTTGAATACTTATATGTACGAGGGGGGACCCAAAAATAACTGGAAATATTTTTAAAACATGTTTAATTTAATTTTCTGTACAAAATACAATTAGTCTCCTTCAAAGTACTCTCCATTGGCGGAAATACACTTATCTAACCGGTTGTTCCATTGTTCGAAACATTTTTTAAATTCGTCTGAAGTAATGCCCATTAATGCTCTGGTCGTTTCTTGTTTTACCTCTTCGACGTCAGCAAAACACCTTCCTTTCAAGTCTTTTTTCATCCGAGGGAACAAAAAGAAATCACACGGAGCTAAATCCGGTGAGTAGGGTGGGTGGTTCAGGGTTGTCATACCGTTTCAATAACAATAGTTTCTGCAACACTTTTTTCAAGAAGAAAACTAAATTTCACTGCCGCGCGTTGCTCACGATAATCGCCCATCGTAAAAAAAACAATACTTTTACAAAATTCACTGAACACAAGCACAACCTTCCAGACTGATGGCACTTGGCAGACTGACTTGTGAGGAGTGTAACTAGATTGCCCTGGCGGCCCAACCACGTACTACAAGTACCGACCTAACAACAACAAAATTCTGGCTATTTTTGGGTCCCCCATCGTATGAAAGATTTCAGTTTTTGATTTTTAATAAACTGGAAAAACCTTTCTGAGAATGTGTTTTTGCTTTGTCATTATGGGTTATTGAGTGTAGACTGATGTGCAAAAATGGCCAATTTATCCATATAAAATGTACAACACAAAAAAATGTGAGGAAAGTGAAGCTGTCTGAAAAATGAATCAACTCAACTGAAGAGTTCAGATCAAAATGACATGCAAATGAATTACGCTTCTTTGATTACAAGTACTTATCAAAGCCTTTATCAGTTAGACAGAAATTCAATAATGCTTCTTAAACGTACTGAAGGCGTCAGCAGTTTCAATGGAGGTGGGCAACTTATTCCATTAGTATAGAGCTACGCAAGAAAAGAGAGGAGGTGACATCACCAGAATTCGTTCATCAGCTGACATGAGTTGACATTGGTATTTTTATTTGTATTGTATTATTGCCAACTATCCTGAGGAGAGATAGTAAGAAAAACATCTTTATACTGAGGACATATGACAAAAAAACTTTCTTGAAATGAAACAGAAGCAGGAATTGTGATGCCCTTGTCTCATGTTGAGACATATTGGTAATGACATTGTCTTATACAGCTCCAGTACTCTTTGATTAAATCGTGACCTGGTGCCTGTTTGTGTGGAGTTTACACATATGGCATGTTTATGTGGGTTATCTCAGGACATGCGTGTGTTATTCCATAAATAAACTTTCAACAGATTGGTATTTGTTGTAAATTGTTGTAAATTGTTGCTACTTGAAGAAATTCTCAGATGATTCTGCACTTATGGGGTGTGTTGATAAGGAGGATGAGACAGAAGACAGAAGTGCATTTCCTATCTATCTATCTATCTATCTATCTATCATATACTGCCTTTCACTATCTATCTATCTATCTATCTATCTATCTATTGTGGTCCCCGGCCGGGGCAGGAACCCGGCCGGGACGCCCAGGAGGACCAGAGGAGGGCTTGTGCCTCCTCCAGACCAAGGGCGTCCGTCCTGGTTATGTTGGGGGCGTCGGGTACAGGGCTTGGAAGCCCAGCCCTGTAGGGACCCGTGGCCACCACCAGGTGGCGCCCCAATGCCGGAATATCCTGTGTGGTACCCGGCCGGATGCCCAGGAGGACCAGAGGAAGGCTTGTGCCTCCTCCAGACCGCGAGGGGGCGTCCGTCCTGGTTATGTTGGGGGCCACGGGTAGAGGGCTTGGAAGCCCATCCCTGTAGGGGCCCGTGGCCACCACCAGGCGGCGCCCAGGTGCCTGAGGAACCCTGGAGCCCAGCACTTCCGCCACACCAGGAAGTGCTGGGGAAGATGACAGGGGACACCCGGATGGCTTCCGGGTGTGCAGCCGGCACTTCCGCCACACCGGGGTGTGGCTAGGACTGATTGTCGGGAAGCAGCTGGAGCCCATCCGGGTTCCTATAAAAGGGGCCGCCTCCCTCCAGTCATTAGTGGATGTCGGGTGGAAGAGGACAGAGCTGGAGAGAGGACGGGAGGCGTCGAAAGAGAGGCACAGAGACTGTGAGGCCTGGACTTTGGGGAATCGGTGCAAGAGGCACTGGGGTTTGTGTGCACTTTAATCTTGTTGTAAATAGTTGTAAAATAAACGGTGTGTGGTGGAACTATGTTGTACGTCTGCCTGTGTCCGGGTCCCAGTTCACACTATCTATCTATCTATCTATCTATCTATCTATCTATCTATCTATCTATTATACAGTGCCTTTCATTTCTATCTATCTATCTATTATATAGTGCCTTTCATTTCTATCTATCTATCTATCTATCTATCTATCTAGGTATAGCATTAACATAACTTTCTGTTCACCCAGAGTTTACTAAAGCCTAAATGACTGATTTGTTGGTTATTTTTTCATAACATTATTAAGTTATGTCAAGACAGAAAGTCGCTAAATTTAAAAGGACCACAGACTCATGATAAATGTAGGATCACTAATTGTCATTATTTGTTTGAGGCACAACACAATTTTGCTCATATCTTACACAGTGAATGCATAACCCTCGTCATTTTGTGTTGTTTTTTTTTTTTATGAAAAAAGTGTTGCTACTAATGAAAAACATGACTGCACTCATGATACGAGTCACAGTGGCACCCAACAGAGAATTGCCTGAAGTTAAGCAGGGTCTAATAACAGAAGGGGACTAAGAACAGCAAATGCAAAAGAAAAAACGTGTGGTCATCAAAAGAAACTAAGAAGGACCTTTGCTATTTATTGTTCTGTGCCCATATGGATTAAGTGTCTCAGAATTACTCCTAGGCATTGTGCTAGAAAGTCTGACTAGAATAAAAATTTACCTGCAAGTAGGAAATGAGAAGCAATTATGAAGTGTCCCGTGTTTGCTACCAAAGAGGAGTAGGAGGTCACATTTGTAAATGATTGGCATCAAGCTTTTATGGCTCCCCGAGCTCCAAAATGGCATTTGTGCTAATGTTTTGTAGTTTTCTGAGAATAATGCTGAGAAATCAATACAAAAATGATAATAATAATAATATTCAAACTAGTAATAATAACATCCAAGCTAGATGAAGAAGAAAACATAACAACATAGGATATTGCGCTAAGCTGCACATAATTCTTGCCACTTTCCAAGAGCATAAAGAACAGTACAGTAGTTAGCATAATAATGGAAAGACTGAGACCCACACACACGAAATGAAGTAAAGCTTGATAACAGGAATGCTCATTAAACAATGAATGATCCAAAGACGTAACCTTTCCGCTGTTTACCCCACGGAATATGCCTTGTAAAGTAACAGTTACTGAAACTAGCCACGGCTATTCTGGTGCTGTTACTCATTCCACTTTCATTCTTCCAGTGTTCCCAATTGTCTTCTAAAGTCATGTACTCAGTCTCTGTCTGTGATCTTAACTTATCTTCTGCATTATGTGTCGTATTTATGAAATGCCCTGGAAGTCTCCTCCTGTCTTCTTGGACCTTCCCTTTTAAAGTGTATCACAAATGTTCCAGGTGTTTGTGGAATGCAGATCTCAACGTATCTGTGTGATATCTCACTGTCAATCACCCATCCAGCCGTGCCTATCTTCAGAGTCATATGCTAGCTACTACGATACACTTTATATCCACAGCCACCTGTATGTTGATACTGTGATATCAACAGTATCTCCTAAATTTTGGTGAAGTTAGGAGTAGTTTCCTAAATTGTGAAAATTTATTAAATGCTCCTGTTCCTACAACTAAGAATAGGATGAAAGTTTTTTACTGAGACTTTTGAACCAGTTAATATCATTTTCATACTCTGAGATGTTTCATAAATACAGTCCCCAGGCTCTTCAAGATACAGAACTTTTTTAGTAAAAGGACAGAGAGAATGAGACGGGGTCAAAAATATGTGCTGGAGTCAAAAACCAGAAAAGTCTAACCAATTTTTCACCAGTTCGAATTGCTAAGCAAAAATCTGAATTTGTTTTAAACAAGTAGGGTATCAGTAATGAGATGTAAATCATACGGAACGCTCATTGAATCCAGAACTCGGATAGAATGGGATATTATGGGGAAGTCCAAATGCAGTGTCATTAGTTACGGCAGCGATCTCCTGGGATCATCATCATAGTAACGAAAATACTAATTCCTTAAGATGGCAGCGATCACACTAACAAATAGGCATCACTGAAAAAATAGGAAACTTCTAAGCAATTACTTAAAAAATTGTAATAATGGTACATTTTAATTCTTTGGAGTAAAAATCTCCATATATATATATCTATACTAATAAAAGGCAAAGCCCTCACTCACTCACTCACTCACTCACTCACTGACTCACTCACTGACTCATCACTAATTCTCCAACTTCCCGTGTGGGTGGAAAGCTGAAATTTGGCAGGTTCATTCCTTACAGCTTCCTTAGAAAAGTTGGGCAGGTTTTATATCGAAATTCTACGCGTAATGGTCATAACTGGAAGCAGTTTTTCTCCATTTACTGTAATGGAGATGAGCTTCAACGCCGTGGGGGCGGAGTTTCGTTACGCCTCCCACGTAATCACGCAGTACATAGAAAACCAGGAAGACCTCAAAAAAGCGCTCAAGAAAACATGCATTATATAATTGAGAAGGCAGCGAAACAATAAGAAGCGAGCGAGTGACATATACAGAAACAAAGCACGATGTAAACGTCAGCGGCAATCCAATAGCAAACTGCCACGGGTAAATATTCATGGGTGAAGGACTGTGCTTATGGAGAGGAAGATGAGATGGTCAGGGTGGTGTTTGACACAAACTCAGCGAAACTGCGAGAGAAAGTTTTAAGTGCCAGGACTAAGGTAACATTAAATACAGCCATGGACATAGCACGAGATGGCACCAGCACAGCTGGGAACCTTCGATGCATGTACACCGAGCGGCTCACGTGAACTGGCGCAGTGCACAGATAAAAGCAACAGTTCCAAAGAGCGCTGAACAAAAACCGAATTACACAATTGAAAAGGCAGCAAAAAATATGAAGCGTCTAATAAGCATATTCATAAATGCAGCTACTGTGGAAACAAAGCACACGTTGGAAAAAGTCAATGTCCCGCTAAAGGAAGACAGTGTAAAAAAAACCTGTGCATGCAGTGTTTCAGGTCTCAGATAAAGAAGAAGACGAGCTGTTTATTGATGCAGTAAGAAACGAATCGATGAATGAAACCTGTCATCTTTACAAGCGATTGACAAACACGGAATGTAACTTGAACACAACACATCCTACAAATACGAACCTGATTGAAAGAAATAATGATAATCAAATCATTGATGACAGCAACACTCAGTAACACTCACAAAACAAATACTGTATATTGACAGTCATGTTACGTTATTTTTAAAATGTTCCCTTTTCTTTTTCATAGCTTTTTTAACACACTACTTCTCCGCTGCGATACATGGGTATATATATATGTATATATATATATATCCCGCTCTACATACTCGAATAATGGATACTTTATCCGCCATCAATGATTGTTTTGGTAAAGCCATACTCAGTGTATTCATTAGATGAACGGTAAAAAAGTAAGAGCGAGGGGAGGATGACTTATTGAGGCATGCAGGCTGTAGTCTTGCGTCAACTCTATCTGAATTGCTGATCACATTTGAAAAAATATATCTTTTCAAGTTCTATTTAGTCCATATGTGTCAAACTCAAGGGCCGCGGGCGAGATCATTTTATATACTGTATTATTGTTATTAAAGCCCGGTATATGAAGCGCTGGTAACACAATAAACTACAGATCCCATAATGCAGCGCTTCAGCTGCCTTGCCGAACACTTACCACGTTAATCAAGTCTACCTTATGATGCTGCAAGTTATTGCGAAGCTAGAGTTATGCGCACTGAGTTTGCACGGCGCTTTGGTGACTTTGAAGAACAAAAAAAGTCCGTCTACATGCGGCTCGAACCTTGTGCATGTTTGGTAGCACATATCTGTGTGAGAAGCTCTTCTCAGTGATAAAGACTAACATAACAGCACACAGGAGTCGCCTCACTGATGAGCACCTGCAATCCATCCTGAGAATCTCCACAACACAGAACCTCACAGCAAACAGAAACGAACTTGTGGCCAAAAAAAGATGCCAGGCGTCCAGCTCTAAAATGACATATGAGCAAAGACAACTGAATGATTTGATTTGTTATTGCACGTAAGAGCGGAGTCAACCGTTTTAACAAACAGCGTATTGCACTGATCTGAAATAGCTGTGTGTGTATATATGTAGATATGTATGTATGTATATATGTGTATATGTATAGATATGTATATATATATATGTTTATGTGTGTGTGTGTATATATATATATATATATATATATATATATATATATATGACAACAACACTCATCACTCACAACAGTGACAAAACAATTACATTGACAATCAGGTTACGTTATTTTCAAAATGTTTCCTTTTCTTTTCATTGCTTCTTTAACACACTACTTCTCCGCTGCGAAGCGCGGGTATTTTGCTATATATATATATATATGCCAGCAACACTCATGACAATGACAAAACAATTACATTGTCAAGCATGTTACGTTATTATTAAAATGTTTACGTCTCTTTTTACTTCTCGCTGCCAAGCTGGTATTTTTTTATATATATATATATATATATATATATATATATATATATATATATATATATATATATATATAGATATATATATAGATAGATATGACAACAACACTCATATCAATGACAAAACAAATTACATTAACAATCAAGTTATGTTATTTTTAAAAATTTTCCTTTTTTTTTCATAACTTCTTTAACACACTACTTCTCCGCTGCAAAGCGCGGGTATTCTGCTAGTATATATATATATATTGTGGACTTGACCCGGACACAGACAGGCGGACATGTTGTTACTCACCACCACACGTATTTTATTTACAACTATTTACACAAATAATGGTCACTCAGACCCAGTCCAATGTGCACAAATCCCCAACACACACAGTCCTGGTCACAAATGCCTTCTTCTCAGGCCGCCTCCTCACCTCTCTCGTGCCTTGTCCTCTTCCACCCGACTCTAGCCTCGAATGAAGAGAGACGGCCCCTTTTATCCTCTACCAGATGAGCTCCAGGTGGCTCCCCTCATTGGCCACGCCCCAGTGTGGCAGAAGTGCCGGCTGTTCTTCCGGCAGCTCTCCAGGTGTCCTTCCTAATCTTCCCCCCAGCACTTCCTGGTGTGGCGGAAGTGCTGAGGAAACAGGTCCCCAAGGCATTGGGGCGCCTCCTGGCGGTGACCACGGGCCCCTACAGGGTGGGGTTTCCATGCCCTTAAACCGTGGCCCCCAAAGCAACCCAGAAGGAGGTCCCCACGTGATCCAGGGTGGGCGCAGACCCACATCCGGTCCCTCACGGCGTCCAAGCAGAGGTCGTTGCCCCTGGCATCCCTGACAATATATATATATATATATATATTGTCACAAAACGAGTCAAAGACAGAAAAAGGTTTGGGGCAGCCACCCATGTAATTTGGTATCCTGGCTGCAACTTCGTTTTCTTTCAAATACCAGCACTGAAGTGCTTACAACAGAGTCCAAAACAAGACTGACACAGAAGGGAAAAGGGAAGGCTTTTAAAGGGGGAGACAGGAAGTGAGGTCATAAGGGTCGGGCACGTGTTCATTGTTCATTGGTTTAGTCCCGGATGTGACATCAGGGGGGCCGGAGCTGGCAAGGTCTGTCTCCATTGGCTCAGTCCCAGAAGTGACGTCCAGAGAGACAGGTGGAACCTCCCGGGTTAGGTCTACAGGGAAGTGAGAAAGAGAGTTAGTGCGCTCTGCCACATCCCGGCATGGCTCAGAACTGCCTTCACTCGAGCCCTTTAGCTGCCTCCCATGCGTGTGTGACAAGGCCCCCCCCTCAGCCCAGACCCGTCGGGTCGGGCGACCTTAACCGAGAGGTCGTAAACCCGAGAGAGAGCATCGGCGTTGGCATGGAGAGCACCCCGACGATGAACGAGCGAAAACTTGTACGGCTGCAGGTCAAGAAACCACCGGGTGACCCGCGGATTCGACTCCTTGTGCAGGGCCATCCACTGTAGAGGTGCATGGTCCGTGACAAGGGTGAACTCACGGCCCAACAGGTAGTACCTCAGCTGAGTGATCGCCCATTTAATCGCCAGAGCCTCCCTCTCCACCGCCGCATACCTGGTCTCCCGGTCCAACAGTTTCCGCTCAGGAACATGACGGGTGTTGACACCATCGACACTTTGGCTCAGCACGGCTCCCAGGCCTGTGTCCGGCGTCCGCCTGGAGGATGAAAGGCAAAGAAAAGTTAGGTGCCATCAAAATAGGTGCGGACGTAAGGGCCTTCTTCAAGTCACCAAATGCAGCGTCTGTTTTGCAGTCCATACCACAATGTTCGGGCCCTCTTCTTTGTTAAATCAGTCAAGGCGCCGCTTTCTCAAAACCGGGTACAAACCGGCGGTAGTACCCGCTAACCCGAAAGGCTTGGACCTGCCGCTTGGTTCATGGACGGGCCATTTCAGAATGGCATCAATTTTGGAGCACTGTGGCCTTACGGTACCCGACCCACCAGGTAGCCTAAATATTTGGCCTCGCTTAATCCAAAGAAACATTTCTGGGATTAATCCGAGCCCGCCTCACCAAGTGTCCGTAATACCGCTTGGACATGCTGTAGGTGTTCCTTCCATGTGCTGGAATAGATGACCACGCCATCTAGGTAGGCAGCACTGTATGAGTTATGAGGCAAGCACTTTGTCCACCAGACGCTGAAAGGTTGCTGGAGCCCCGTAACCCAAATGGAAGGACACGATACTGCCAGTGTCCGCTAGGGGTACTAAACGCGTTTTTCCTTCGAGTCCGTTAAAGGAACCTGCCAGTACCCTTTGTCATGTCAAGTGTGGTCAGGTATTGAGCCTGTCCAAGCCTCTCGAGGAGGTCGCCCACGCGTGGCATTGGATAGGCATCAAATTGGGAGACTTGGTTGCCGACGGAAGTCATTGCAGAACCTCCAACTCCGCCAGGCTTACCGACGAGCACAATGGGGCTGGACCAGGGACTATAACTCTCCTCAATTACACCTAGTTCCAGCATGCGCTTGATCTCAGTTCCACTTCAGCCTTTTTGCCTCGGGAAGACGGTACGGCGTTCTCGGACAACAACCCCGGCTCTGTCACAATGTTGTGCTCAATCAGAGAGGTCCTTCCGGGTGTTCACTGACTACCTCTCGAACGGTCCGGATAACTGTTTCCAGCTCCTGCCGCTGCCTGGGTCTCAAGTCTGCGCCAAAGTTAAGGTCGTGTGTGTGAGCGAAGAGTGAGCGGGCTGGCCGGAGGAGGGATCAGGGTCCCTGTCCTTCCACGGTTTCAGCAGGTTCACATGATATACCGCTCCTTTGGCCGACGCATTGGGTTGACTCACCAAATAGTCGACCAGTCCCTTCCTCTCCTTAACTTCAGAGGGGCCCTGCCAGTGGGCAAGCAACTTAGAGTGGGAGGTAGGCACTAGGACCATGACCCGATCTCCGGGTGGAACTCCCAAGAGACGTGCAGCGTTGTAGTAGCTAACCTGTGCTGCTTGAGCCTCCTCCATGTGACTTTTAAGGACAGGCGAATCTTTCCAAATCTATCGCAGAACTCGCGCGATATACTCCAGTATGTTAGTGGTGGGAAGAGCCTCTTCTTCCCAGCCTTCTTTCAAAATATCCAATATGCCCCGAGGTTGTCGCCCATACAGTAGTTCAAAGGGGAGAACCCGTGGAGGCTTGTGGGACTTCCCGATAGGCAAAAAGGACGAGGGGGAGGAGCTGATCCCAGTTCCTTCCATCCTCGCTGACCACCTTACGTAGCATTTGCTTGAGAGTTTGATTAAACCTCTCTACTAATCCGCCGGTTTGAGGATGATACACCGAGGTTTTTAAATGCTTTATTTTCAGTAATCTGGCAGTCTCCTTGAACGTCTCCGAGGTGAAGGGGGTCCCCTGGTCTGTCAAGACTTCTTTGGGGATCCCCACGCGAATACCCCTAGTAATTCCCGTGCGATGGCTTTAGAGGTAGCTGAGCGCAACGGAACAGCTTCGGGTATCGTAGCATAATCCACGAGGACTAAAATGTACTTGTGTCCTCGGCTGAGGGCTCTAGAGGTCCCACCAGGTCGACCCGATTCTGTGGAAGGGAACGCCAATCAAGGGAATAGGAACAAGAGGAGCACGGTCCCTCCTAGGAATCTGTCGCAGTTGACACTCCGGGCAGGAAGCGCAAAAGCGCTAACCTCCTCATTAATTCCTGGCCAGTAAAACCGGAGCTTGATCCGCTCCAGAGTTTTTTCGGTGCCCAGGTGGCCACCTAGGAGGTGGGCGTGTGCTAGCTCGCAGACCTGCCGCCGGAAGGTACGCTGCACTAGCAGCAGCCTCGCCTCCTGCCCGTCATGCATTGCTACACGGTAAAGGAGGTCATTATCTAACACAAAGTAGGGGCCCTGTGGCATCGACTGACTAGTGCGCTGGCCATTGACAAGGACCACTGCATTTTTTACAAACTTCAGGGAGTCGTCATTCCATTGCTCCCTTTGAAAGAAGCCGGCGTCTTTTTAAATTGAAACCGCAACACGGAGAGAGGGTCAGCGCCGACCTCAATGGGCGTGGTTTCCTCCCGCTCCGCCGCGGCGTTGGTGGATGACGTGTCAGCCTGCGGCCGGAGTTGCCACGCCAGCCAGGACGGCTGCTTCACTCTCTCTGCCGGCTGATTACACGGCGTGGAGGCAGCTTGAGACGGTTCATCTCCGCCCATAACGAGGCCCAACTTAACCCCGGGAGTGGTATGTGTCTCACCGCTTTTAATGTCAGACCAGTCCCGCCCTAGTATCACCGGGTGCGGAGGATCAGGAAGGATTGCCACGGTTACTTTCTGGACTGATCCTCCGTAGCTAATGACACAAGCGGCGGTGCTGTACCAGCGGTTTCCCGTGGACACAGGTTATACTGGTCTTGAATTTTAGCCATTGTCGCTGTAGCACAAAGCGGCGGGCAACAATGGAAATGTTGCTGCCGGAATCGAGCAGAGCGGAAGTTTTAAACCCGTTAACGATCACCACGCCTGTATGCGGGACCGCCAACGGGTTTGTCAGAGCACACCAAGCCCTCCTCCCTCCACCTGCATTCCTCCTCGCCTCCAAGCGGTTTGCGTGCCAGCGCCGCGACGCCGATGCAAGCTCCGGGCTATACAGGGAGGGGCTAGGTCTTGGGACATACCCCGGCTGAGTTTGGCAGAAGGACGGTTCTGCTCTCCCAGAGTGTGAGGCCGCCTCTGTGTTTCCAGAAGCTCTATGAGCTCAGACATGTTCTTAAACTGCACGCCCCAGACCGGCTGGGTGAAGCCCTGGGGAAGTGCTTTCAGGAGCAGATAGCACGCTACCTGCTCAATGACCTGGTGGGGCTTGTTTTCCAAGGGCCGTAGCCACTGCCATACTTTTGCCCATAAGGACCAGGCTTGTTTACTGGTCGGCCTCTCAGGGTCCAACCTCCACTTCGTTATTTTACTCACCTGCCAGTCTGGGGCACCCCAAGGTGGCAAAGGGGCTGTGGTTTCACTGGGGGCAGGCACTCTCCCCAAGAGAGCATACTGAGTCCCTCTTGTCTCCCTCCAGGGCAGCCCACTGGTGAGCCCCACCCGCACACTCCCTGGCCTCTAGACGGCCTAGTTCTGCGTGCTGGGAGCGGAGCCCGCACCGGTCTCGCCAACCACGGGCACCCTCCCGCCTGAATACTCGGCCCCGCACGCTCCCACCTGGGTGTTTTGCAGGTCCTGTCCCCTTCTCTTCTGGGACTTCTCCATCCTGCCGCTACGCCACTGTCACAAAACGAGTCAAAGACAGAAAAAGGTTTGGGGCAGCCACCCATGTAATTTGGTATCCTGGCTGCAACTTCGTTTTCTTTCAAATACCAGCACTGAAGTGCTTACAACAGAGTCCAAAACAAGACTGACACAGAAGGGAAAAGGGAAGGCTTTTAAAGGGGGAGACAGGAAGTGAGGTCATAAGGGTCGGGCACGTGTTCATTGTTCATTGGTTTAGTCCCGGATGTGACATCAGGGGCCGGAGCTGGCAAGGTCTGTCTCCATTGGCTCGGTCCCAGAAGTGACGTCCAGAGAGACAGGTGGAACCTCCCGGTTAGGTCTACAGGGAAGTGAGAAAGAGAGTTAGTGCGCTCTGCCACATCCCGGCATGGCTCAGAACTGCCTTCACTCGAGCCCTTTAGCTGCCTCCCATGCGCGTGTGTGACAATATATATATATATATATATATATACATATATATATATATATAGTCACACACGTGCACATGATAGATAGCCACAGGGACTGAAAGAAGGGGAATTCCATGCCCGCCCAGGGGGTGGTTAGGTGCACTCAGCCCTCTTATTTGTCCCAGCAGACCAGACACGGGAAATTCTGCCTGAGTGCAAAGACGTCACTTCACCTCAGCTCTCACTTCCAGTCCCAGCCCCAAGGATGACATCACTTCCTTAAACCTCCCTATAAAACTCAACTTCCTTCCTCCATTGAGCAGTTCTATTTTGGACTCAGATCTATACACAATTGTATTGAAACTTTGCCTATTGCAGCCAAGGTCAAGTATACTGGTGGCTGCCCCAAACCTTTGTCTTGTGTTTATATTTTCACTATATATATATATATATATATATACAGTATATACAGTTTAACCTCGGTTTGTGAGCATAATTCGTTCCGGAAACGTGCTCGCAATCCAAAGCACTCGTATATCAAAGCGAATTTCCCCATAAGAAATAATGGAAACTCAGATGATTCGTTCCACAACCCAAAACTATTCATATAAAAATGATTAATACAAAATGTAAAGTAAAAATACAATAAACAAATTAACCTGCACTTTACCTTTAAAAAGAATCATGGCTGGTGTGAGTGAGTTTCTAAACTCATGTGGGATTCCACCCAACAGGACGACACGTGGAAGAGCGTCCCAAAGCAATCGCAGTCTCCCAGTGCTGTAGCAGTTCGCCGTATAAGCGTATCCAAAAAGATCGCAGACATGCTATAAGCGCCTGCCATCAATGGGTCATACAAGGAACATTATAAAGATCCCGCTACAGTAAATAACAGCGCTGTTGCTGTTTCAAGCTGAATAACGCTGGTGTTGTTAAAGTACTGAGACTCAGCTTTGTGTTTTGGGGCACAAGATGGGGACTCGCATTTCACAGCACACATGTGTGCGCGCACACACACACACACACAGTCACAATGCTGTAGTAAACAGCATATGTTCGTACAGATGTTGACTATATGAGTCAGGCACACAGACTCAGACGGAGAATAGGAGACAATTGCCCTCAAGAGAAGAGAGAGAGATGCGCTGCACACGAGAGAGAAGAACCATCAGCTCAGTTGTGATCACATGACGCTCAGCAGACAAAGTGTATCCATACTACTCGTATTGCAAGACATCGCTCGTTTATCAAGTCAAAATTTATTAAAAAATTTTGCTCGTCTTGCAAAACACTCGTAAACCAAGTTACTCGTAAACCGAGGTTCCACTGTATATATATATATATATTTACAGAGACACAGACATCATAAAGATTTGGGCAGCTGCAAAATAGGTTGTAAATTAAACAGAGATGTTCACTGGTTTGAGTCCAAGGCAGAGCTCACTGTGAGGAAGTAAGATGGTGGCTTTAAAGGCCTGTGGAGGAAGTAACATCATTGATGCCGGGACCGGAAGTGACGTTTTCAGAGGTGCAAGAACCCGGTGGGATTTCCCAAGAATGGTCTGCAAGGAACTGATAGAGACAGTCAACGCACCTCGCCACCCACTGGTCTGGTGTAGAATTACAAGTACTCAGGCCCTTTAGCAGCACCTTACTCGCACATGTGTGACAATATACCTGTATATATATGCACATAACATGAAAAGATTTCAGGAAGAAAAGATGACAATCATAGCATGTGTTATACTTTCCCTGTCTAATCACCAAAAATATTTTTTTTCTTAATTCTGACTTTTGAAATGTGATATTGGAGTATTGGAGTGAATATGTGGCCAGCAATAAGGGGGACAACCAACCAACAAGAATAAGGCTGCCACCCTAAAAATATGCTGGAAATGGTAGCGTTCTCAGACAAACTTAACTAGAAAATGGTGCCATTATAAAAATAATGATAATAGATCGTAACATTAGAACATTAGAAAAATGTTGTAAAGGACAGGTCATTCAGCCCCACAAAGCTCACCAGTACTATTGACTTAATTCATCCAAAATGAATTTTGAAGGTCTCTCAAGATTTACTGTCTGTCACACTACTCAGTCACTTATTCCATGTGCATTCACTCTTAAAAATAAAAATTTCCACAGTGGATCTTCAGAGAGATGCCATAACAGGCAGGGGTGTCAAACTCCAGTCCTGGTGGTCCGCAGTGGCTGCAGATTTTTATTTTAAACCCTTTTCCTAATCACTGACCAGTTTTCACTGCTAATTAACTCCTTTTCCCTTCATTTTAATAACCCTGTTTTTAAGGATTCAGTCCTCTGAATTGATTCTTTTCTTCATTAAATGGCAGCCAAACAGAAATGAGACATGACATGAGCCGACAGATGAGCAGCTAAACTGGGGCTTCATACTCCAACCAATTTCACTCCAACCAGTTTCTTAATGAGAAGCCAATTTTTGCTGTAAATTAAAGTTGTTATTTAATTCCACAGTTTGTTTCTGCTCTCATTCTGCCACAGCAGACATTTCTAAAACTGTTGATTTTTTCTTTTTTTCGAAGACCACCGTCAAAATGTTTTATTGACCTGAGACATCAGCCTTACTAAAACCACCTTCACTTTTCTTTATTTTAAGATATTGTGTGATGGGCACAGATGAGCTGGTCTTGTGGTGGCTTGTTTTGTGTCTCATTATTATTTGGCTTCTAATTAAAGAAAATGAAGGCATCCATCCATCCATCCATCCATCCTCTTCCACTTATCCGAGGTTGGGTCGCGGGGGCAGCAGCTTAAGCAGAGAGGCCCAGACTTCCCTCTCCCCGGCCACTTCTTCCAGCTCTTCCGGGAGAATCCCAAGGCGTTCACAGGCCAGCCGGGAGACATAGTCCCTCCAGCGTGTCCTGGGTCTTCCCCGGGACCTCCTACCGGTTGGACGTGCCCAGAACACCTCACCAGGGAGGCGTCCAGGAGGCATCCTGATCAGATGCCCGAGCCACCTCATCTGACTCCTCTCGAGGCGGAGGAGCAGCGGCTCTACTCTGAGCCCCTAACGGATGACTGAGCTTCTCACCCTATCTTTAAGGGAAAGCCCAGACACCCTGCGGAGGAAACTCATTTCAGCCGCTTGTATTCGCGATCTCGTTCTTTCGGTCACTACCCATAGCTCATGACCATAGGTCAGGGTAGGAGCGTAGATCGACTGGTAAATTGAGAGCTTTGCCTTACGGCTCAGCTCCTTTTTCACCACTACGGACCGATGCAGAGCCCGCATCACTGCGGATGCCGCACCGATCCGCCTGTCGATCTCACGCTCCATTCTTCCCTCACTCGTGAACAAGACCCGAGATACTTGAACTCCTCCACTTGGGGCAGGATCTCTCCTCCAACCCTGAGAGGGCACTCCACCCTTTTCCGGCTGAGGACCATGCTCTCGGATTTGGAGGTGCTGATTCTCATCCCAGCCGCTTCACACTCAGCTGCGAACCGCTCCAGAGAGAGCTGAAGATCACGGCCTGATGAAGCAAACAGGACAACATCATCTGCAAAAAGCAGTGACCCAATCCTGAGTCCACCAAACCGGACCCCTTCAACACCCTGGCTGCGCCTAGAAATTCTGTCCATAAAAGTTATGAACAGAATCGGTGACAAAGGGCAGCCCTGGCGGAGTCCAACTTTTACTGGAAATGGGCTCGACTTACTGCCGGCAATGCGGACCAAGCTCTGACACCGGTTGTACAGAGACCGAACAGCTCTTATCAGGGTCTGGTACCCCATACTCCCGAGCACCCCCACAGGATTCCCCGAGGGACACGGTCGAATGCCTTTTCCAAGTCCACAAAACACATGTAGACCGGTCGGGCAGACTCCCATGCACCCTCCAGGACTCTGCTAAGGGTGAAGAACTGGTCCACTGTTCCGCGACCAGGACGAAAACCACACTGTTCCTCCTGAATCCGAGGTTCGACTATCGGACGGACCCTCCTCTCCAGAACCCCCGAATAGACTTTTCCAGGGAGGCTGAGGAGTGTGATCCCTCTATAGTTGGAACACACCCTCCGGTCCCCCTTTTAAAAAGGGGGACCACCACCCCGGTCTGCCAATCCAGAGGCACTGTCCCCGATGTCCATGCGATGTTGCGTATCTCATCCACCCCCGGGGCCCTGCCACCAAGGAGTTTTTTGACCACCTTGGTGACTTCAGTCCCAGAGATGGGAGAGCCCACCTCAGAGTCCCCAGGCTCTGCTTCCTCATTGGAAGGCATGTTAGTGGGATTGAGGAGGTCTTCAAAGTACTCCTCCCACCGACCCAAGCGTCCGAGTGAGGTCAGCAGCGCACCATCCCACTATATACGGTGTTGACACTGCACTGCTTCCCTCCTGAGACGCGGACGGTGGACCAGAATCTCCTCGAAGCCGTCCAAAGTCGCTCTCCATGGCCTCTCCAAACTCCTCCCATGCCCGAGTTTTTGCCTCAGCAACAACCGAAGCCGCGTTCCTCTTTGCCTGCCGGTACCTATCAGCTGCCTCCAGAGACCCACAGGACAAAAAAGTCCTATAGGACTCCTTCTTCAGCTTGACGGCATCCCTCACCGCCGGTGTCCACCAACGGGTTCGGGATTGCCGCCACGACAGGCACCGACCACCTTACGGCCACAGCTCCGGTCAGCCGCCTCAACAATACAGGCACGGAACATGGCCCATTCGGACTCAATGTCCCCCACCTCCCTCGGGACGTGGTTGAAGTTCTGCGGAGGTGGGAGTTGAAGCTACTTCTGACAGGGGACTCTGCCAGCCGTTCCCAGCAGACCCTCACAACACGTTTGGGCCTACCAGGTCTGACCGGCATCTTCCCCACCATCGAAGCCAACTCACCACCAGGTGGTGATCAGTTGACAGCTCCGCCCCTCTCTTCACCTGAGTGTCCAAGACATATGGCCGCAAGTCCGACGACACGACCACAAAGTCGATCATCGACCTGAGGCCTTGGGTGTCCTGGTGCCAAGTGCACATATGAACACCCTTATGCTTGAACATGGTGTTCGTTATGGACAATCCGTGACGAGCACAGAAGTCCAATAACAAAACACCGCTCGGGTTCAGATCGGGGGGCCATTCCTCCCAATCACGCCCTTCCAGGTCTCACTGTCATTGCCCACGTGAGCATTGAAGTCTCCCAGCAAAACAAGGGAATCCCCAGAAGGTATGCCCTCTAGCAACCCCTCCAGAGACTCTAAAAAGGGTGGGCACTCCAAACTGCTGTTCGGCGCATACGCACAAACAACAGTCAGGACCCTTCCCCCCACCGGAAGGCGGAGGGAGGCCACCCTCTCGTCCACCGGGGTAAACCCCAATGCACAGGCTCCGAGTCGGGGGGCAATAAGTATGCCGACACCTGCTCGGCGCCTCTCACCGGGGGCAACTCCAGAGTGGTAGAGAGTCCCCATGGGTGCAGGCCCGGCCACCAGGCGCTCGCCATCGAGCCCCACTCCCAGGCCTGGCTCCAGAGGGGGGCCCCGGTGACCCGCGTCCGGGCAAGGGAAAACGTCGTCCACAGTTTTTATTTTTCTTTGGAGGTTTTTTGAACCGCTCTTTGTCTCATCCCTCACCTAGGACCAGTTTGCCTTGGGTGGCCCTACCAGGGGCATAAAGCCCCGGACAACATAGCTCCTAGGATCATTGGGACACGCAAACCCCTCCACCACGATAAGGTGACGGTTCAAGGAGGATATAGCGGGTTGGATAATGGATGGATGGAATATAAAAGTACAATATATGAAGTTCCCAAATGTATTTGTGACCCTACCTCTTTAACAATAAGTGAGTTTTATTAGAATATACCTGGATGTTTCTAAAATAAAGGCAAAAGAAGTTAATTAGCAGTAACAATTGGTCTCTAATGAAGAAGATGGTTAGAATGAAAACCTGCAGCCACTGTGGCAAACCCGGGCCATAGTTGAACCTTTTTTGGTTCCCAAAAGACCCATCCATATGAATCTTCCAGAAAGAATCTTTACTTATTTAGACCCATAACAATCACCATATAGTGAATATTCATGAATAGATGGCAACAGATTTGTGAAATACCAATGGGTCAGGATTTTAAAAGGACTCTTGTTGCATACAGTAACACAGGCTAAGTCCAGGTTTTCTTCATCTTTTCGTGTCCTGCTATGTAGCCTGTCAAACATTAAATATTTCAACATTTTTAACATATTAGGAAGCTTTTCAACGCACAAAGAACCAACTTCATTTTCCATGAACCCATTCCAGAATAAAGTGGTGGTTTGTTAAGCAGTAATTTTACGAGGAACAACACAACCCAGTAAAGAACTATTAAGTGCCATTAACGAACCAGTAATTGTACGAGTGTATGGTTGTCCATGTGAAGAAAAGCCTCTTAATGTTTGTGTGAAATTTCCCCTTAACAAGTTTCCAACTGTGTCCCCGTGTTCTTGATGAACTCATTTTAAAGTCACCGTCTCGATCCACTGGACTGATTCCCTTCGTAATTTTAAACACTTCAAACATATTCTCTGCTTAATGATCAAAAAACAGTTTCCTAATAAAAATATAAAAGTACTGCGGTGGGCTGGCACCCTGCCCGGGGTTTGTTTCCTGCCTTGTGCCCTGTGATGGCTGGGATTGGCTCCAGCAGACCCCCGTGACCCTGTATTTAGGATATAGCGGGTTGGATAATGGATGGATGGAATATAAAAGTACAATATATGAAGTTCCCAAATGCATTTGTGACCCTACCTCTTTAACAATAAGTGAGTTTTATTAGAATATACCTGGATGTTTCTAATTTTCTAAAGATTTGCATCTTTCAGGTCATTTGAGTAATAAATAGATTTCAATCTTAAATATAAATTGTTCCAAGAGCATTCGTTTTCTTGTATTATTAACATGAATGCCTTGCAAGTGAAATATTCAACATGTGTCCTTAATCCGATTTGCAGGACGGCCGGCTAATTCTGCACGCTGCTCCTCCTAATGACCAGTTTATGTTTTCAGAATTTTAAAATGCTTTCTTGATTCAAGCGTTGAACTAACTTTGCCAGAAGATACAGTGACACGGCTTCATTATTTGCCTCTCTTAGAAAGATGAAGACACAAGAACAAGTGAGGCTGCCCTCAGGCTAAGATGTTTGTTAAAAAGTTACACCTATTGAGTGTTGACCCCATCTGGATGCTTCATACCTCTCTCCTATCTTGGAATGCCATATAATGGCCTCCCTGCACTCATCATACCTTCAGATTACCATGGCAGATGGTGAGCCCTTCTGGAAGAAGGACCACCTGTTGTGTGGTTTCATTCAAACAAGCGATTAAAAGCAACAGCATGCACACTGACGGCTTGTGTTAATAACATGTAACAGGCTTCCAGCATAATTTTGCCTGAAATATCTTGTGTCAGTCTGCTGTGAAGAATGAGATCAAGTATGCCGGGCTGAAGAGAATGGCTAACTGCTACTTACATGGCCTGGAGCCCAGCTCATAGAGTGGCTTATTTCTGTGGACCCCCAACCCCCTGCCCCCCTATCAAGCACCACCATTAGTCTACCCTCCTGTCTCTATTCAAGCAGTAATCAGATAGACAATGGAATCAATCTGAACTCATTGAGACTCCCGGAGAAATCACATCCTGTCAAAAAAAAAGAAAAAATCGCTAAGGGCTGCGCGAATGAAAGAAAACCATCTGTTAGATATCCTTATGCTTCTCAGGGCTAGTCAAGCACACAAAAGCAGTACAGGAATTAGCAATGGGCACCGGGACGCATAGCTCAGGAGGCTTAAAGCCATACGTAATAAATAGCAAGTTAGTCAGGGCAAGACTGCACTTATACATAGCAAATAAAAAAAAAAAAAAGTTTAAAAGACGCTTGACTTTAGAAATAAGAGAGCACACAAAAATAAGTTTAAGTTTACTTGAAACATGCACGTTAGACATTGAGCACTACAGATTACAGAGAGATATGTGTTTGCATACAAATATCTAAAACAAATACGTTTCTGCTTCTGACTCACATGAAGATTCTTAAAATGTGTATAGTAAAAAGACATTTAAATCTTTATTTAGAATATTGTATAAAGTTTGATAGATAGATAGATAGATAGATAGATAGATAGATAGATAGATAGATATGTAAGGCACTATATAATCGATAGATAGATAGATTGATATGTAAGGCACTATATAATAGATAGATATGAAAGGCACTATATAATAGATAGATAGATAGATAGATAGATATGTAAGGCACTATATAATCGATAGATAGATAGATTTTATTTTAAAAACAATGTTTATTGATATAATTGTTAAAAAACAGTATATAACATCACCCAACAGACAAAAAACACAAATATACAGAAAAATAAAAATAATCTTATTCAATATAACAAATGAGGAAAACATTTCCCAAAAAAAACCCCGTCCTACCACACTCTAATTAAGCATATGGGGAAATATTATAACATCAAGTGTAACTCATCGTCTTCACAGTCACATAACACACTATTTACACGCCATATACTGTATCTCTAAACCTTTCCAAATTCTTAGTACATTTATAAAAATTAAAATACACTAAGATTCTGCTCTTACATAACTGTTTGAAGAACCCAATTTTGTCCTGAAGCCCAGATAGATATATAGATAGATGTGAAAGGGACTATAAGATAGATAGATAGATAGATAGATAGATAGATAGATAGATAGATAGATAGATAGATAGATAGATAGATAGACAGATAGATAGATAGATAGATAGATAGATAGAGTGCATGATGGTTTGATTGTTGTTGCCACTATCTCAGAAACATCTGCCCTCTTCAGATTTTTTGGTAGTGAAGAAAATGGCTACTGGAAAGTTTTAAAAATAAGCCAGTGTGAGTGACAGTAGATGATGACTTAATTGATAATAGTCGCTAATTAATGGAGTGTAAGTGCTAAAAAAAATCCACTTACTTTTCCAAATTCCATCCCTTGAGGAAGAGAATATGGTCATAAAATGTTTGAAGTCTAATATATAAGTAGAACTTTACACATTGCCACTGAAATCAATCAATCAATCAATCAATCAGTCATTTTTTTATTTTATTGATCACTTTAAAAGGAATACATCATCATGGGGCCCTTCTGTGGTTATCCTGACTGTTTTATGAATTAAGCAATCTAAAAAGTCCCAAATCTACCTTTCCCTCCCTCCATCCTTTATCAGTATCTTCTTTGTCTAATCCGAGGTCGACAGGTTTAGAAGTCATTTATTTTCTGTAATCCAAGTGAAGGTGCCATGGTTCCTTACTTCCAACCAAAGCTACCCAGATAGATCACAGCTCCTGCAATAATACATACAATATTATTAACAAAAATAATGTATTGTAAAAAAATAAACACATCACATATCAAATACGAGAGATGCAACATTGCTAAACGCTAGGAGGACCTTACAAGTAAATCAAATGCGTTTTACATAATTATTTGCAGTACTTATGGTATACTGTATGATAATATCAGTAGTGTTGCATGATTTTTTAAATAAATAAAGGAGCACTCATACTCATTGCGGGTACAGGAACTCATGGTAACATGGTCATTGCATAAATAACAAGATGGTTACGTTTGCAGATAATCTACAATCCATTGAATCATTACAGAGGGACTAGGACAGCATACAGGTCTGGGCAGATTTGTGGTAGATGGAATTTATTGTAAGTAAATATAAAATATTACATGTTGGAAGTAAAAAATGTTAGGTACAGAATGGGAGGTCTCAAAATTGTACACTTTAAGAGAAGGATTTAGGAGTCATCATGGAGTCGACACTATCAACTTCCAGACAGTGTTCAGAAGCCATTAAGAAGGCTAACAGAATGTCAGGTCATATGTCCGAGGGAGAGTCAAGCTAAAGTTAGAAAATTGGATTTATGAGAAAATGGAACAAACCTTCACAAACTGATGCTGTCATTTCTCAATGTCATCTCCACCCTTCTCAATGCACTTGTGCCATCTGCCTGAAAGTGCCTGGATTCCAGCAGAAATAAAGGTTTTGTCATTTCCTCACCACCACTCTTGCACCCGACCACTACATGCTGAGTGGTACTACAGTCACTAGTGCAAGTTACTGTGACTGGCTGGAGACCAATGAGGAGCCTGCTATTTGATCCAACTGGTGTGGACTGTAGTCTCAACGAGACATTTTGCTGCAAAACAATGGCCACCCGCCCACTGCTAAGAACATCAAGGCTTGTCTGGAAAAACTGAAGTTGGAAGGATTGCCACATCCTGTTTATTTGCCAGATTTGGCACTGAGTGATTTCCACCTTTTTGGACCACTAAAAAAAACATCTGGGTGGTCGTTGATTCAAGACAGATGACGACGTGAAGAAAGCATTGCAAGAGTGTTTGAGAGGAAGAGATATAACCTTTCATTCTGCTGGAATCCTGACACTTCCAGGCCGGTGGCACAAGTGCATTGAGAAGGGTGGAGACGACATCGAGAAGTGAAATGATCAGTTTTGTTAAGGTTCGCTCCATTTTCTAATAAATTCCATTTTCTGACTTTAGCTTGACTCCCCCTCGTAGTACAGAGCAGTGTTTTTTTTTAAGTTTTTATCTCACATTACACTGCCCAAACTCCATGTGCACTGCACATACTATAATATATGATTACACTGGTCTACGAAAAAATATTTTTTGTTTGCTACTGGGAACTTCAGACCAGCTCTCTGTTACGTTTTTTACGCTGATTTCATCAAGCTAGCACATCAGATTTTTGAGATACACATCATTGCCGTTTTGACTTTTGAATATCAATATAATACAGTGGTGTGAAAAACTATTTGCCCCCTTCCTGATTTCTTATTCTTTTGCATGTTTGTCACACAAAATGTTTCTGATCATCAAACACATTTAACCATTAGTCAAATATAACACAAGTAAACACAAAATGCAGTTTTTAAATGATGGTTTTTATTATTTAGTGAGAAAAAAAATCCAAACCTACATGGCCCTTTGTGAAAAAGTAATTGCCCCCTTGTTAAAAAATAACCTAACTGTGGTGTATCACACCTGAGTTCAATTTCCGTAGCCACCCCCAGGCCTGATTACTGCCACACCTGTTTCAATCAAGAAATCACTTCAATAGGAGCTGCCTGACACAGAGAAGTAGACCAAAAGCACCTCAAAAGCTAGACATCATGCCAAGATCCAAAGAAATTCAGGAACAAATGAGAACAGAAGTAATTGAGATCTATCAGTCTGGTAAAGGTTATAAAGCCATTTCTAAAGCTTTGGGACTCCAGCGAACCACAGTGAGAGCCATTATCAACAAATGGCAAAAACATGGAACAGTGGTGAACCTTCCCAGGAGTGGCCAGCTGACCAAAATTACCCCAAGAGCACAGAGACGACTCATCCGAGAGGTCACAAAAGACCCCAGGACAACGTCTAAAGAACTGCAGGCCTCACTTGCCTCAATTAAGGTCAGTGTTCACGACTCCACCATAAGAAAGAGACTGGGCAAAAACGGCCTGCATGGCAGATTTCCAAGACGCAAACCACTGTTAAGCAAAAGAACATTAGGGCTCGTCTCAATTTTGCTAAGAAACATCTCAATGATTGCCAAGACTTTTGGGAAAATACCTTGTGGACTGATGAGACAAAAGTTGAACTTTTTGGAAGGCAAATGTCCCGTTACATCTGGCGTAAAAGGAACACAGCATTTCAGAAAAAGAACATCATACCAACAGTAAAATATGGTGGTGGTAGTGTGATGGTCTGGGGTTGTTTTGCTGCTTCAGGACCTGGAAGGCTTGCTGTGATAGATGGAACCATGAATTCTACTGTCACCAAAAATCCTGAAGGAGAATGTCCGGCCATCTGTTCGTCAACTCAAGCTGAAGCGATCTTGGGTGCTGCAACAGGACAATGACCCAAAACACACCAGCAAATCCACCTCTGAATGGCTGAAGAAAAACAAAATGAAGACTTTGGAATCCATCCAAGGACATGCTTACACACACAGCCTCAATCATTCCTAGATGACCAATTTATTGTCAATAGAATAATATAACATTTTAAAAACGTGCCTAATCCATGTTACAGCTGGACAGAGTACTCTGGTAGCATTTGGTAGAAAACAGGATCAAACCATGGACTAATCAGCCAGCTACAGATACTCAACGTAACACATATACATTTAGAATGTGGGAGGAAAACTCACAGAGAGAGAGAACATGTAAATTCTACCACAGAAACCAGAGGGGTACAGGACTCAAACCCAGGACCATGGAACTCTGTGGTAGGCAGAGGGCTGAGCATTTTCAGCAGATTATGTATACGAGTGATGTTCAAAACTTTTATATTTTCGTTGGAAACGGTAACGGAAGGAGTCATTGGGAGTGTCTGACAGGGTCATGTGACTCGTTTTGTCTGGCAAGCCAGCTGCGCTTGCAGTTTAGTATAAAAGACATCAATCGTTTGCAACGAGTGCAGAATGCAGCTGCTAGAATCCTAACTAGGAAAAGAAAATTCGAACACATTTCTCCAGTTTTAATGTCACTACACTGGTTACCTGTGTCATTCAGGATTGACTTTAAAATTCTGCTTATGGTTTATAAAGCCTTAAATAATCTCACTCCATTAAATATATATCGGAATGTCTGACACTTTATATTCCAAATCGTAACCTTAGATCCTCAAATGAGTGTCTCCTTATAATTCCAAAAGCTAAACTTAAAAGAAGTGGTGAGGTGGCCTTCTGCTGCTATGCACCTAAAATCTGGAATAGCCTGCCAATAGGAATTCGCCAGGCTGATACAGTAGAGCACTTTAAAACACTGCTGAAAACACATTACTTTAACATGGCCTTCTCATAACTTCACTTTAATTTAATCCTGATACTCTGTATGTTCAATTCTTCATAATAACTATTCATGGTGGCTCTAAAATCCGTACTGACCCCTACTCTCTCTTCTGTTTCTTTTTCCGGTTTCTTTGTGGTGGCGGCCTGCGCCACCTCCACCTACTCAAAGCTTCATGATGCACCAACAATGATGGATGGATTAAAAGCCAGAAGTCTACGTGACCATCATCATCAAGTCCCTCTGTGAGGACCCTAAATCCAAAGAGGACTGTTTCATTTATGTTAGGTAGAATGCCCAGAGGGGACTGGGTGGTCTCATGGTCTGGAATGCCTACAGATTTTATTTTTTTCTCCAGCCGTCTGGAGTTTTTTTTTTGTTTGTTTTTTCTGTCCCTCCTGGCCATTGGACCTTACTCTTATTCTATGTTAATTAATGTTGACTTATTTTATTTTCTTACTGTGTCTTTTATTTTTCTATTCTTTATTATGTAAAGCACTTTGAGCTACTGTTTGTATGAAAATGTGCTATATAAATAAATGTTGTTGTTGTTGTTGTATAAGAGTTGTCACCCTGTGGTGAAGATGGCTGTCAAACTTATAAATTTCAAAGAACAGGAACAGTGTTCTGTCAGACGCTTTTTGTGGGCAGAAGGTGTGCCAGGAGCACAAATTCATCTCTGCATGTTTGCTCAGTAAGGGGATAAAGTTCTCTCTCGTAGAGTCGTCTGTGAGTGGATTGAACTGTTTGAAAATGGCCGTACTAGTGGGATAGATGCCAAGCACTCCAGATGGGAAGAAGGTTTTCATGTGACGATGATGTGAAAGCACTGGTGCATCAGTGGTTACGCACTCAATCTTATTTCCTGATGGCATTGGTATGATGCTGGGAAAATTTCATCGCAAAGGAAGGTGACTGTGTAGAAAAGTGATGTAATTTGTTTTTGAAATTCTTAATAAACAGAGTTAAAAAAAGTGTGGAAACTTTTTGAACGTCCCTCATATACTGTATACTGTATATTTTCGCATTTAAGTTCTCTCGCATAGTAGGGGCTTGATTTTACCATATAATTTCCAGTATTTTATAATGTCGGTCATATAAGTCTAATGTGTAAAACTCCTGCTATTGGTCCAGGAGATTATGATATGCTAACGCCCACCTGAGTGAGTAACCACGGAGCACACAGCCATTTTTTCTATTTATTGTGCCTATGTGACCACACGGTGATACCCAAAGTATTCTGAAGCGATGTTTGCGCTGCTTTTTGTTTTTTGTATCTCACACCCTCATACACCTTTATCATACGAGGATCCCTTATCTACGATGGAGCGTTCAGTCAGAAGAAAATATGAAGCTGGTTTTAAATTAAAAGTCATTGAAGTGGTGAAAGAAAATGGTAACTGCGCTGCTGCAATAAAATTCAAAGTGTCTGAGAAACTAGTGCAAGATTGGAGGAGGCAAGAAGCGACATATTTTTGAGCGGGCATATACGTCGTGGTCTGATTTTATGATAGATTTTTCAGGTTTTAAGACCCAACTTATACGTGACTATATACGGTTTTTCAAAAATTTAAAAGCTTTTCCAATCCGTTTTTTTGGATTTAAGAACACCGGTGTTCAACAGATAAATTGAACACCCTCTACCCACTCTCTGAAACCCCCTTTACCGCTACAATTAGACTAACCTAGGAACATTGGCTATAATGATTAGCACATGCAAGTAAGCGTATCACTGTACTCTGTAAATGTGATAGTAAGGACCCTTAGGCAAAAGACTCAAATCTATCCTGAGCAGGCCTCCACTCAAAAACAGGATACACTGAGTCAAATAATGATTCTGCCATCGACTCATTCATTCCACTGCTAAATCTACCAAAGCTTTAGAACCAAACCTTGACCAGATATCAATCAATCACACTCACCAAGCAACTAAACGTGCATGTCTTTAAGATATGAGAAGGATACAAAATCATAATTATCCATCCATGCTTTGATTTTTTGTACCAACTTCACCCACTACATGCTGGTGGGAAGCTGTAAACTATTTAAGCCACATTAGATCTACAGCAAAAACTCACCTTACACTCTTAAAAATACTAGTTCTTTAATGGCATTTTACAATTCTTTATAGAGTTGGATGGTTCCTAATAGAGCGCTTTAATTATGGGAATGGATCTCTACATATGAAATAGTTTTTTTGAACTCTGACTAACTTCCTAAAATGTAGGAGAAAAACCTTGAAATGTTTAATGTATGGTAGGCTGCAGGACACCAACAGATTAAGAAAACCTGCGCTTAGCTTGTGTTGTATGAAGTATGCAGCAAGAGTCCATTTCAAATCATGGCTTATTGGTACATATTTCACAAATCTGTTACCATCTTTTCATGGTTATTTACTGTATGGAGCCTGTTACAGATCCAAATAAATAAAGGTTCTTTCCATAATGTAAAGGATGGGTCTTTCGGGAACCAATAATGATTCCTCTATAGCATCACTCTGAAAAACAACTCTGGCACCTTTATTTTTAAGGGCGAGATAGAACGCCAGACTACTGTAGGACACAATGATATACTGTAGATAGATAGATAGATAGATAGATAGATAGATAGATAGATAGATAGATAGATAGATAGATAGAGTGGTGTGAAAAACTATTTGCCCCCTTCCTGATTTCTTATTCTTTTGTATGTTTGTCACACAAAATGTTTCTGATCGTCAAACACATTTAACCATTAGTCAAATATAACACAAGTAAACACAAAATGCAGTTTTTAAATGATGGTTTTATTATTTAGGAGAAAAAATCCAAACCTACATGGCCCTGTGTGAAAAAGTAATTGCCCCCTGAACCTAATAACTGGTTGGGCCACCCTTAGCAGCAATAACTGCAATCAAGCGTTTGCAATAACTTGCAATGAGTCTTTTACAGCGCTCTGGAGGAATTTTGGCCCACTCATCTTTCCAGAATTGTTGTAATTCAGCTTTATTTGAGGTTTTCTAGCATGAACCGCCTTTTTAAGGTCATGCCATAGCATCTCAATTGGATTCAGGTCAGGACTTTGACTAGGCCACTCCAAAGTCTTCATTTTGTTTTTCTTCAGCCATTCAGAGGTGGATTTGCTGGTGTGTTTTGGGTCATTGTCCTGTTGCAGCACCCAAGATCGCTTCAGCTTGAGTTGACGAACAGATGGCGGACATTCTCCTTCAGGATTTTTGGTAGACAGTAGAATTCATGGTTCCATCTATCACAGCAAGCCTTCCAGGTCCTGAAGCAGCAAAACAACCCCAGACCATCACACTACCACCACCATATTTTACTGTTGGTATGATGTTCTTTTTCTGAAATGCTGTGTTCCTTTTACGCCAGATGTAACGGGACATTTGCCTTCCAAAAAGTTCAACTTTTGTCTCATCAGTCCACAAGGTAATTTCCCAAAGTCTTGGCAATCATTGAGATGTTTCTTTGCAAAATTGAGACAAGCCCTAATGTTCTTTTTGCTTAACAGTGGTTTGCGTCTTGGAAATCTGCCATGCAGGCTGTTTTTGCCCAGTCTCTTTCTTATGGTGGAGTCGTGAACACTGACCTTAATTGAGGCAAGTGAGGCCTGCAGTTCTTTAGACGTTGTCCTGGGGTCTTTTGTGACCTCTCGGATGAGTCGTCTCTGCGCTCTTGGGGTAATTTTGGTCGGCCGGCCACTCCTGGGAAGGTTCAACACTGTTCCATGTTTTTGCCATTTGTGGATAATGGCTCTCACTGTGGTTCGCTGGAGTCCCAAAGCTTTAGAAATGGCTTTATAACCTTTACCAGACTGATAGATCTCAATTACTTCTGTTCTCATTTGTTCCTGAATTTCTTTGGATCTTGGCATGATGTCTAGCTTTTGAGGTGCTTTTGGTCTACTTCTCTGTGTCAGGCAGCTCCTATTGAAGTGATTTCTTGATTGAAACAGGTGTGGCAGTAATCAGGCCTGGGGGTGGCTACGGAAATTGAACTCAGGTGTGATACACCACAGTTAGGTTATTTTTTAACAAGGGGCAATTACTTTTTCACACAGGGCCATGTAGGTTTGGATTTTTTTCTCCCTAAATAATAAAAACCATCATTTAAAAATTGCATTTTGTGTTTACTTGTGTTATATTTGACTAATGGTTAAATGTGTTTGATGATCAGAAACATCCTGTGTGACAAACATGCAAAAGAATAAGAAATCAGGAAGGGGGCAAATAGTTTTTCACACCATTGTAGATAGATAGATAGATAGATAGATAGATAGATAGATAGATAGATAGATAGATAGATACTTTATTAATCCCAAGGGGAAATTCACATACTCCAACAGCAGCATACTGTTAGAGAACAATATTAAATTAAAGAGTGATAACAATGAAAGTATAACAGGTCCAGGGAATGAGTCCACATAAAAGAAAGAGGTAGGAGTAATCAGTGAAACAGAGGAAAATAGAGAAAAAAGGTAGAAAGATAAAGTCATACATGGAGCTAATATGACCACCAACATGATGTCATGAAGGCCCAGACTTACTAATCAATGTAACCTGCATGTCCTTGGAATGTGGGATAGATGCCAGTCTGTTACAGAGACGATTTTCCATCTCTCTGTTGATTTTAACCCATTACGTGTATGCAGGGAGTTGTCATTTATCTCAGTAGAATCAAGAACATAGCAGAATCCATCTCTGGATGGGTTGCTAGCCCTTTGCAAGTCATACTTCCTAAATCATCCACATTAATTAACATAGTGCCAGTTAAGACCCCCAAATTAATTTAGCCTGCATATCGTTGGTATGTCCAGTTCATCACAGAGATGTTAATGATCCATCCATTTATTGACTTTGTGTATTTGCTTTACCCTTTCCAAATTTATTGGAAACTGTAATTGATCTCATCAGAATGAAAAGAATAACAGGAACGATCACTAGATGGGACGGCCATTTATTGCAGGGTATGTTTCACCAGTTAAATTAACCTGAACATCTTTGGGATGTGGAATGGGTGCCATCCTGTCAGTGAGATGACAATTATCCAACCCTCCATTGATTTTAGCACATTACACGTACATTGGATTCAGAAATTATTCAGACCCTTGGGTTTCAAGAGACAAGCTTCACACACCTGGATTTAGGAATTTTTTGCCAATCTTCTCTGCAGATCCTCTCAGCCTCTGTGAGATTGAATGGAGACCAGTGGTTGACGGCTATTTTCTGGTCTCTCCAAAGGTTTTCAATTGGGTTCAAGTTTGAGCTCTGGCTGGACCACTCAAGGACATTCATAGAGCTGGCACTAAATCACTCCTGTGTTGATGTTGCTTTGTGTTTAATAATAATAATAATTCTTTACAATTATATAGCACTTTTGTCACTACTCAAAGTGCTCTTTACATAGTGAGAGGGGAGCCACTTCATCCACCACTAATGCGCAACATCCACCAACCATTTTTGCACCAGTATGCTTTCCACACATTAGCTGTTAAGTGGTGAGATAGCCAATTACAGACAGGGGATGATTAGGGGGCCAGAATGACTAGGCCATGTTGGGCAATTTAGTCTGGACATCAAGATACACCCTACTCTTTCAATGGACGCTCAGGGATCTTTTATGACCACATAGAGTCAGGACCTCAATTTTACATCTCATCTGAAGGACGGTGCCATTTTTACAGTATGGTTTCCCTGTAGCTGCACTGCAGCATTGAGACCCACACACAGACCATGGGTTAAACACCCCTTGCTGGCCTCGCCAACACCTCTTCCAGCAGCAGCCCAGTCATTTCCTGGTTGGTCTCCCGTCCAGATACTGGCTGGGCCCAAACATACTTAACATGTTTAGTGTCATTGCTGTGTTGGAGGTTGAATTTATGGCACAGTCTGAGGTCCAGAACACTCTGGAGCAGCTTTTAATTAAGGACATATCTGTACTTTGCTTTATTCAGCTTTCCCTCAACTAGTCTTCCAGTTCCTGCCACTGAACCCTACAGCATGATGATGAATCCACCATGCTTCTCTGTTGGAATGGTACTGCACAAGTGGTGAGCGGTGACTGATTTACCCTAGACATGACACTAATCTTGGTTTCATCAGACAAGAGAATCTTTAGCTTTCTTTAGAAGTTGTTTTAAAAATTTCAAGCAGTCTTCCACTAACTCATAAAGCCTGGATTGATTTAGTGTTGTAGTGGTGGTTGATCCCCCTTAAAATTTCTCCCATCTTCACACAGGTTTTCTGCAGCTCATCCAGTTGGTCACCTGTCTTACCTTTTTGAACGATTGCCCAGTTTGGCAAGGTGCTCAGCTCTAGGATGAGTTGTGGTTATTCCAAAGTTTGTCCATGTAAGAATTACAGAGGCCACAGTGCTCTTGGGAACGTTCAGTGCTGTAGGATATTTTTATAGCATCCCCAGATGTGTGACTGGACACATTCTTGTCTCAAAACTCTGCAGGCAATTCCTCCATCCTCATGGCTTGGTTGTTACTCAACTGTGGGGTCATCTGTAGACAGGTGTGTGCCTTTCTTAATCAGTCTAATCAATTGAATTGACTACAGGTGAACTCCAGACAAGTTGTAGAAACATCTCAACATTGATCAATGGATGAGATGCACCTGAGTCAGATCTTCAAAGACTTGCAAGAACATCTTGCTGCAGATGGTGTATCTGTACATCGTTCTACAATTCAGAACAATTTGCACAAAGAACATCTGTATGGCAGGGTGATGAGAAAGAAGCCCTTTCTGTACTCACGCCACAAACAGAGTCACTTGTTGTATGCAAATTTAGACAAACCAGATAAATTTTCAAACAAAGTGCTTTGGACTGACGAGACAAAAATTGAGTTATTTGGATCAGAACAAAAAGCGCTTTGCGTGGCGGAAGAAGAACACCTCATCCCAAGGAAAACACCTGCTACTTGCTGTCAAATTTGCTGGAGATTCCATCATGCTGTGGGGCTGTGTGGCTAGTTCAGGGACTGGGGCCCTTTTTAAAGTCGAGGGTCAGATGAATTCAACCCAGTATTAACAAATTCTTCAGGATAATGTTCAAGCATCAGTCACAAAAGTTGAAGATACGCAGGGGTTGGATATTCCAACAAGACAATGACCCAAAACACAGTTCGAAATCAAACAAAGACATTCATGCAGAAGGAGAAGTACAATGTTCTGGAATGGCCGTCACAGTCCCCTGACTTGAATATCATCGACAATCTATGGGATGATTTGAAGCAGGCTGTCCATGCTCTGCAGCCATCAAATTGAACTGAAATGGAGAGATTTTGTATGAAGAATGGTGAGAAATACCTCCATCCAGAATCCAGACACTCATCAATGGCTATAGGAGGACAGCGTCTAGAGGCTGTTAGATTAGCAAAAGGAGGCTCAACTAAGTATTGATGTCATATCTCTGTCGGGGTGTCAAAATTTATGCACCTATCTAATTTTGTTATAATGCATATTGCATATTTTCTGTTAATCCAATAAACTTAATGTCACTGCTGAAATACTACTGTTTCCATAAGGCATGTCATTTATTAAAAGGAACAAAAATCCAAAGAATTAAGAGAGGTTCCCAAACTTTTCTTTTGACTGTAGGTGAACGTGTCCATGATTGGTAAGTCCTGCCCAATAATCTTCACAGGCACTGGATTCTCTATGTTTAGGAACATTGTCCCCATCTTTTTCCAGCTTACCGCATTAGCAACATAGAACATATGTGCGCAGTCACACTAATTTATATAGGAACAGTTTAGTCCCATTGATAAGTCTAACCTGCATGATAGGACCCCACATTCTGTCATAAGGAGCCAGACATACAAAAACAATCTTTGTGATGTGTGTGAAAGTGGAATATAAAGAGAAAATGTATAAGAACAACAGGAGAACGTCTAAACTCCACAGTGGTAATACTCCTGCACTCTTGCCACTGCAATCACTGCCTCTCCTTGTTCGCTGCAATAAAGAATTTACAGTACAAAATCTTTTTTGATAAGTTAACTGTCTAAGTGCCAACCCAAAGAAGTTTTCCAAATCCGATCCCTAAATACTTCTGTGTTGCTGCTGAGAAGTTTAAATTCTTTAATTAGACCCATCATACAAGATAATATTTTTACTGTTCTGCTCCTTGAGTTTGTATAGATATGCGAGAATTCTTACTTCATTCTAATTCTGGAAATGTAATGTCTGCAACTTTTAGCAGCTCTGAGTGAAAATGACCCTCCACAGATAAAGCCCGCAATATGTTAGCAAACCTGTTTGGGTGTTTACATGTAAAAAAGTCTTTGTGGTTAGACGACCAAGTTCAGCTTCAAGACAAATGCGGCCCGTCAAAGGGGCCTGCTTTGCATTTCTTTCACCCAGTGTGGCCCAGACACCACACAGTCTGGAAGCGCCCCCCTCCCTTTTGCAATTCTAAAGCGTCCACCCCCCTCTGGGTAATGTCTATTGTAAAATCCCATTGATCCTTGACTGTGACCATATTGTGCCACAGCGGGAAGTCAAAATAGAAAGGACAAAAGCAGCACACTGCATTGTCTCTTGGTCTAAATGAAGCAGTATGGCCCGTCCTCAACTTCCAACAAGTGGCGGGGGTAGGGCTTCACGTTTTTTAGGCGCTCACTAGTTCACTTTGAGTCACACTCAGAAGATTTGGTTTTATGAAACTAAACTTGTCTAGTCCCCAATTTTTGGAATACACTTTACCCAATGAAGAGTTAAAAAGTATAGTGCAGAATATGGGGTGAGATTAATTTTACAGAATTGGGGTCCGTATCTTATTTGAAAGTAATCAATAATAAATCCTATTTTTACCTACTATTACTCTATTATGGGTGCAGGCTCCTTGATTACGACCCAAAGAGAAAACCGGCTGAACCAATAGTGCCCATAACTCCACCATGTTGAGGTCACAATGATCATAATCTGAATCTGCACAAATATCTAATTGTGTGTCATTGATCCATATTACACACTAATCCATATTACAAGAGCAATCGGCAACTGTGAATCTGATCTGATTTTGCGATTAACCACTGGCTTATTCCATTATTGTGTGCTAAAAGGTGGTCTCTTTTTTCATCCTCCATTCGACTCTGATGTCTGACTTACCCTAGCCAGTTTTAAAAGACACACTGGCAGAGGGAGAAATTCATGATGAATGAACTCCTCCGATGCCCAGGTTACTTTTAACTGGCATTACAACCTTTGATCCGGACATCTATAGTCATAAACCAAGATGGACTAGAGTGAAGTGAAAGTGCTCAGTGCATTTAACAATAAACAATAAAAAATATGGCAGTGTCCACATTAAAATTCAAAGCAGATAAACAGTTTCTCTATCACCCTTCATTAAAACAGTGCATTTGTGGACCGTTCCATTCAAGCAATAAATACTTCCATAAACAGGCCAAATCGAGGGTACCTGTCCAATATAAAAATGCGTTGGCTTCAGTTAATCCTTCTGTAAATCTCATTTTCGTGGCTCCGCTAGCAGAGGATCACTCTGATAAGTGTAGTTAGCTCTTCACTGGCTTGTGTGACCACCTCCATCCTTCGGTGTCCATGAGATCCCCAGCAAGGCCTGCTATCCTCTCCCACTGGTGTCTCTTAGTGGCTGTAGAAACCTCTCTGATCAATCGGTTGCTCCTGCTCCCTTGATGCTCACCAGGAACAACCCTACCCCTGGAACGCCACTTCTGTGCAGGGGGCTTCTTCCCCAGCCACCATGCTTCCTCTCACTTTCACAGCTCTGTCTCGATCCTGTCTTCGCCCTTTTCCTCTTTCTCCCCTTTTGACTTTGCCGCTGTCATTTTTCTTTCTCTGCTCTTCTCCCCATTTCTACCTACTCAGGCTCCTTTTACCCAATTATGGGTGCCTGTGCCACCTTGATTACGACCCAAAGAATGTCAATGAGAAAAGCAGCTGAACCAATTGTGTCTGCATGTGAATACGGATCAATCAATTTCTCCATTTAAAATCCAGTGCACTGTTTTTAAAATAAAACCTCACAGCACCATGGACCCCTAAATGCATTTTACCACAACCCAACAGAATTTACCTCACCTTACATGTAAGGAATTACACAAAAGTTTTGGGAACTTCACCGTACTCAGCAAAATAGATTGAAGTCAATGTCCAAGGAAAAACCAAACTACAGTCATGGCCAAAAGTTTTGAGAATGACACAAATATTAATTTTCACAAAGTTTGCTGCCTCTGTTTTTATGATGGCAATTTGCATAGACTCCAGAATGTTATGAAGAGTCATCAGATGAATTGCAATTAATCGCAAAGTCCCTCTTTGTCATGAAAATGAACTTAATTCCAAAAAACACATTCCCACTGCTGTTATGAAGAAGGCTTTAGGGTGCCCAAGAGAATCCAGCAAGCACCAGGACCATCTTCTAAAGTTATTCAGTTGCGGGCACCACCAGTGCAGAGTTTGCTCAGAAATGGCAGCAGGCAGGTGTGAGTGAGGTGAAGACTTTTGGAGGATGGCCTGGTGTGTGTCAAGAAGGGCAGCAAAGAAGCCAAGAAAAACATCACTAGATGGACTAGACTAGTGGCCACTGATTCCAATGCAGGTTCTGATGTTGTTCTAGATTCTAATCACATAGACTCCACTTACACACAAAATCATATGTGGTTTAAGAAAGTTCAGTAAATTTATGAATGGTTAGTGGTGACACTCAGACAAACGCTGATATTTTGTAGCTGTCTATCATGGCCACCTCAAATATACAACATAACAGTACAAACGACTTTGTTCTTGCACAGTGCTCCTCAGCAAGTGCAAACACAGAGCTTGGTGACATCTCTCTAGGTAAAATCCAAGAATAGATTAGCATCATTATCATTATCATCATCAAGCTCTGTGCATTGCCATACTGACTGCCACTACAATGTTAACACTGCCATTGTTCTTGGTTTTTGGCAGGTTTTGCAGCTTCAAATTTTAATCTGAGGAATGCCAAAACTGCTTGAAGGGCGTCATCCCAGAAAATTCATGGTCTTCCTGGTTTCTTCCTCCCATGTGTTGGCTTTCACTGTATTAGTTGCTATAGTATTCTGTTATTAGCCATCCACAGTAAGTGGCTCAGGCACTGTAACCACTTCTGCCTCATTATGCCTCTTGCTGCTGGTTGAGCTGTTCTTATGCACAACTCACTCAGAAAAAAGACAACCATCACATATGAGGATATACATTTGATTAGATACGTCAAAAACAAAGTAGAAATGAATGAACATAAATGAACATCAACAACATCTGTCCATCAGCTAATTGTAGAACCACGGTCAGATTGTAGAACAGCAGTCAGACAAGCCAGACACAGTTAGAGTCCTGGAGATCTCAGTCAACAAGCTGGCCTCCTCGTGCAGGCCATTCTTTGAGTCAGTGTTGGGCCAGCCAATCAGATAAAAGGACCCTTCTACCCAATGATTTCAGTGCTCCTTTATCTGAGATGACTTTGCTATAGGCAAGCAAACAACGTGGCACCAAGTGTCACATGAGGATACCGAGAAGAGAAACAAAATAGGGGAGGGTTAGTAACAGTTTATAAATATCATATTACTTATTTTTTATTACGACTAACTAACCACAGAGATGCAGTATGCACAGTTCATCAGCAGCTCAAGTCATGGTGTGCTAAACTAAAGTCATGAGTCTTCAGCTGTGACTTGAAAGCTGAGACTGAAGGGCATCTCTTATAGTAGCAGGCAGACCATTCCACAGCTACAAGCCCTGTAACTAAAAGCATGACCTCCCACTGTTATTTTATTAATCCTTGAAATCATAAGCAGGCCAGAATCTTGAGATCTTAATGTGCGCTCAGGTCTTTAAGTCATGGTAAGTTCAGATAAGCAGTGACTTGGCCATTTAAGGCTTTATATGTTAAAAGGATTTTGAAATCTGTCCTTAACTTAACTGAGAGCCAGTGTTAAAGCTTGGGTCGCAAATACTTAAAGGTTGAGAAACACTGTCCTACTGAATTTAACAAATAAGGAAAACATTTTAAAAAATGTCAGTTTCCTAATCAATTTGTACATTAAGCTCCCCTATCAACACTACATTTTAGTAATTTATAGGTAAATCAGATTAAAGGATGCCAAATTCAATTATGAACAATGAATATGACCCTGGTGATCTGTAAACTAGCATTACAATTGTGCTGAAATCTGTTTTAATATTTAAAGTAAGTGTCTCAAAGGATGTGAATAGACCTAAAGTTTTACAAGTGATTTGCATTTTGTCACAATGATTTACTTCAAAGTCACCTTCTTGACCAGTATATCTAGATTTATGAAGGAATGTGTATCTGTCTGGTGATGCCTCAACTAAGGGTATGGTGTCAGATTTACTAATCCAGGGTTCAGTGAGAAGACTCAAATCAGATGTTGTACTTAATATAATATCATTTACTTACCAAAGCAGCTTTACTACCAAGACAGCGGATGTTCTTTAAACATCATTTAAATCTGTGAAGATGCTTCTCAACTGGTGATATATGTTTTGTTTGAACTTGAATTACGTTACTATTATCCCTGCGATGATCTGGTGTTATCTCTTGGTCTGATTATGTTATCTCTTTCCCAAAAATCATCCTAATTGTTCATAAAGACTATGCTTTTATTTACACACAAGGTCTCTAGCCACCTTTATATAATCTAAGGTAAGGCATCAGACACAATTAAATTCTGACATTTTCTTTTTGCTTTGGTGCATAGTGAGATGAAGTTCCTCTTTAATACCTTAGATTGCTGTAAATAAAAATTGTTAATGCTGTCATGTAGAAATAAGGTAGATAATTCATCATTAGCCAGTCTAATTAAGTGTGTATGCTGGATACCTACGCCCCTTAAAGACTTTTAACATTAACTGATAGATTAACAGAGTTTGGAATTCTAACATTTCGTACCATGGAGTGCTAAAAATCTGTTCTGGGTCCGAAATTGTTATATAACACCAAAGGAATAAATTTTGACTCCTGTCTCACTGTTACTTACTCACCCTGCGGCTGAATTGCTGCTGATTTTGGCCTGGCACTGCCAACAATGGGACCTGGAGAGACTGCAACTGAATCAGAAGTATCCGAATTGTCTGAAGTAACTAAGTCAACCAAATTTTTGGTTTGCCTAATCATTATCATTATCCTAATTCAGTCCTTCAAATCTCATATTTTCAAGACTAACTCTAAGTTAACTAAATATTTTTACCAGGAGAAACTGTTTGTAATGAAAACCTGAACTGTAAAACCTGAAGGACACACAACATATAAAAACACCCTTGACAGGCAAGCTTATCCTCAGCAGTTAATTAATAGAATAGCTACTTTCATCATAAAATAAAAAAAACAACAACATTATAATTCCCCACTGTGGAAAACAAGTTTCAAAAATGGTTTGAATCAATTAATTTAAGTGCGCCCCATGATTATATTTAGTCACATATAATCACAAAAATAGGGCAGCGCGGTGGAGCAGTGGGTAGCCCTGATGCTTCCCAGTTAAGAGACCCGGGTTCGCTTCCCGAGTCCTCCCTGCGTGGAGTTTGCATGTTCTCCCTGTTTCTGCATGGGTTTCCTCCCAAAGACATGCAGGTTAGGTACATTGGCGATCCTAAATTGTCCCTGGTGTGTGTGTGTGTGCCCTGCGGTGGACTGGCGCCTTGCTTGGGGTTTGTTGGCTGGGATTGGCTCCAGCAGACCCCTGCAACCCTGTAGTTAGGATATAGCGGGTTGGATAATGGATGGATGGATAATCACGAAAATGTATTTTTTGCTTTCTAGTGCTTTTATAACTAAAGTAAATAAAATCATTTTACTTAAAATTTTTTTAATATATTTTATTTTTATTTATTCCAGTTTTTCAGCTGTTCCTTTCTGGTGCTTGTAAAACACTATGTGTGAATGCTTGCACTTGCTGCTGCTCTTTTAGTTAATGTAGTGACCAAAGTGTGGCTTTCCCTGTGTCATGATGGACAAACTTCTTCACTGTGGCTTCATGATGGATACCCAGGCACCTGATCCAACCTTTGAGGTAATATTACAACATAATGTAGAGCATAATGTTCATGATTTATGAAAGGAGCATTTATAGAATCCACTTATTAACATTAATTCTGCACGAGGATTAATAATTAATAATCTCTAACAATAATAATCTGTTTTTAGGGGTGGCACAGTGGTCAGTGATGTTGCCTCACAGCTCCAGGGTGGGACTCAAGGGACTCAATTCTGTGCCCAGTTGCTGTTCATGTGGTGGTTGCATGTTCTTCCTGTGTTTGTGTAGATTTTCCTCCAAATTCTCCAGGTTTCTTCTAATATCACAAATGGCTTAAATTGTCCCTTAAAGTGTGCATAGCTCTGTGTGTGTGTGTTAATGTATCCTAAAATGGACTAGGATGCCATCGTTATACGAAACCTGATATTGGACTAAATTAGTGCAAATAATACTTTTAATAAATTAATATTTTATACTGTTTTAAAGGGTTTTAAATATTTTTACAGACATTAACTTATTATTTTTAGGAGCAGTACCTTTTTTCCAGGGTCTTTTCTCCTTGTTGTTTTAATCTTCTTCGATTTGTTCCCTGCAAAACTAATGTGTAACTTTTCCATTTTATGCCACCTTCATTAATTTTGTTGGTTAGGGTGGACAGACCTGACGACCATTAAAGAAGCCGTCTCTTGTCTTTATGAATGGTCAAATAGCCACCAACCAGTTTAGGATGCTATCAGGCCCAGCTTGACACAATAACGATAGACATTTAAAGACACCAATAAACATACATTTAATTGTGACAAAGCAGCCTAAGCAAATAAACAAGGTTTTTACCATCTGGCAGAAAAGCTGTCTTTTTAACACGCGTCGTAAATATAACAAAGCTGGGAGAAATGGGCAACATTTGTCTCCTAGCATAAAACAAAAGTGATGAATATTTACTCATTTATTACAGTGCTTAACGATTTAATTTAAAAGGATACCTTAAAGTCCAAGGGGAATCTACACAAGCTGTCATGTTAGGGACCCCGTAAAGATTCTGTGCTCCACTGCTGCGCTACAAGACCCTCCAGATGGGGCTTCTGGTGTTTCCTACCAGATCCGCTTATTTGGCCAAATTAAGGTGGCATCTTCAGGAGCCCAGTGCTGAGTAACTGGCACTTGAGGGTCGGCTATGGATTCCACTCGCACTCCCCCATTTGCTTACATTTGGTATTTTATTTCAATTTTGATAGTTTTTTGTGACGTTTTATCACAATATATGCATTTATTTAGCTTTTCATTATGAGGCTATTATGATTGGTTCTTTTGTTTAATCTTTCTAGCCAATCCTTGAAATATTTGGGCCAATTTAGACATCATTTGTGAGGTTTTTACACCCAAAGAAATCACTTTGACAGTAAGTTGTGCAGTAAGTCTCCCCAAGAAAGTACATTGTTATTTTATGTTGCAATTGTATTTAGTTTTTTTGTGGACGACACCTTATGCTCACAACACAGTCCCAGAATTCCATGTGGTTGTGCTGCATGTGATACTATTGACACAACCACATAATATCGATGGATCTTTAATGTTATATCTGAAATTGAATTGAAATTCTTGTGATTGTTTCTTTAGTGCATTTATAGTTTAAGACTTTTTTTCTGAATTTTCAACTGTAATTCTCGTTGTTGCCCTTTGTTGTTTGGTTTTTGATCCTTGCACATCTCCAGTTCACATATCTGTCATTTATACAGAATAACAGAGATTTGAGAGCATACAAAATATTTGTCATTTTCCGTCAGACTATGTTTGACCTTGGGTGCCATCATTTAAATGCATTTTGGTTGTGGCAACTGCTATAATGTTGCTATGGAGGATGCCCAGGGTCTTCCTCAGTGTGTCATTAGGGGTCCAAGTGTTTAAAGGTTGGCAATATACACTTCTTGGTAGTGACAGCTCGATGAAGCCCACTGAAGCTTCTGAAGCTTCTTCCTGATTGTGCTTTTCAAAGATTTCAACACCTCTCGCCCTTGTTGGTCACATAGTTACAAATTGGTGTGGTGCCCTAAAACACTTAAAACATAAGAACACTCTGTCGTCAGTTTGATCTTATGATTATCATGTTGTCATTAGTCCTGAAGATGTCACTTGCTGCGATTATGAATGTTTTACTTGTAGCGCCACACCAGTCCTCACCTGTGCTGACAGTCTAGATAGATAGATAGATAGATAGATAGATAGATAGATAGATAGATAGATAGATAGATAGATAGATAGAAATGAAAGGCACTATATAATAGATAGATAGATAGATAGATAGATAGATAGATAGATAGATAGATAGATAGATAGATAGATAGATAGATAGATAGATATGAAAGGTGCTATATAATAGATAGATAGATAGATAGATAGATAGATATGAAAGGCACTATATAATAGATAGATAGATAGATAGATAGATAGATAGATAGATAGATAGATGGAGCAGGACGGTGACAGCAGTCTGATGCTGAAGCTGCTCCTCTGTCTGGAGATGATCCTGTTCAGTGGATGCAGTGGATTCTCCATGACTGACTGGAGTCTGCTCAGCGCCCGTCGCTCTGCCACGGATGTCAAACTGTCCAGCTCCGTGCCTATAATAGAGCCTGCCTTCCTCACCAGTTTGTCCAGGCGTGAGGCGTCCCTATTCTTTATGCTGCCTCCCCAGCACACCACCACGTAGAAGAGGGCACTCGTCACAACCATCTGTACTCTTTAGAGAAGCTGACTATCCTTACAAGAACGGCTCGTACTGCCACACTAGTTTGAATTAATCTGAGACTTTGCCAGGCTTGCCGTTATTCTAGGCTTTGCTAAAGCTGGTTATTTATGCCAACACCCACATCCTTCAAGCTGATGAAACTCATCAGCCCTGTTATGATAGTGAAGTCAACATCAAAACTCCACTGGCACTCAGTTGGTGAGAACTGATTCATAATCATGTAACAAACTGGGATAAGCTTTTAAGTGTGGAGACAGTCGAGGAGCAGTGAAACAGATTTAAAAATGTTTTACATGTAATGCAGGACAGGTACATGCCTACATTTAGAATTAATAGGAAATTAAAAAAAAGACTTCAAAAAAGAATCTGCAAAGGAAAAAAATAGATGAATAAGGCATATAAGACTAAAGACTGCTAAGTGAATTGTAGAGGGCATCCATAAAAAAGAATATCAGAGAGTGTAAAAGACAGTTGTAGAGAAATATAGCAGATACGGTGAAAGAAGACCCCAAGAGATTCTTTCAGGATTTTAGTAGTAAAAGAACAGCCATGGAGGAGGTCAAGTTCATCAGGAATAGTAAAGGGGAATTAAAAGATACAGACAATGAAATAGCAGATGCCCTAAACTTACATTTTTCTGAGCAAGTGGATAACCTCCCAGAGGTAACAGGGACTACTAAGGAGGTACTGAGGGATTTAGAAATAGTAGAGAGAGAAGTGCTGCTCAGATTAAATAAGCTGAGATCAAACAAATCACCAGGACCAGATTATATTTACCAAAGAGTTCTTAAGGAGGCTAGCGAATACAAATATAAACCTTTGGCACATAGTTTTAGGAAGTCACTGGCCACTGAGGAGATTCTGAAGGACTGGAAAATGGCAAATATCATCCTATTATATAAAAAGGGTGACAGGGCAGATCCAAGCAACTATAGGCCAGTAAGCTTAATATGCAATGAAAGGAATTATTAAGGAAAAGATTGAGCAACACACAGCAAGTACAGGAGTTTAATTGAACAGTCAGCATGGGCTCAGAAGAGGGAGGCCGTGTTTTACTAACATGCTGGAATTCTATGAGGAGGCAACAAAAGGATATGATCAGAGTGGAGCAGATGATATTATTTATCTGGATGTTCAGAAAGAATTTGCTAAGGTGCCACATGAGAGGTTGGCCATCAAACTAAAAGAAGTGAGAGTTCAGGGTGATGTTTTTAGATGGGTGCAGAAGTGACTCAGACACAGGAAGCAGAGGGTGATGGTGCGAGGAACCTCATCAGAACACCCCAATGTTAAGGGTGGTGTTCCACAGGGGTCAGTGCTAGGGCCGCTGCTATTTTTTTAATATATATGTTACCGGCAATGTGTGAAAAGCAGGTATTGTATAGAATCCCTAGGCAATGTATACAATTTTTAGGCAAGGTATGAAATATCTACGTTGTTACATACTTTTTCTAGGCATTGCATAAAATGCCTAGGCATTATAAAGAATGACAAGTACTATTTTACGCCAAGTGTGAAATGAAGTACGTCAAATAATTCAGAATCTCTGACAGAAAATAATTCAGAATCTCTGATGTAAAACTGGATAGCACTGATGCATTCTTTAACAGGATAAATCAACTTGCTTTAGTTCTGTACCATTATCACATTGTAGTGTTTCAGCAGCCAGTAGTCCCGTGGTTCCTTTTTAGTAGTCGTTTTAGCCTTTGCTACATCATTCACTAACTTCTCGTAAGTGGCTTCTATTAGAAAAACACAATTTTTAGCAGCGTTGGCTCACATTTGGGATAGTTCTTTGTAGAACCGTTGTCACATGTCAGCATGTCGTGATTTTTGCCTGTACACTACATTCTCTTCTCCCATCTTCACACAGCACAATATGGGTCAGCTTCTGTAACGGTACTTCACCCACCACAATATATGGAACAGTCTCTGCTGCGGCACAGCAAGCACATGTGCTTCCACACGGACGAAGAAAGATCCAGGCACCACTGACAAATTGTTCTGGCGAGAATACTCTGCCGGTTTGCCGTTTAGGTATTGTATAGAATGCCTAGGAAATGTATGAAATGCGATGTATTTCATACTTTAACATCCTATTTCGGGCATTGTATACATTGCCTAGTGTGGTAGAATAAATCCTTCACAAAGAAAAAAAACAAGGTTTTGGGGACCGTCCCGGTATATTGTCATCTAGACAATAAGAAAAAAGAAGCGATTCAAAGTTTGGAATTACAATGAATATTTTCACTGTGACAAAATGGCGGTTATATAGCAGAGAAAAACATGTGACAGGAAATGGTTGGCATGTTGTTGCTGCTGCAGGAAGTGAGGTGATTTGTGGGTGCCGGAAGGATGGCCGGAAGTGACGTCATCACGTCCATTTTGGAACCCGGAAGTTGCAGGATTATTGTTCTTCTTGGTTTCTGTTGATAAAAGAGAGTTCAGGTAAGCACCGCGTGACAACCCCTTATCTCGTGATATTTCACTCACCTTTAGGCCCTTTGACTGCCTCCTAATCGCACATGTGTGACACTAGGTATACTATAGAATGCCAGTTTTCACACATTGCCGGTAACATATATAAATGATTTAGATAGGAATATAAGTAACAAGCTAGTTAAGTTTGCAGATGATACCAAGATAAGTGGATTGGCAGATATAGATAGCTCCTAGAAGACAATGATTCCAACATACTGCTGAAAATTCTTGAAAGGCCAAGCCAGTCACCTGATTTTAATCCAAATGAGCAGGTCTTCCATATGCTGAAGAGAAAATGTTAGGGGACAAGCCCACAGAACAAGCAGATGCTGAAGATGGCTGCATTAGTGACTTGGCAGAGCATCACCAGAGGAGGCCCTCATCACCTGCTGATGTCCATGAATTGCAGACTTTCATGAAAGGGATATGCGACAAAGGACTAAGTATAACAGCTTTAGTTGACCTACCATTGTGATGTCCCAAACATTATGGTGCCCTGAAATGGGGGGACCTTGTAGAAAAGGTTTTGTCATTTCTAGACAAAATGTGTGCAAATCTCCTTAAATGAAAGTCTGCGATGTGAACTTTAATCGTGATATCCAAATTGTTTAATTTGCTGTGGAGCTGATAAGGAAATTGGTGAAAAGTTTGTCTTAGTCCCAAACATTATGGAGGGCACTGTATACTTTAATTTAAACAGTGCCAATTACAACACTGCTGTCCATGTAGTAGTTGTAGTAATTTTATAATCAGCGGTTGTATCAAGGTGGCGCAGTGGTAGCGCTGTTGCTTTGCAGTATGGAGACCCGGGTTTGCTTCCCAGGTCCTACCTGCGTGGAGTTTGAATGTTCTCCCTGTGCCTGTGTGGGTTCCCTCCGAGTGCTCTGGTTTCCTCCCACAGTCCAAAGACATGCAGGTTAGGTGCATTGGTGATCCTAAATTTTCCCTGGTGTGTGTGTGGGATTTGTTCCTACCTGGTGCCCTGTGCTGGCTGGGATTAGGTCCAGCAGACCCATGTGACCCTGTGTTAGGATATAGCGGGTTGGATAATGGATGGATGGGTGGTTGTATCATCATGAGTACAATGTATAGTGTATTTCTTACTTGTATGTCCAACCGATATGTAATTCTCCTCCACTCGCTGGGTCCATGAAGAATGTCTAAATATACATTGATCTTTGAATTTTTCCTTCTGTCCAATTGCTATTTTGAATTTAACCTTTCCTACAACGTATTTTCATGACTGATTTTTTTGTTTTTTTCAACTGTTAACAAAGCACAGAGGCACAGATAAAGGGTTAGGACACGCTCAGACACACCCTGTTAGTTTATGATGTCAAATTCAGTTAACACAAATTAACGTATCATGTAAGAAACATCATCAAGACATGAGTCTCCGATCAGACAAGAGAAAGATGGAAACGGTGCTTGTTATGAAGTTGATGAGGCGGAAGGGGCGGGTCCAGGAGCCTCCAAGACCAGACGTGATATCACGAATCAGTGATATGTTGATTTCTGCATGTGGAGAGGGAAGGAGAGGAGAAGCACTATAAGACAGTGCCAACCATTGGCTTGGGGTGGAATTACAAGTTGACAAGCCTTGTGGCTATTTCCCAAGCGTGCTTGTGTGACAATAACATTTAACCTAATTATTATTTTCTTTAGGGGTAAAATAACGATGCAAGCACTCTTTACAGCAGATTCAGGAAGTACTGTGTGCAGACTCATTCACTTTTTTCACATTTTGTTATGTTGCAGCCTTTTTTTTCAAAAAGCATTTAAATTCATTTTTTCCCACATTAATCAACACTCAATACCCAAGAATGACAAAGCAAAAACAGGATTTTATCGTTTTTTGCAATTTTTTTTAATAAAATGAAATATCCCATTGACACAAGTATTCAGACTCTTTGCTATGACACTTTGGCTCAGGTCAGTCTCATTCTTTTGCTCATCATTGAGACGTTTCTGCACCTTGTTTGGAGTCCACCTGTGGTCAATTCAATTGATTGGACTGATTAGAAAAGGCACACACCTGTCTATAGAAGGTTCCATAATTGAACAAACAGCAAGCCATGAGGTCAAAAAACTGTCGGCAGAGCTTAGTGATAGGATTGTGTTGTGGCACAGATCTGGGGGAAGGCTACAAAAACATTCCTGTAGCTTTGAAGAGCACAGTGGTCCGCATAATTCTTAAATGGAAGAAGTCTGGAACAACAACAATTCCTCAAGAAGATGGCCAAATTTAGAAATCATGGGAGAAGGGCCATGATAAGAGAGGTGACTAAGAACCCGATGGCCACTCTGGCTGACTTCCAGAGGACCTGTGTACAGATTGGAGACACTTCCAGGAGATCAACCATCACTGCAACACTTCACCAATTTAGGCTTTATGACAAAATGACCAGACAGAAGTCTGTCTTCAATAAAAGAGACATGGAAGTTAATTTTCAGTTCTGAAAATGGCACCTAAAGAACTCCCAGACTATGAAAAATAAGATTATTCGGTCTGATGAAACCAAGCAAGTCTGGTTTGGAAACCAGCCACTGATCATCACTTGTTCCATATGGTGGTGAAAGCATCATGCTGTTGGGTTGTTTTTTAACAACAGAGTTGACAGAGTTAAGGGAAAGCTGAATGGAGCAAAATCCAATGATATTCTCAATGAAAACCTGCTGCAGAGTGCTCTGGACATCAGGTCAGGTCAGGTTGGGGAGCATGTGCCCACCACATGATGAAACAGCTCGGGATCCTGGTTGGCATAGGCAGGCAGGCATGTGGTTCAGTCCCACCCTCCGGAAATGACCTTCCATCTGCTGTAGCCAACTGTTCTGTGGGCATCCCCTTGGCCTGGTCCAGCCACTCGGGTCCTCAACAATGAGGATCCTGTGAGCAGGATCACCTCCAAGGAATCTCGCCACATGGCTGTAGTGCCGTAACTGACACTCCCTCACAATGCAGGTAATCTGCCTCTTTTGGGACTCTGTGAGAAACAGCTCATTCGACACAAAGTCAAACCAGCGGTACCCAAGGATTCTCCAAGAGACACAGTACCGAAGGAGTCCAGTCTTCATCTCAGGTCACTGGATAGCATCCATGTCTCGTAACCATATAGCAAAACAGGAAGCACCAGGACTGTAAGGACTTGGACCTTCATTCTTTTGCATAGATATCGGGAGCGTCACACACCCCTTTCCAGTGACCTTATGACCCCCTATGCTGTCCCAATCTGTCTACTGACTTCATAGGAAGAGTCACTAGAGACATGAATGTCACTGCTGAGGCAAGTTCTCTCCACAGACAGACACACACTGCTGATGGCCGTGCCCAAGAGATCATTAAAGACCTGGCTGTTGATTTTTATCAGGACACTCGCAAGCCCAGACACTCAGACTCCTCGTTCTGCCTCTCGAGTGACCTGATCAGAGCGTCCATTGATGCCATAAAAATCACAGCATTGTCAGCAAAGTTAAGATCAAGTGAATCTTTCTTCTTCAACAGATGACCCACAGCCGCTGATCCCCATGACTCTGCCCACCACCCTATCCAATACAAGCATTGAACAGAATAGGAGCAGAACACACCACTGATGAACCTCAGAATCAACTGGGAAAAACACAGAGGTTCTGCCTCCACTTTGCACAGCACTCACTGTACCAGTGTACAGGCTGGCCATGATATCCAGCAACCTTGAAGGGATCCCATAAAGTCTCATGAAAGTGTAAAGATTCACCTTCTCGTCAAACAACACACAAGTGGATCATGGACAACAATGGGAATATTTTTGACTTTCTCAGGCTTGAATCCCACTGACCATCTCTAGAGAGGCCCAAAGACAGCAGTCCACTAACAGTCCTCATCCAGTATGACAGAGTTTGCACTGCTGGGAAGTTGCGAAAAACCTGCTTGGTGTCGGGATCTGAACTTTTATTTGGCCTTTAAAAATAATTGAGACATCATTTTGGTAGTGTTTTAGAGGTCAAGGTATTAAAGTTCAGATTGATTTTTGATGGAAGAAGCTACTGAAGTCATGCAATATGTCTCTGCACGGTGCCATTTTATTTTGTTGTGTTTGTGATGTAGAATTGTCAAAGCTGTTGTTAGGCAAGTTAACCGGAAATGTGTGACACGTACCATCCATACAGTGATGGTGTAAAGGTTAGCGTCACACAGTTTCTAACTGTCCAATTTTATAGATAAAGTGAAAAAAATTGGCATTATGGCTAAGATGTTTGTGCTTACGGATTCTTTTCTCTCCTTTGACTTTGATTTACTACTTGCATTTTGCCTTAGGCAACGTGCAGTTTTCTGGCTTTAAACTCTCTTGCTATATTTATCAGTCTATAATTTTGTCTCACATTCATTTAATTCTTGATTCAGAAATCTTAGTGATTGGCAAAAATGGACATAGTGTGGGTATTAGAAATAAACTCGATCTATTAGGCTTAAAAGATTAGACAGAGGTAAAGAATTTAGGGGTAATTATTGACTCTGACCTAAATTTTAAATCACATATTAATCAGATTACCAGGACAGCATTTTTCACTTAAGAAATATAGCAAATGTTAGATCCTTTATAACTCTGCAAGATGCTGAAAAATGAGTTGATGCTTTTGTTTATAGTCGACTAGATTACTGTAACACATTCCTCTCAGGACCACCCAAAAAAGACCTCATTCGATTACAAGTGCAGAATGGAGCTGCCAGAATCTTAACTAGGAAAAGCACATCTCTCCAGTTCTGATATCACTACATTGGTTATCTGTGTCATTTAGAATTGACTTTAAAATGCTGCTTATGGTTTACAAAGCCTTCAATAATCTTCTCCTTCTTAGATAGATAGATAGATAGATAGATAGATAGATAGATAGATAGATAGATAGATAGATAGATAGATATGAAAGGCACTATATAATAGATAGATAGATAGATAGATAGATAGATAGATAGATAGATAGATAGATAGATAGATAGATAGATAGATAGATAGATAGATAGATAGATAGATAGATAGATAGATATGAAAGGCACTATATAATAGATAGATAGATAGATAGATAGATAGATAGATAGATAGATAGATAGATAGCTATATAATAGATAGATAGATATATGAAAGGCACTATATAATAGATAGATAGATATGAAAGATAGATAGATAGATAGATAGATAGATAGATAGATAGATAGATAGATAGATAGATAGATAGATAGATAGATAGATAGATAGATGCTTTATTAATCCCAAGGGGGAATTCACATACTCCAGCAGCAGCATGGGTGGAATTATATCTCAGAATGCCTCTCACTTTACACTCCAAATCGTAACCTTAGATCTTCAAATGAGTGTCTGCTTAGAACTCCAAGAGTTAAATTTAAAAGAAGTGGTGAGGTGGGCGGCCTTCTGCTGTTATGCACCTAAAATCTGGAATAGCTGACTGATAGAAATTCGCCAGGCTAATACGGTGAAGCACTTTAAAAAACTGCTAAACCTCATTATTTTAACATGGCTTTCTCATAGCTTTATTTTAGTGTAACCCTGATATTCTGTATATGCATTGAATTACCATTTTTTTCATGGCTCCACAATCCATACTAACCCCTGCTTTCTCTTGTTCTTTTTCTGTTTTTTTCTGTGGTTGGTGATCTGCGCTACCACCACCTGATCATGGCACCATGCAGTCCTTACGTTGATGGATTGAAGGTCAGAGATCCACATGACCATAACCATCTAATTCTTCCACGTGAAGCCTGAAAACCACAAGGACTGATTGAGAATATTGATGTTAGGTGGAATGCCCAGTATTGTCTGGGTGGTCTCGTGGCCTCGGAACCCCTGCAGATTTTGTTTTTATTCTTCAGTCCACTGGATTTTTTTTTCTGTCCTCCTGTCCATCGGACCTTGCTTTATTCTTTGTTACTTATTATTGCTTCACCTTATTTTTATATTTTTCTTTTTTTTTTCTTCACCTTGTAAAGCACTTTGAGGTACATCATTTGTATGAAAATGTGCTATAGAAATAAATGTTGTTTCTGTTGTTCCTGATTTCTTGGTGTCAACTTTGGCTCCATGAATCATATTCTTATCCCATCTAACTTTAAACTGCTGTCACACTGTGCAGCCAGTACGCTAGGGGGAGCTCCTCTGGGCTTTATGACATCATCCAGAGCTCTGGTGGTAGTTCCCAAGATATACCTAGAAGTGGATATAGGCTACACTGTAAAAGCCCTTCCAACTTCAAATACAGTATGCTCCAATATGTCCAATATGTTGGCAAAGGTTCCCCTTGAGGGTAGAAGAATGGCCAGACTAGAGAACAAAGAAAAGAGATGGAGAGGAGGTAAGAGTGTTTAGAAGTCACTTGGTCAGCTAAGCAGACAGCCACCCCAACAGCCAGACAGACAGAGGCTCCTGAGCTGTGTGATTAGAAGAGACAAGAGACATGGCAAGGTTTGGGGCGGCCACCCGTATAATTCTGTATCCTGGCTGCAAAAAAGTAAATGGTTTAAGATTGAGTCAAGCTTACAAGACAGAGTCCAAAACAGAACTGAATTCCAGGGAAAAGGTGTGAGGCTTTATAGGAAGTCTGGGGGAAGTGACATCGTCCTTGGGACCGGAAGTGATGTTGTCCTCGGGGCTGAGACCGGAAGTGATCTCACCCTCAGGTTCGGGACCGGAAGTGGGGTATCCCGAGTCGAGGCGGTGGCTCCTGGTGGGATTTCCCGGGAAAGGTCTGCTGGGAACTTAGAAAGAGTGTTAGAGCACCCCGCCACCCCTTGGGCAGATGTCTTATCATTCATCTCCAAGCCCTTCAGCTGCCTCCTATTCACACATATGTGACAGCTGGCAGACAGGCCCAGGAAGGTATCATAGCTGTTATTGTTACTCTGTGGTAGTTTTATTTTTGTGTTTTCTTTACTTTGCTCTGTTTGTTATATTGAAGTCAAATTTCTGGTTATTTTGGCCCCTTCAGTTTCCTTTAGGTCTCAGAGATGACTCACGAGCAAATCCTGCAGTCCACACTTTGTATACCGTGTGAGTAACACATTCAATCTAATGGCTAGAAATGCTGTTTTTCATGCAGAATTCCAAAATGCGTTCCAAGTTGGAGGTTCCAAAATGGAAATTTTCCTCATCAAGAATAAGGTTCATCTTAACTTCACCATATTTGTATGCAGCAAGTCATCTCACATGATGTTCTCTCTTAGAATAGAAGGGCAGCAAGACTGATCTGCAATGGAAAGGAAGTCACGAACCTCCCCAATCACCAGAGCGAGCACACCCTGTAATAACGGCAGATCCTCATTTTCAGCGTTCAGCAAGGTCACTCAAAAACAGATGTACGCACCTGAATCGCTTCCAGATACAAAGAGAAGATTGCCATTTTGGCTTCAGTCGACAAAAGCGGTCCCACATCTCTATCCCCACCCCCCTGTAATAAATAAAAAGAAGTGGTGTTGAATATTGCATAATTAATGATTGCATTGTTTACCTTGAATTCAAGCAATTTTTAAATCCTATCATGTGGAAATGGTAACCTGGCAACCCGAGACTTAACTGAAAAGATGTAGCATTTTCCCCTTTCATCCGACAACGAGAAATCCTCCCAGATCATAACCTGGCAATTTTACTGTACTCCCCTGTCAATCATCGATTACATTTAAGCGACCCCCAAAACAGGCAACAAAAAGCAAACCAACTTGTAATAAAGGATACACGTACAGCTATTTTTTATTTTTTAAAGGATATATGATAACACATTGGCCAGATAAACTAAAATTTATAAGCCATTCATGCTGTTGCTCCATGCATTTTCCTTTAGTTATTACCTCTTGTTTACGTTTGTTGTTTTTAGCTTAATCCAGTTCACTAGCTATAGCAACGTTTTTCATATTTTCTTTAAAAACAAAAAACCTTTGATAGATCTGAAATGTTTTTATCCATTTATTGCAAAGTGTCATCCAACTGGGATAAACCTGAATTTCTTCTGATCAAATTAACTCCTGGCAGAAGGTTCAAGCAGTGGAGATAAGCAAATTCTTTCATATGGAGGGCCGACTCACATTGCACCAGATGCCTAGTCAGGACTGTTAATCAAGTCTTCACAAACTTTTCTTTGTTTCCTATCATTTTCTTATCTAGATTAGTCTTCACATTTTTTCACTTCAAATTAGTGAAAGGCATTTTGGTTCAGTTTATGGATCTGACTGTTTCAAACTACCCGTTTAAGTCAATCTTTTCATTTGATTTATTTGTGAGATTAGGGACTGGCACACCTCGATGTTCTCCAACTTGGGGAAACAATAGGGTCACTCGTAGACAACCACACCTGGTTCAGTTATGATATCATTGGCTATCAGAGTGGTTCACTCCGGCTTAGGGTCTACAACTCCTGTGACCCTGGAGATGACCAGTCCAAACTACTTTCTCTCTCCCAGATTAAGGGTATTCAAATAATTTAAGCGATAAGGCAGGCACTGCTGTTGCGCCCTCCCCAATGCTGGTTGACATGGTAGATGCATTCTTTAGGACATCAAGATAGGATGGCTCTTCTCATCCAATTTTACTCTGCAGTAATCCAGTCTGTTCTCTGCTCGTCCATCATATTCTGGTTTGGTTCAGCCACAAAACAGGACAGAAACAGACTACAACGGACAGTCTGGACAGCAGAAAAAATCATTGGTGCTGATCTGCCCTCTGTTCAGGTCCTATACAGATCTCGAGTCAGGAAACGGGCAGAAAACATCATTGCAGATCCATCACACTCTGGTCATGGTCTTTTTCAACTGCTTCCCTCTAGTAGGCGCTACAGAGCGCTGTACGCCAATACTACCAGACACATGAACAGTTTCTTTCCACAGGCCATCACTCTCGTGAACACTTGAGTCGATCTCACAGCATCAGAGATAGTACTTATGCAATGGACCAATCAATGGCTATCGTCCTTTGTGCTGAACTGGTCCCCATGTGTATATAATGTATACACGCATACATATGCACAGAGAGCAAGGCAGAGCCAGAGTTCAATTCCTTGTATGTGTATATATACTTGGCCAATAAAGCTAATTCTGATTCTAATGGTAAACTAGATATGTAGTCTTTTAGGCCCTTACATTCCCGTACTGTGCTAGGTCCATGCCAGTGTGCTAGGAGTTTGGAGTGGGATATGGGAATTAAAACCATAACCCTGCCGTCGGGGCACAACTTACAGAGGTGGGAGCCTCTATTGTATGCACAGGCCTCTGCACTCTGAGAGCTCTCAAGGTGTTCCCTTACCACAGAACAGAGTCTCACAAAGTGGCCGCTCAGCCCGGGCAACACGATCCAAAATGTAGTGAAAGCATGGGGTCTCCTCTTCTTCCCAAATTTCTTTAATCAAGTCAAGCAACCTCCTTGGCTGCCTACTGTACAAGAGCTCAAATGGGGAAAACCCCATAGAAGCCACAGAAGGCAAACAAAACTAAGGGTAGGAGTTGGTTCTAGTCCTACCTGTCTGCACAGACCATCTGTTTGAGCGTTTGGTTAAAGCACTCAACCAGCCCATTCATTTCGATGATGATAGATGAACGTTTTGAGGTGTTTGATGTGTAACAGCCTGGTGACCTCCATGAAGGTGTGCGAGATGAAAGACATCCCCTGATCGGTAAGGATCTTTTTGGGGATCCCATCATGCATAAACACCCTTACTAGTCTCTGGGCAATAGATTTGAAAATAGCCACCCATAGGGGTATTGTCTCTGGATATCGGGTGGTATAATTCACAAGGACAAGGATGTAATATTTATGGCCCCAGGCTGAATCATTGACAGTATCCAAGCCGATCTGCTCGATTCAGAAATCAGTTAGGGGCAACAGCATGAGAGGGGTGAGATCCTGTCGAGGAATCTGGGTGAGTTCACACTAGGGATAGGACTGGCAAAAGTCAGCAAAATACTCATGTATGCCTGGCGAATAGAAGTGTGCTGTTATTTGCTCGAGGGTTTTTCAGCTTCTAACTGTGATCTCAATAGATGGGCATGAGCCAGGTCATATATCACAAGTCAGTAGCTGCACAGGAGAGTGAGGCAAAGATGATGTGGAGCCATCAGTTGGTTGTCCTTTTGTTGCAGCAACTGCATTTGTTGCATGCTTTAAAGAATCATTGTTCCATTGCTCTCTTTTTGCTTTGAAGCTGTAGGTATCGTGGAAGGTGTCACTAGCGGTTCAGGGGTCAGGTCAGGTGCCGCCTAGGCCTCAGTGTCATTGTTGTTGGCCACCCTCAGGTCCACTGGATCATCCTTTTTATATTCTCTCTTTCATGGCTGGGTCTTGCCCCTGAGCGGGGATTCCTTCATCATGATTACGCTTGTTGGGGAAGGTTGGTGTGGTGAATCTACATCGGGTTTACTGTAAGGGCTGTCTCTCCTCAAGATTACGGACTATATATATACAGAGACTACTTACTTAATGACCAAGTTCTTGTTCCTGCGATTATTTCATTAAGCGAATTGGACGATAAGTGAGGAGCCGCATACTGTACTGGTAGTGGGTTTGTGTTTCTGTTGATTCTTTGCACACCTCCAGAGTCTTGAAGATAGGGCCGGTCTTGGCTTGAATTATTAAAAGGCTCATTGGCATTCTTGTTTGCATCTGGTTGTCAAACCAAATCACCAGTAATTTCTCCATTTCATGAATGAGGCCTTTCCGCTGCCTAGTTATTATGGCTTTAAATCCTGTCGATGCTTTCACTGCCTCTTTCACTCTATCTTTATTCTTCTAGATCATTGAATTGCTCGAATGTGCCAGCTCCAAGTCACATGCTATCATTTTAACTTTGTTACCAGCTTCATAGTCGTTTATGATCTTCATTTTTATTTCAAGATCATTTGCCTTCCTTCGTTTCTTGGCGCTTCCTCAGGTGAAGTCATACTTTTCCTTTTTGCCATCTTTTCTTTTCAACAGGTACTATGGAGTCAACAATAAAGTACAAATCTATAGAAGACTAGAGGGCTTCGCCCCCTGTTCACTTTGCTCGTCAACCCCCACCATGGCCTGCACTATGCACCAGCCACTTCGCGTCTCTGCCACTCGTGTTGTGAAGAGGGGGGCGGAATGCACCCCAAGGAGACACGGTCGCTCCTGCGAAACCCTCTCTTAAACAGTGATACAATGGGAAACAAATAGTTTTTTTTACCTGCTCTTTGATCGATCAGCTGCTGGCTTTCTGCTGATGCCGTGCCGCGTGATCTGCATCGCGTACGGCACTTCGAACATTTAAAAGCCCTTTTGTCTCGCTGCTTTCTCTCTCTTCTCCCCCAGACATCCTCTGCTCCTGTTGGGGGACCCGCTCCCGAGGCACACCCCTATGAAGAGGAAGATTTTCTATTCTTTTAATTGAGAAATGGAACTGTCCCCTCCAACTACACACGGAGCTCGATTCACTCCTGAAAGAGACTTATGTTTGTTTGAAGTGTTTGAATAATGTTTCTGTCTTTAACATTTCCTGTGTATCTGTGCAACTCTGTGACCCAAGCGTGACAGCGTATGTGGATTTCACTTTCACCAAACAACAAATCTTTTAATTCTCGTGGATACGCCTCTTCTTTGGGAAGAAACACTACTTTTCCCTCATGGCAACATGAATTAGACGATCTACAACTCTCCGACTTAAAGTTTAAATCCGAACAATTTATTCAATCTCTTTTCGCTGTTCCGTTATTTCATTGAGTAATAATTTCCATTTGTTTGTGCTAATACGATCTTTACTATCATTTTTTTGAGATTTTCGAATTTTAGTGCTTTCATTATCTCTAACCTGCTCTGCATGTGTATCGCACCAACGTTTTTGAATTATTTGACTTTGTCATCTACTTATAAATCTTGGATCACTTCAAGAAGAAGGTTTCACATAACCTGCATGACATTACTGGACAAAAAAGGAGTGACGATAGCAGCCCAGTGTTGTCTGTTCCAGTGCATCAATATGGCCATCTGTTAAAAGCAGAAGTGGAAAGTCTCAAAGTCATCCATGAGGCCATTTTTACAAGCAGGTCCCAGGGAAGGGCAGCGGGTGGAGCCTGCACATCCTCTGGGTTTGGTGAAGGGAATATGCTAAGCCTCCTGAGGATCCATCGGTGCAACTCCCCACTTTTGGTACCACTTGTCAAGCTTAGGTCACAGAGCTATACAGTAGACTGGAAAAAGGTATCAGGTTTCCTAGGTACAAAATCTTATTGCTGAAGTGGCAGGTACAGACGCAAGACTTTATTCAAAAGGGGATTATCTTCAGCAGATAAGCACACAGGTTGCACTGTCAAATGTTGCAGTCCAGTTCCCCTCTCCAGGTTAAAAGAACACAAAGCCTTCTTCATTAATGGGTTCAGTGACTCGAGGAAAGGAGAGAATTAGAATTAGAATTAGAACAATCTAGACGAGAACAGGCCATTCAGCCCAACACAGCTCGCCAGTCCTATCCACTTGTTTCCTCCAAGAAAACATCAAGTTGAGTTTTGAAAGTCCTTAACGTCTTACTGTCTACCACACTACTTGGTAGCTTATTCCAAGTGTCTATCGTTCTTTGTGTAAAGAAAAACTTCCTAATGTTTGTGCGAAATTTACCCTTAACAAGTTTCCAACTGTGTCCCCGTGTTCTTGATGAACTCATTTTAAAATAACAGTCTCGATCCACTGTACTAATTCCCTTCATAATTTTAAACACTTCAATCATGTCACCTCTTAATCTTCTTTTGCTTCAACTGTAAAGGCTCAGCTCTTTTAATCTTTCCTCATAACTCATCCCCTGTAGACCTGGAATCAGCCTAGTCGCTCTTCTCTGGACCTTTTCTAGTGCTGCTATGTCCTTTTTGTAGCCTGGAGACCAAAACTGCACACAGTACTCAAGATGAGGCCTCACCGGTGCATTATAAAGGTTGAGCATAACCTCCTTGGACTTGTACTCCACAGATCGTGAGGGAAAGGGAGCTGTTAGGTTGGCCAGGGCTCAGTCTTTTAAATGTTTTAAACCTCAGGTGAGGAACATGTTGCACGGTAAACCTGCAAGCCGGCAGCTGATCTCGCAAAGGGTACGGGTAAGAGTGACTTTGTTTCTCATTGAAATACAGTTTAGCAGGGAGTTTCTGAAGAGCAGCAACGGTCACCGCCATTATTTGCAGCTAATCAGCAACAACACCGGTCACAATATATATGTGTGTGTGTGTGTGTATAATTGAACACTTGGGTTTTTAACATCTGATTCATACGGCATGCACAATTAAAACAAGATGTTACATTACAAAATCACAAGTGAATGAGAATTGTTCAACAACTTTCTAGGTAATGATTTTTTATGAATCAAATAAGCAAGAATCGTCAGACTCATTTTCGGGTAATGATTCAGTTTTGTTTTTTTTTTACTTTTGTGTTTGTTTGATCTCTGAAGCAAGTCTTGATTCTGAAACTCTCCTCCATCATATCATGCAATATACTGGGATCCTGTCTAAAATATCCCATGACCTAAGTTTTGGAAGACTGAGCCCCGTCACTTGAAGTTCTTGATCCAGGCTGTCTTTGATGTTCTACTACAGGGGTCAGCAACCTTTCAGCAGAGACGTGCCGACCCTATGTTACAATGTGATTCTGCGTGCCAACATAATTCTAGCAATTTTGTTATATATAGTATCAAAATTGGTCTGGTTATAATGGGCTTAAAAAGTATATAGTTTTGAAGCCCAATATAACCGGATCTTATATTATTGGTCATTCAATATTTTAAAATACATGCATCATATGTGAGAAGAATGTTTTGTCAGTTTTTATTATACCGGATGTACTCGTGTTTAAGTTCTCCCGTGGATAAGTCGGGGCTTGATTTTACCGTATAATTTCCGGCATTTTATAATGTCGGTCGTATAAGTCGAATGTGCAAAACTCCCGCTATTGGTCCAAAAGATTATGATATGCTAACGCCCACCTGAGAGAGTAACCATGGAGCACACTACCTTTTTCTTTTCTATGTATTGTGACTACGTGACCACACATTAATGCCCAAACTATTGCGAAGCGATGTTTGCACTGTTTTGTGTTTTTTGCATCTCACACCCTTATACACCTTTATCGTAAGGTCCCTTATCTATGATGGACCATTTGATCAGAAGAAAATATGAAGCTGGTTTTGAATTAAAAGTCGTTGAAGTGGCGAAAGAAAATGGTAACTGCGCTGCTGCACAAAATTCAATGTGTCTGAGAAACTGGTGCGAGGTTGGAGGAGGCAAGAAGATGTAAAAAAAAAAAAGTGTCGTATTTTTGAACGGACGCATCAGTTGGGTTCTGATTTTATGATCGATTTTTTGGGTTTCAAGACCCGACTTATACACAAGAATATACAGTAACTACATTCGGTGGCTTTATTTTTGGTTCCAATTATTTGACTAAAATAAGTAGTTTAAGCCAGAAACAGCCCATTTTATAGGTTCACTGTTTTCATCAGAGTGGACTGATGTTTAGTTTTGATAACGCCCTTTACACTTGACGTACAACACTTTCACAGCATAATGCACACACAGCACGATCCTTTTGTTGTACTAAACCATATTCATTCGTCCAAGAGTCTTGAAAAGAGTGAACATCAAGTTTTGGTCTTTTATGAGTCATTTTAGGGCAGTATATTAATTAATAATGAGGTTTGTTTTAACGTATCACGGCCTGCACTTAACACATGGTTTCCCTTTACTGTGAGTCGCATGTACAAAATGCGGGTGGGGGACGCAGAACGTGAACGCATGCACTGTAATTAAAATATAATAGCAAGAAGTTTGTTTTAACGTACCAAATCCTGCACTGAACACATGGTTTCCATTTACGTGTGTGTCGCATGCGCAAAACGTAGGTGAGGGCATGAAAGCATGCGCTGTAATTACAATATATTTTTTTACTATATTTCAATTCAGCCAGAGTGCCATTGAAATTCATTCATGCCGTAGGTTGCCGACCCCCCTGTTCTAACATATCCTTCCATCCTGCTCTATTGGGGGATGTTGGAAACCCTAGCATACCTGCTGTTCCCAGAGCAATGCACCTTGGATTACATCTTAAGTTGCTGTAAATTGGCTTTAGGGACAGGAGATACTGATGGTGGCTCAATCAGACATTATCCACAGTGAGGACCATCACCTTTATTAGAGTAGAAGGGAAGAAGCCACCAATGGCAAGTGTGCATCCCAATTCCACCACCGCAGGTTTACTGGCCTCAGCACTTGGGTGAGAACTGAGAATTGATCTAATGAAACAACTGACGTTCCCTGCAGTGGCAGTAGCAACATTAATGAGACTAGAGATTGTCCTGCTCACCAATCTTCCATAGCAGGTCATAGTTATGGAGTTTGCTGTTCCATGGGAGGATCAGACCCAAAAGGCCAATGAAAGGAAGAGAGCAACATTTACATGGGTGAAGGAGAAGTGAAGGGAGAATGGTTAGCAGATGAAGTAGGAAAGTAGAGTGCAGAGCGTTTGCCAGCCTGCCTTCCTACAACCAGTCCTTGGCATCTATGTGGCTAAAAACACAAGGGCTGTGTAATAGCCACTGAGGCTTCGGAAGTGTCCTCTAGGTTGGTGTGAACTGGTAGGTTGAATGCAACCAGAGTATAAGCATGTCATTTAAAGTGCACATTACAAAGTTGTCCAAATCATGTTTCTTCCATCTTAAAAATGTTAGGAAATTAAGGTGCTTTCTAAATAAACAGGATTCTGAGAAATTAATTCATGCATTTATCTCTAGTAGGATTGACTACTGCAATGCGGTGTTCACTGGCTGTTCAAATTGTTCTTTATACAGCCTCCAGTTAATCCAAAATGCTGCTGCAAGAATTATTACAAGAACAAGAAAACACAAACACATAACTCCAGTTCTTAAATCCTTACACTGGCTCCCGGTTAAGTTTAGGGCAGATTTCAAAATCCTCCTTTTAACATATAAAGCATTAAATGGCCAAAGTCCGGCTTGCTTGTCTGAACTTATCATGACTTACAAACCAGAACATACATTAAGATCTCAAGATAAAAATAGATAAAAAGATCTCAAAATAACAGTGGGAGGTCGAGCTTTAGTTACAGGGCCCCTAAACTCTGGAATGGTCTTCCTGCTACTATAAGAGATGCCCCTTCGTTCTCAGCTTTTAAATCCCGGCTGAAGGCTCACTAATTCAGTTTAGCACACCCTGACTAGAGCTGCTGATTAACTGTACAGACTGCATCTCTGCTGTTAGACAATAGCACTAAAACATAAATAATATGATAATTAGAATTTGTTACTAACCCTCACCTACTCTGTTTCCCTTTTCAGTAGTCAGATGTGGCACTTGGAGTCACTGCCTACCTGCCAAGTTGTTGTGCCTGCCTAAGGTAAAGTCATCTCTGATGGAGGATCACAGGAATTGTGGGGTAGAGGGGTCCTTTCATCGAATTGGCTGGCCCAGCACTGTCTCAGCTGTGGAATGGCCAAGTGGGGGAGGCAGCTTAATGGCTGAGGTCTCCAGGATTCTAAAAAAATCCAAATCAATTATGTGATATCATCTACTGTTAAATTCTGTTCTGTACTTGTAATATATTTTCATTTTACTATTATATTGTATTGAGCATTACTTGTGTTCTGTTCTGTGTATTGTATTGTATTGTATTGACCCCCTTCTTTTTGAGACCCACTGCGTGCCCAGCCTACCTGGTAAGGGGTTTCTCTTTGAACTGCCTTTCCCAGGGTTTCTTCCATTTTTTTCACTACAAGGGTTTTTTGTTTGGGAGTTTTTCCTTGACTTCTTAGAGAGTCAAGGCTGGGGGCCTGTCAAAAGGTCATTGCGGCCCTTCTTGTGTGATGTTGGGCTATACAAAAATAAATTGTATTGTATTGCATTGTATTGTATAAGTTGAGGCTTGATTAACCCCAACTGGATCACCTGGGTGAGGGAATCCAATGTTGAAAGACCCAAAAATCCTGGTGAACCCAGGAACATCACTGAAGGTGTGTCAAGGAAACAGGGTTCACGAGTCATCAGAATCTTAGACCTTTATCTTAGGATTGATCTGAGGATGTTGGTAAACCATCCATGTGTGCAAATGGTTGGGCACTTAATCAGTACGTGCTTATGACCTGCACTTACTGGGAGTTCATCATCTATGGGGAACAATTGCAAGCCCCAGTCTCCATTATAAATGGAGCTCAATGGTTTTCCCAAGCCTTTTAATGCTGGGTGGACACAAGTTGGTCCATACAATGTAGTGAACATTGAGCCTCTTACATCACAGACCTGCTATTGGTTAATGCCACGTGTTCCTTAAATACAATAGACCTGTCGGAAAGTTATGTTGTGCATGGTCACCAATACAACCCCCACTACCCCAACATGCGGCCTACAGCAAGGACCTTATCTGTAAAGAGGAGCAAATAGACCACAGGTGTCATGAAAGAGGTAATACGTTTATAACAGAAGATAAGGGAATCTGCAGGAATGGAATATCGAGGATTTTCTGTATATTGGGACTTATTCAGGTTCTTCTTAATGGTTATAGTGCCCCGAATATGTTGAATATACATCACATTTACAGGTTAAAAGAAGTCCTTAGGTCAGTGGAGAATGTTGCTCAAATTAATAACATCATTTTGAGGATGATGATTTTTCTGGTATCGATTTGTACATTGTAGACAATTCTTCCAGGTTCTGGTCTCTACCTCCCTGAATTGGATTAATCAAGTTTGGTAAAGGATGGATGGAATTTGGGGATTAATGTATAACTAACATCATGTAGACAATAAGATCTCCAACCTGGTTATGCTTAGGGGACATTGAGTGCTTTAAAATGAGAGCTGAGAAAACATATGAGAAGCAGGAGACTTGTAGAAGCAGTCACATGGAAACAAAGTGAAAGAGAAACGGGAAAGCAGAAGATCATTCTGCCATTGTGCCGACTTTAGGGACGCTGCGATTGCATGCAAAGCATCAATTCCTGTTAGCAAATATTTCTAATTCCAGACAGATGGCGATAGTTTGAACAAATGAAGAAAGCTTTTAAAATGAAGTCTTGGTCTTGTTTAGACTGAGAAAACAGAAGGCACTGCTTTGAATTGTTCGTCTGTTTGTTTCTGAGAGACCTGTTAGCTTGTTTAATCTTATTAAATTGTAGTGTGAGTCTCCATATGTTCTCCAGTAGAGCCCGAGATATGTAAACAGTTTTGGTAATAAACAACTTTAATCTACCTTTTTATTTAAAAGTATTTATAGTCATAATATTAGACTTCCTAATTAATGAAGTATTTTGGTGCTTTTTTTCAGTTTTAATTAGAATAGTTGCATTTATTATACCCAGGATGGTGCAGTGGGCAGTGGCATAGCACCACAACCTACACATTCTTCCCCATTCCTTCCAAGCTCTGGGCGTGCCATCCAGGTAATAATAATAATAATAATATTTTATTATTATTATTAAAATTTTAAATTTTAAATGTTGGCCCATATTGATAGGATAGCATCTTAAAATTAAAATTTTAAAATTTTAATTATTATTAAAATATATAATTATTTTTATTTAAAAGTATTTATAGTCATAATATTAGACTTCCTAATTAATGAAGTATTTTGGTGCTTTTTTTCAGTTTTAATTAGAATAGTTGCATTTATTATACCCAGGATGGTGCAGTGGGCAGTGGCATAGCACCACAACCTACACATTCTTCCCCATTCCTTCCAAGCTCTGGGCGTGCCATCCAGGTAATAATAATAATAATAATAATAATAATAATAATAATAATAATCTATATATATAAAAGTCAATGTGTGCATGAATGTATATTCCAGCATCACGTCCAACGGCTGGAGCAATCTTCATGAAACTTGGTTATATATTACATATATATATATATATATATATATATATATATATATATATATATATATATATATATATATATAGTCACACATGTATACATGAGAAGCAGCTAAAGGGCCTGAATAAGAGTAATCCCATGTCAGACCAGGGAATGGCAGAGTGTACTAACTCTTTCTCTCACTTCACTGCAGTCCAGTTACGAGAAATTCTGTCTGGCACTGATGACATCACTTCTGGTCCCAAGCCCCAATAATGTCACTTCCGGTTCAGTGTCAAATGACACCACTTTCGGTTCCGGCCCTATTGATGACATCACTTCCTTAAAGCAGCCACCTTTGTAACAAGCAAGTCAGTTCTGTTCTGGACTCTAACCTGTACACTTCAGTGTGCTTATTCATATAATTTGCAGCCAGGAAAAAATATACGGGTGGCTGCCTCAAACCTTTTTGTGTATTTTGTTCATTTTTGTGACAATATATGAATGCACATAGCAAAAGTGCAGAAAAAAAAGATTGTAAAGGTTTGAAGCCAGTGATCCCTGTATGTTGTGAAGAAGTTTTTAGCACAAAAAAAAATCAAAAGGACAAGACACGTCTTTTCAGAAGGTCAACCCCTGACTATTCCAAGATAGCAGTTTATATAGGAAGCTTAGAGGAAGAGGCAAGTTCAGTAAACCAGAAACTGGAAGTTGTATTATCAGAGGCTCGTCCATCAATCATTCTTTATGCAGAGGGAAATAGAAGATAGGCATTAGATAACAGCGCCATCCCCTGGCTTGGAAGGTAATTACTATTAAGTGAGTCCTGAGGTTGTCTCTTAATCGCATATGTGTGAAAAAATATATATATATATATATATATATATATGTATACAGGTGCTGGTCATAAAATTAGAATATCTAATATCTATAGAATATCTATATTAGATTCATTCATTACACACAGACTGATGTATTTCAAATGTTTATTTCTTTTAATTTTGTTGATTATAACTGACAACTAATGAAAGTCCTGAATTCAGTATCTCGGAAAATTAGAATATAAATTAAGACCAATGCAAAAAAAGGATTTTTAGAAATGTTGCCCAACTGAAAGGTATGAACATGAAAAGTATGAGCATGTACAGTACAGCACTCAATATTTAGTTGGGGCTCCTTTGGTATATTTGGTGGTGAGCATTCCTGTGTAAACTGCTTCTGTCGAACGGACATTTTAAGCTCTAAAGTGAAATCAAACTTATGCCAGAAATACCATAGGGTGGGTTCACCTTTTAGCATTAGCTTCGATGGCAATAGAAACTGAAGTTTTGATGGAACTGAAGCGAATGGATAATCCGTACGACAGAGTAATTGAACTGTTTTTGAGGAAAAAGAGGACGATGGATTTTGTTTACAAATATTCCAAATTTTTAGTGAGTAAAATGTTGCGATTTTCCTAAATAATATTGCAAGTTTATGATTTATTATTGATGTTTTTTATGTGTGATGCGGCTGTGGCTGCAGTAGAAAGGTACTTGTTCATCCCTGGTTTGTCTATAAAATAAAGGCATTTTTTGTGGCTACAGGAGTTATCATATATATATATATATATATATATATATATATATATATATATATATATATATATATATATATATATATATATATATATATATATATACACACACTCACCTTAAGGATTTTTAGGAACACCATACTAATACGGTGTTTGACCCCCTTTCGCCTTCAGAACTGCCTTAATTCTACGTGGCATTGATTCAACAAGGTGCTGAAAGCATTCTTGAGAAATGTTGGCCCATATTGATAGGATAGCATCTTGCAGTTGATGGAGATTTGTGGGATGCACATCCAGGGCACGAAGCTCCCTTCCACCACATCCCAAAGATGCTCTATTGGGTTGAGATCTGGTGACTGTGGGGCCATTTTAGTACAGTGAACTCATTGTCATGTTCAAGAAACCAATTTGAAATGATTCGAGCTTTGTGACATGGTGCATTATCCTGCTGGAAGTAGCCATCAGAGAATGGTACATGGTGGTCATGAAGGGATGGACATGGTCAGAAACAATGCTCAGGTAGCCCGTGGCATTTAAACGATGCCCAATTGGCACTAAGGGGCCTAAAGTGTGCCAAGAAAACATCCCCCACACCATTACACCACCACCACCAGCCTGCACAGTGGTAACAAGGCATGATGGATCCATGTTCTCATTCTGTTTACGCCAAATTCTGACTCTACCATTTGAATGTCTCAGCAGAAATCGAGACTCATCAGACCAGGCAACATTTTTCCAGTCTTCAACTGTCCAATTTTGGTGAGCTCGTGCAAATTGTAGCCTCTTTTTCCTATTTGTAGTGGAGATGAGTGGTACCCGGTGGGGTCTTCTGCTGTTGTAGCCCATCCGCCTCAAGGTTGTGCGTGTTGTGGCTTCACAAATGCTTTGCTGCATACCTCGGTTGTAACGAGTGGTTATTTCAGTCAAAGTTGCTCTTCTATCAGCTTGAATCAGTCGGCCCATTCTCCTCTGACCTCTAGCATCAACAAGGCATTTTCGCCCACAGGACTGCCGCATACTGGATGTTTTTCCCTTTTCACACCATTCTTTGTAAGCCCTAGAAATGGCTGTGCATGAAAATCCCAGTAACTGAGCAGATTGTGAAATACTCAGACCGGCCCGTCTGGCACCAACAACCATGCCACGCTCCAAATTGCTTAAATCACCTTTCTTTCCCATTCTGACATTCAGTTTGGAGTTCAGGAGATTGTCTTGACCAGGACCACACCCCTAAATGCATTGAAGCAACTGCCATGTGATTGGTTGATTAGATTAATGAGAAATTGAACAGGTGTTCCTAATAACCCTTTAGGTGAGTGTATGTACACCCCGATCTACATACTGTCAAATAAATGAACCACACGCCGTGGCACAACACGAGAGGCTTCGCCTCTAGCGCCGAGGTTCGATTCCCAAGAGGGGGTGCAGTGAGTGTGTACGCCTGATGAGCCCAGAATTAGGGCGAAACACGTGCTGTGTACTGTAAAACTTTATCAATATATTCAATACTAGCAAAATACCCGCGCTTCGCAGCGGCAAAGTACTGCCTTAAAATTTTTATTAAGAAGAAAAGTAAACCTTTTTAAACCGAGGGAAAATATACCAATAATTATTTGTTAAGGATCTCTTTGTATGCCACGTTGTCAGTTCGACCCTCTGGTTGTAGGCTGTAATATGACCAAGCCGTGCGCTGAGCTTACTCTTGAGCATGCAACGTACAGTTGGCCATGCGTAGAATTTCAAAATGAAACCTGCTTAACTTTTGTAAGGAAGCTGTAAGGAATGGGCCTGCCAAATTTCAGCCTTCTACCTACACGGGAAGTTGGAGAATTAGTGATGAGTCAGTGAGTGAGTGAGTGAGTCAGTGAGGGCTTTGCCTTTTATTAGTATAGATATATATATATCAGCGTTTCCCGATTCATTTTACGCTCGCACCCCCTTGGTTTGAGAAGAAGTATGAAAAAATATGAGGTTAACGCAGAAAAACAGATCACCAATTGAAGCTTTATGAATAATGGATACTTTATTCGCCATCAATAATTGTTTTAGCAAAAAGCCATACTCAGTGTAATCCTCCTTCCATGTTCAAATTTTTTCGCAACTAGCCATGATTAAATGAACGGTAAAAAAGTAAGAGCGCAGCGAGGGTGACTTATCAAGGCAGACAGGCGACAGCTCAATAGCTCGAATTTGGATATAAGTAGGTTCTATTTAGTCGCCAGAAATATCTTTGGTAGGAATGGAAGTTGAATTTAGTCTTTAAATTTCTATGGTGAAGAAAAATGTATGCAATGATGACTAAATTTAACTTACATTCCTACCAAACATATTTCTGTTGACTAAATAAAAATTACTTATATTTAAAATTTACATAGAACTTGAACAGATACGATAGTTCATAATACCCACGCAGCACTAAGTGCTCGTCAGAGCGGGAGGCATCCATTTTAACAAGCAGCGTATTGCACTGATACGAAATAGCTGATACGAAGGAATGGATAAATAAATTAAGATTTTGTGCAAATAATGTTTTTAATTTTTCTTCCTCAATAGATTTTGGCACCCCCAGCAACAGCTGCTTGCACCCCAAAGGATATACTGTATATATATATATATATATATATTTATATATATATATATATAGATAGATAGATAGATATAGATAGATAACAGTGACAAAACAATTACATTGATTACATTGACAATCATGTTATGTTATTTTCAAAATGTTTCCTTTTCTTTTTCATTACTTCTTTAACACATTACTTCTCCACTGCAAAGCGCGGGTATTTTGCTAGTAAATAAATAAAAATCACGAACAGAGTCGATGAATCTACAAAATAAATATAGGATATTTATGGTAGATAAAAAATAAAATTGCTCACTTATCTCATATATAATATATCAGATTCATAACAGTGCAAGATGCAGAGGACAGAAAGATATGGAAAAAGATGACCTGCTGTGGCAACCCCTAATGAGAGCAGCCGATAGAAGAAGAAGAAGAGAGCCTGTATTCATCAAAATATAATTCAAGGTAGTGTAAAAACGATGGGAAAAGTGAAGACTTTTTTAAGGTTTTTTGACAGATTAATTTTTGTTTTGTGGTGTAGAAATAAATTACATGCAGAATTTTTGCCGATGAAAAAAAACGTCAATTAAATTAATATTATTATTAGGTTGATTTAATGCTGTTACCACTACAATACTGTTATAATAATAATAATGCAAGATGAAAATATTGTTAACAAAAACAAACATTAAACGACAAACAAATAATACTACAGTTTTTTTTTTGATTAAACTGTCGGTTGTTTTTACGGAGCACATTAAAAACGTTCCGAGCGTCAACTGGATGATAACATACGTACAAGACCGCAAGATTGTTACAGTCTGCTTTAAATATAAGATTATACAGTATATGCTCTGTTGTGTACCTTTGGGGTTTGTTTCAGTTTATTACACTGTCTTATGTTCCTCAGGCTATGTGGTCTTAAAGAAGCTCCAAATTTAATCAATTCATGTATTGGGCTAACGGGCCTCTCCAGGATCTATGAACTAACTGGTACTCTTTAAATACTGGAGATGTCCGTCTTTTTAAATTGTAGACGCCTTGCTTGAGAAGTGTTCCAAAGTCTTGTATTTCTGGTGTTTTTTTCTTTTTTGTGAATACCCCTTTCTGAGTATACAGTATAGGTATGAAGCGTGTTGAGATGTGAAGATTATTTAATTTTAGTTTCTAGTTTGTCCGGGCCTGATGAAGGGGTAGAGTCCTGAATGTGTCAGCCTGATAGACAACGATATGAATATTCATCGTTAAAAGTTCAAATCCTGGATGCTACGGCTTTGCTAACCCTCTGGACCGTGTTACCTATAATTAAGGGTTGTTTCCCTGACTTGTTATATTTTATAAATATGTCTTACATGTTGGAAGCATTGTGCTCAAGTGTAAAGTTAGAAGCCTGTGTGCTCAAGTTATAATGTTAAAAAAAATATGTGTATTTATACTATAGTTAAGAAAACTACTTGTGTAATAGAGCTGTAGTGAAATATAAAAATGTGTTTGAAAAATGACCTGGGTGTTTATCATTCTGATCTTATAAATGAAAGTTGCCTAAGATTAAATTGAAATTTAAACTCCTGTTGAAAATGGCGTAGGCTTAATGCCAAGTTATTTATAAAGTGTGGTTTTGTTTAATTTTTGTGGTGCGGGCCCACTTGACTTTATGGAAGGGAGAAGGAAAGTCTTTGGACTTAATTTTTATTCTTGATTTTTACAAGGGGTTTCAATCCACACTGCCCATTCATAATTAAAATTAACAGATTAGCGTGTCCCCTTGACAGAAACATAAAATCCATAATGAATATTTGGGAAATATTTCGACACCTAGAAGAGTTTTCTTTTAAATAATAGCAACCTAAAGAAATTAATTATGATGATTTAAGCATAACTCTAATATAATTGTCCTTGTACTTGGGCCGATACAAACTAAACTCAAACTACATCACAAGGAAGCACACATAAGCAAAACAGTGACCCCTTGTGGGCATTTGGGATACAACATGTTCAAGTGTTTTATAAGTACTGAGAAATAACTCTCTGAAAAAAAAAGTGATAATCACAAATAAGTCTGTAAATCTTATCCAAAATTTAGGGGAAATGTATGACAGCATGTTTCATTTTAAAATATCAAATTAACTCTTTTGGAAGCAGTGGGGAAAGCTCGTGGGGTGTCTTGAGACACAGGCTAAAAAAAGTTCAGCAGACAGCTGTAGATATTTTCCCCAAAGTAGGAGCCCATTTAGAGATGTTGGGAACAGAAAGAGGAAGAAGAAGCTGATCCTAAATTGGATTAGTTTGGTAAAAGCCCGCAGTTTGTATCAAAAATCATACCATTTGATAAATGACCTCTGCCCGCAGAAGTTTTCTTGGAATATCTCTTTGTATTGGGTGGAGATAAAAACACAACATGGCATTTGTTAGCCCAATTCTGGGTGACAAGGAGCTGAAGCATCACTAGAAGAAAGGCAGGCACCAGCCCTTGACAGGGCTTCAGTCAACCACAGGGCCTGCTCTTACAAGAACAAATCTGCCAACGAAACTGACTGGCACATCTTTGGGGCCGCAGTCTGAAAACCCACAGAGACAGAAGAGAACCTGTGAACTCAATAAAGACACTGACTGACTGTAAGTTGTGTCCGCATGCTGCTGGACTCACGAGGCAGTAGTGCTTACCACTGTCACCTTGCCTCCCAGAGCAAACTGTATATACTGAATGGGAAGTGTTTAAAACGGTTCCGGGGTCAGCGTTCCCGCTTCACAGCTCCAGTAGACAGGGTCTGAAATCCAGATTGGCCATTTTATGCAGAGAGTTCTCACGTTCTCCTTAATTAAAATCCTTCTCCGTTCCAAACATGTGTAGTGTGCATTGATTGGTGTGTCTAAACTGGTGCAGAACGAGTGCCTGTGATGTTGCACTCATGTAGGTACACATTTTTAGGGTCAGTATTACCACTTGAGGTTGGCTGTAAGGGTTCTGGGGTGTAGGGCTCCACTATCCTCAAATCTGTGCCTTCTGAAGATGGATGATTATGTCTGTCTACCTTTATATATAAAGCTTTATGTCCCTGACAGATCTGCAGACTGACAAGAAATATAGTTTAATTGTTACAGTGGTGTGAACAAACTATTTGCCCCCTTCCTGATTTCTTATTCTTTTGCATGTTTGTCACACAAAATGTTTCTGATCATCAAACACATTTAACCATTAGTCAAATATAACACAAGTAAACACAAAATGCAGTTTTTAAATGATGCTTTTTATTATTTAGGGAGAAAAAAAAACCAAACCTACATGGCCCTGTGTGAAAAAGTAATTGCCCCCTTGTTAAGAAATAACCTAACTGTGGTGTATCACACCTGAGTTCAATTTCCGTAGCCACCCCCAGGCCTGATTACTGCCACACCTGTTTCAATCAAGAAATCACTTCAATAGGAGCTGCCTGACACAGAGAAGTAGACCAAAAGCACCTCAAAAGCTAGACATCTTGCCAAGATCCAAAGAAATTCAGGAACAAATGAGAACAGAAGTAATTGAGATCTATCAGTCTGGTAAAGGTTATAAAGCCATTTCTAAAGCTTTGGGACTCCAGCGAACCACAGTGAGAGCCATTATCCACAAATGGCAAAAACATGGAACAGTGGTGAACCTTCCCAGGAGTGGCCGGCCGAACAAAATTACCCCAAGAGCGAGAGACGACTCATCCGAGAGGTCACAAAAGACCCCAGGACAACGTCTAAAGAACTGCAGGCCTCACTTGCCTCAATTAAGGTCAGTGTTCACGACTCCACCATAAAAAAGAGACTGGGCAAAAACGGCCTGCATGGCAGATTTCCAAGACGCAAAACCACTGTTAAGCAAAAAGAACATTAGGCTCGTCTCAATTTTGCTAAGAAACATCTCAATGATTGCCAAGACTTTTGGGAAAATACCTTGTGGACTGATGAGACAAAAGTTGAACTTTTTGGAAGGCAAATGTCCCGTTACATCTGGCGTAAAAGGAACACAGCATTTCAGAAAAGAACATCATACCAACAGTAAAATATGGTGGTGGTAGTGTGATGGTCTGGGGTTGTTTTGCTGCTTCAGGACCTGGAAGGCTTGCTGTGATAGATGGAACCATGAATTTTACTGTCTACCAAAAAATCCTGAAGAAGAATGTCCGGCCATCTGTTCGTCAACTCAAGCTGAAGCGATCTTGGGTGCTGCAACAGGACAATGACCCACAACACACCAGCAAATCCACCTCTGAATGGCTGAAGAAAAACAAAATGAAGACTTTTGGAGTGGCCTAGTCAAAGTCCTGACCTGAATCCAATTGAGATGCTATGGCATGACCTTAAAAAGGCGGTTCACCCTCAAATAAAGCTGAATTACAACAATTCTGCAAAGATGAGTGGGCCAAAATTCCTCCAGAGTGCTGTAAAAGACTCATTGCAAGTTATCGCAAACGCTTGATTGCAGTTATTGCTGCTAAGGGTGGCCCAACCAGTTATTAGGTTCAGGGGCAATTACTTTTTCACACAGGGCCATGTAGGTTTGGATTTTTTCTCCCTAAATAATAAAACCATCATTTAAAAACTGCATTTTGTGTTTACTTGTGTTATATTTGACTAATGGTTAAATGTGTTTGATGATCAGAAACATTTTGTGTGACAAACATGCAAAAGAATAAGAAATCAGGAAGGGGGCAAATAGTTTTTCACACCACTGTATATAGGGTCACTAGCTATGCTACCCAGTTAGAAAGGGGCTCAAATCTAACTAATTAACTTAGACCTCAGTGTTAACATTTGCAATGCACTATCCATTGGAAGGCATTTTCGAAAGCATGTAGTAACAAAATGCACTGCATTTGTCATTTCAACAGATGGTGCAGCACAGACATTATTAGTAACCAGTAATGGCGCAGTGCACAATAATGTGCAGTGTGAATACACTTGACTTGAGCATTCCTAGTCTTCATCCTCTTTCTCTGTACGTTTACCATTCATTTGCTCAGAGGTTGATGCGATTGCTGCTTCCTGTTCAGCTGTTCTTTTCTCCACCCTAGCGGCCCGCTTCTTCTTTTCTTCAGTCGGCATCTTTTCGCATTAAAGCTGATTAAGTTCGTGTTTGTGTTGCAATTACTTAGTACGTTTTCCTTAATTTTTCACTTAAGCTGGCACTTAAGTCTTCAGTCTGCCTCAAGAATGATTTAAGATATGAAGAGGTATTGGAAGAGATGGCGAAGATGGTAGGGAATGAGAACGGCGCCCGTACGCATGCCGCTACCAAAAGTTGATTCTACAATAAAATAAAAATAAAAAGAGGAATAACCTTGAAAGTCAATCATCACCCGAAAGTGGATAGTAGAGGTCACGTAGTATATGTGTACCAAATTTCAGGCTAATAGGTCAAGCGGTTTGCAAGCTACAGGTGATTTAAAATCCTGGACAGACAAATGGACAGCCAAGGTAGCGTATTATATATAAAGATACAATACATGGCATGCAACTGTTGGAATGACAAATGCAATGCATTGTATTACTACAAATGATTCTGATGTGCCATCTGCTGGAATGACAGAGACATGGTAACTGGACAGATACATAGATACACAGACACACAGACACTTATCCTTTTCTTAAAGTGGACTTGCTGAACCCGTGTCTAAGCTGGGTTGAAATCTTAGTAATCAATGTAGATCTCAGTGTTAATGTTTGCAGTGCCCCTCCTCTGACCTTCAGTGTGGACTGTCCATAACTAATGACCTAGTGAAGAAACCACAGAGGAAGCCACACACAGGAAGAGCTGCGGACCAGTTGAGTCGGTCCTTGAGTTTCTAAGGCCTGTACTCACCAACTTTGTGGTGTCCTCTGTCACCTGCTCAGTCTTCTTCTAAGGCTCCGTAAAGTGTGACTGCTGTGGAAAACATCTGGCATTGTTCCTGTTCCAAAAAAGGCAGGCACCTCCTTCATCTAATGACTACAAGCCAGTGGCACTTACTTCTCATATCATGAAGAGCTTTGAGAGGCTGGTCCAGGACTATATGAGTCCTCTTGTGGTAGACCATCTGCACCCACTGAAGTTTTCCTACCAGACAAAGATTGGAGTGATTGATGCAATTATCAATCTGTCCATAAGGCTTATTCTCACCTGGGCAAAACTGGCAGCACTTTGTAAACCTCCAACTATAAAAATAACAGCAGTTCATGTCACTTGGAGACATTCTTAGATGAGTCTGCACTTACAGGGAATAAATAAATGATAAAGGGGATGAGGCAGAGGAGAGGAATCAGGTGGAGCACTTTGTTTCTTGGTGCAAAGAAAATTGTCTGCATTTTAACATCAGTAAAACCAAGGAACTGATTACTAATTTTCACCAAACCAAAGAGGCTCTGTTTCCGGTCACTATTCAGGGATTGGATGTAGAGGTGGGTGCACATTAATGTCAGGTTGGACTTGTCAGGTACCACAGAGAATCTATAAAAGAAAGAATGCAGCATTCCTCTAATGTGTGTACTGACATCCTACACATCTCCTACTATTCTTGAACGTTCAGTGCAATTTTGTACGTTGTGGCATTCTGGACTGGTAACACAGTTTCAACAACCCCCTGGAAATAGTAGAGGAGGAAAGAAGAAAAACAAAACTGAGTGCCAACATGAACAATGCTGCACATCCTCTCTGTGACACACCAACACTGAGGAATCATTCAGTAGAAGTGTGTCAAGAAACGCTACGGGGGATCCTTTATACCACCAGCAATACATCTAAATAGTGCCTCACTGGGAATGTATATATGCGAAAAGCCAAATTTACTCCTGGGGACACAAAAAGTTCTATCTATTGTCACACACTTGCACATGGGAGGCACTTAAAGGGCTTGAATAATGGTAGTTCCACACCAGACTGGGGGTGGCGAGGTGCACTGGCTTTCTCTCTCGGTCCTCTGCAGACCATCCATGTGAAATCCAGCATGGTTCTGGCACCTCTAATGAGGTCACTTCCAGTTCCAGTGCCTCTGGTGACATCACTTCCTGGGCTTTAAACCCACTATCTTTGCTTCTCTAAGTCAGTTCTGTTTTGGACGTTGTACCAGTCATAACTCTTAATATTTACCCATTTGCAACCAGGGCATATTACATGGGTGGCTATCCCAAACCTTTTTGATGACTCCTGTGTATTGTATTCTTATTACACTATCTATTTATGTAGAGTATATATTAGAGTTTGATTATAATAGTACCTGTTAATGACAACTAAAACCTTCAAGGCTCATTCTACCAGAATACAGTCTTCTCATTTTTTCTTCATTATTAGACATTTACCAGGTGCCTTTTTACAGAAGACCCTTAATTATATATATATATACTGCTCAAAAGAATTAAAGGAACACTTTTTAATCAGAGTATAGCATAAAGTCAATGAAACTTATGGGATATTAATCTGGTCAGTTAAGTAGCAGAGGGGGTTGTTAATCAGTTTCAGCTGCTGTGGTGTTAATGAAATTAACAACAGGTGCACTAGAGGGGCAACAATGAGATGACCCCCAAAACAGGAATGGTTTAACAGGTGGAGGCCACTGACATTTTTCCCTCCTCATCTTTTCTGACTGTTTCTTCACTAGTTTTGCATTTGGCTACAGTCAGTGTCACTACTGGTAGCATGAGGCGATACCTGGACCCTACAGAGGTTGCACAGGTAGTCCAACTTCTCCAGGATGGCACATCAATACGTGTCATTGCCAGAAGGTTTGCTGTGTCTCCCTGCACAGTCTCAAGGGCATGGAGGAGATTCTAGGAGACAAGCAGTTACTCTAGGAGAGCTGGAGAGGGCCATAGAAGGTCCATAACCCATCAGCAGGACCAGTATCTGCTCCTTTGGGCAAGGAGGAACAGGATGAGCACTGCCAGAGCCCTACAAAATAACCTCCAGCAGGCCACTGCTGTGAATGTCTCTGACCAAACAACCAGAAAGACTTCATGAAGGTGACCCAAGGGCCCCATGTCCTCTAATGGGCCCTGAGCTCACTGCCCAGCAGCATGCAGCTTGATTGGCATTCGCCATAGAATACCAGAATTGGCAGATGCACCTCTGGTGCCCTGTGCTTTTTACTGATGAGAGCAGGTTCACCCTGAGCACGTGACAGAAGTGAAAGGGTCTGGAGAAGCCATGGAGAACATTATGCTGCCTGTAACATCATTCAGCATGAGCAGTTTGGTGGTGGGTTAATGATTGTCTGGGGAGGCATATCCATGGAGGGTCACACAGACCGCTACAGGCTTGACAAAGGCACCTTGGCTGCCATTAGGTATCAGGATGAAATCCTTGGACCCATTGTCAGACCCTATGCTGGTACAGTGGCTCCTGGTGCACGACAATTCCTGGCCTCATGTGGTGAGAGTATGCAGGCAGTTCCTGGAGGATGAAGGAATTGATACCATTGACTGGCCACCACACTTTCCTGACCTAAATCCAATAGAACACCTCTGGGACATTATGTTTTGGTCCATCCAATGCCACCAGGTTGCACCTCAGACTGTCCAGGAGCTCAGTGATGCCCTGGTCCAGATCTGGGAGGAGATCCCCCACAACACCATCTGTCATCTCATTAGAAGCATGCACCGATTAAATTTTGTCAAAATGGACTAGCCTGCCACATAATTTTTTCACTCTGATTTTTGGGGCGTCTTTGAATTCAGGGCTCTGTAGGTTGATCATTTTCATTTCCATCAAACGATGTGGCATCCTTTCGTTCCTAACACATTTCCCCGTCTATATCAGTATAGATATCCTGGAGGATTTCTTTTTCCCATTGAGATCTGATGTGTTTTCAAAGTGTTCCTTTAATTTTTTCGAGCAGTTTATATATATATATATATATATATATATATATATATATATATATATATATAGTGTTGCACATGGCTGAGGGGGCGACCCAGCCGGGATGCCCAGGAGGACTGGAGTAGGGCTTATACCTCCCCAGACCACATGGGGTGATCGGCCTGGTACCTTTGGGGGCCACGGGTACAGAGCTTTGAAGCTCAACCCTGTAGGGGCCTGTGGTCACAGTCGGGGGTGCCCCTATGCCTTTGGAGCCCTGGACCTCGGCACTTCCGCCACACCTGGAAGTGCTAGGGGGAAGAGGACTGGAGACACCCGGAGTGCTTCCGGGTGCGCAGCTGGCACTTCCGCCACACTGGGGAGTACTGGTGGAAGATTGCTGGGAGGCACCTGGAGCACATCCGGGGTTGTATAAAAGGTGCTGCCTCCCCTAGTACAGGGGCTTGAGTCGGGTGGAAGATGGACGAGGTCTGGGAGGAGGCAAAGAGGCGGCCTGAAGAGAGACGGCATTGTGTTGTTGTTGCCAGGACTTTGGGGACTTGGGGACTGTGAAGCACTTTATTGTAAATATGGAGTCTGTAAATAAACGTGTGTGTGGTGATTTAGACGTGTCTGCCTGTCTGTGTCCGGGTCAAGTTCCACAATATATATCTACAGGGTGTCCATAAAGTCTGTGTGCAATTTAAAATAATTGTAACTTTGTAAGTATATGTGATAGAAAGAAGCTGCTCTTGTTAATTTTCAACATGTCCACCATCATTACTAATACAAAGGGTAATACGATTTGCGTCAAAGGTTTCTTCTACGGATGCTACAGTTTCTTTACTAACACGTGGCCTACCAGACCGTGGCTTATCATTGATAAAACCTGTTTCTTTAAATTTTTTCATCCACTTAGATATAAAATTCCTCTGTGGAGCTTCTTTCTTAAACTGGGTTCTAAACCTTCTTTGGACAGCAGCGGTAGATGTTAGTTCAGTCAACCAAAGAACACAATTTACTTTCTCTTCTAGTAAAGTCAACAGTCATTCTGAAAAATAAGTAATTTTTAAGTTACATTTCTAAAAATGAAACTTTTAAAGACAAAAAAACAAGATACATCAAGGTTTCTAATCCTTTTTACAGATTCTTTCTATCACGTATAATGTATATATATAGAAAAGCCAAACTGGACACACACAGGCAGGAGACAGGTTCAACACAACACCCAGTTTATTTACAGTTCAAGTGCACATATTACCAACACACAACACAATTCTGTTCTTCTTTGCCGCCAATCCATCCGCCTCTACTCCTCGGCCTCCGTCTCCTCAGAAGGCTTTGTCCTCTTCCTCCCGAATCTGGCTCCCCGAATGGAATGAGGTGGCTCTTTTTATTCAGGTGCTGGGAGTGTTCCAGGTGGCTCATCACTGTTACCTGGAATCACTCCCAGGTGTGCTGAAAGTCCACAATAGGGCTCTGCTACACCCACTGGCGGCCCCCTCGGGACCCAACAGGGTTGCACCAAACTCCTTTTCTCGATTTGTCCTGCGGGAATTCGTGGTGCTACAGCCGCCCAACAGGGAGGAGAGACAAGGAGGTGGCCTGAAGGAAAGGCATTGTGGCCATGACTTTTGGGGTTTGTGTGCTGCATTTGTAATAAAGTATGGTGATTAAATGTGTTGTGGGTGATCCAAACGTGTCTGCCTGTCTGTGTCCGGGCCAGTCACCACAATATATATATATATATACTTGTTACAACTGAGCACACACTTTTAATTGACTTACATGGGTGCACAAACAACTGAACTCACAGGCTTAATGGTCCCATCACTGCACTACAGGTCTGGCCAGGTCAGGTTGGGGAGCATGCACTGATACAGCATGTTGCCGCACCCTCCCCATGACAAAACAGTTCGGGATCATGGTTGGCAACCCCCCCCAGGCAAACAAGTGGTCCAGTCCCACCTTCTAGAAATGACCCTCTATCTGCAGTCAGGTGTTACCTGGGCGTCCCCTTAGCCTGGTCCAGACACCCGGGTCCTCAGGAATGAGAATCCTGTGAGTCAAATCTCCCTTGGGGAAACATGCCACATGGCCAAAGTGCCGTAACTGATGCTCCTTCATAATGCAGGTAATGTGCCTCATTCGGGACTCTGTGAGCAACTGATCATTCTACACAAGATTTTCCAGAGAGATACAGTACCAAAAAAGTCCAATCTTCATCTCAGGTCACTGGATAGCATCCATATCTCGCAGCCATATAGCAAGACAGGAAGCATCAGAATTCCAAAGACTTCGTCCTTTTGCAGAGATATCAGGAGTGCCATACTTCCTTTTCCAGTGACCCCTCATGACCCCCCATCCATCTACTGACTTCATAGGAAGAGTCACCACAGACATGAATGTCACTGCCGAGGTAAGTAAACCTCTTGACAAGATCGACACTCTCTCTGCAGGCAGAAACACTGCTGATGGCTGCACCGAAGAGGTCATTAAAAGCCTGAATTTTGGTTTTTATCAGGACACTCACAAGCCCAGACACTGAGACTCCTCACTCAGTCTCTTGAGAGCCCTGATCAGAGCCTCCATTGACTCTGCGAAGATCATAGCATTGTCAGCAAAATCAGGATCAGTGAATCTTTCTTTGCCAACAGATGCCCCACAGTTACTGGATCCCACGACCCTGCCCAACACCCAGTCCATGAAAGCATTGAACAGAGCAGGAGTCAGTCTGGTTTTACCCTTACCCATCCTGGCACTGAGGGTTCTCATTGGGTGCAAGCACAAATATGGAGTTTCTTTGCAGCCTTTGTCAATTTTCGTAAAGCATTCGACTCAGTTGATCGACCTGCCCTGTGAGACATCCTGAGACTTTGCAGCATCCCCTCAAGGTTGCTGGATATCATCAGCGACCTGTAAACTGGTACTGTGAGTGCTTTGCAGAGTGGAGGAAGAACCGCTGCATTTTTCCCAATTGATTCTGGGATTCGTCAAGGGTGGGTTTTCGCTACTACTCTGTTCAATACTTTTCTACACTACCTGCAAACACACAGTTAATAGTAAATTACTTTCAAGTAATTTAATAAAATGATTAAATTTTAAAATACTTAAGAATGCCATCATTTAAATTGAAAGACTGTGAAGCATTTGTGCAGATTAGTAAGGGGAATTTTAAAAGAAAAACTATTTGTGGCAAATGAAGGAATGAAAAAAATGAATGAAATCCAAAAAATGAAGGAAACAAACTGAAAAAATAAATAAGAGAAGGATTTTTATTTTAGTGCCTCACTGGACCATGTGGTCAGACCTCGACACTATCAGCTGTTTTTTCTGGTGCCGAGGACAATAATGACAAGACTCCAGCCTGGACGTCGAGATAAAGGACTTAAACGGCTTACTGACTGGGGTGTCACTGTTAAACCCAAGCTGTAGACTGCTTGGAGCTCCCTGAGATTTTGGGGTAGAGCCATTGTCTCTCTTGCAATGAGGCTGACCTTGCGAGTGCTCACTAGTGGAATGGGAATAAAGCCCAAGCAGGATTAGGCCCTAGTCACAAAGCAGCTTATTAACATCACAATGGAGTCGGGGAGAAGGGTCTCAGCAGGGATGCAGTAACTGAAGTGGTGGTCTGTTATACATTAAATGCCTTACGTGATACAATTATTAGAGTGCTTATGTGATGAAAAGTGTATTCTTCTAGTGAGTCATAAATGATCATAGGGATATGTGTAACCTCAAAGGGAGACATACATGCCCATGCACAGATACACAATACAGTATACGCGCAGACAGCTGCAGGTGGGAAATATCTGTAGACACAATTCCAGTCCATTGCAAAGGTGCTTTTGGCAGGCTGCATAGTGTAGTGACTGAGACACTGGATTTTGTAACACAGGGTTGTGACTTTAATGCCCACTTGCATCTCACCGTATGACCCTGGATAGGTCAATTAACCTGCCTGTGCTCTGATCGTGAAAAGTCTATCAAAACAACAATACTGCAGCCTGATCTTATACTGTTAGTCACCTTTGATAAGTGTATGCTAATCACAGGAGGAGTAGAGATAAGAGTTAACATTCCCTCCAAATGCCTATAATTATTTTTATTGTTATTGAAGGTTTTTAATTGTAAATAAAAAGCCAACTGGAAACTGAACTAGTATAATAATGAGTTTGAAGTCAAGGATTTTAAAAGATCCTCATCTTACAGTAAAGGATTAGCGCTGCATAACCTGTTAACTGGCAGCAACCTGTGACAAATAAGGCAGCTGTTTTTACAACTATCTATCTATCTATCTATCTATCTATCTATCTATCTATCTATCTATCTATCTATCTATCTATCTATCTATCTATCTATCTATCTATCTATCTATCTATCTATCTATCTATCTATCTATCTATCTTCATCTATCTATCTATCTATCTATCTATCTATCTATCTATCTATCTATCTATCTATCTATCTATCTATCTAATATAGTGCCTTTTGTCCATGACATATTATAGATATGGAATCATCCTTGCTTTTTCAAAGGCCTCACTCTTTATAGTATATAGTATATCTTTATACTATATATATATATATATATACTATGTATCTATACTAATAAAAGGCAAAGCCCTCACTCACTCACTGACTCACTCACTCACTCACTCACTGACGCATCACTAATTCTCCAACTTCCCGTGTGGGTGGAAGGCTGAAATTTGGCAGATTCATTCCTTACAGCTTCTTTACAAAAGTTGGGCAGGTTTTATATCGAAATTCTACGCGTAATGGTCATAACTGGAAGCTGTTTTTCTCCATTTACTGTAATGGAGATGAGCTTGAACGCCATGGGGGCGGAGTTTCGTGTGACATCATCACGCCTCCCACGTAATCACGCAGCACATAGAAAACCAGGAAGACCTCAAAAAAGCGCTGAAGAAAACATGCATTATATAATTGAGAAGGCAGCGAAACAATAAGAAGCGGCGAGTGACATATACAACCATATTCATGAGTTCTGCTACTTGGAAACAAAGCCGATGTAAACCTACACTTTAAATTAAGTTCATAGACAGGCTGCCGCTGGCGTTTGTAATTTAGTGCCTGCCCATATAAGGCCGTCCGTCAGCGGCAATCCAATAGCAAACTGCCATGGGTAAATATTCACGGGTGAAGGACTGTGCTTATGGAGAGGAAGATGAGATGGTCAGGGTGGTGTTTGACACAAACTCAGCGAAACTGCGAGAAAGTTTTAAGTGCCAGGACTAAGGTAACATTAAATAAAGCAATGGACATAGCACGAGATGGCACCAGCACAGCTGGGAACCTTCGATGCATGTACACCGAACAGCTCACGTGAACTGACGCAGTGCACAGATAAAAGGCAACAGTTCCAAAGAGCACTGAACAAAAACCGAATTACACAATTGAAAAGGCAGCAAAAAATATGAAGCGTCTGATACATACAAGCATATTCATAAATCCAGCTACTGCGGAAACAAAGCACACGTTGGACAAAGTCAATGTCCCGCTAAAGGAAGACAGTGTAAAAAAAACCCGTGCATGCAGTGTTTCAGGTCTCAGATAAAGAAGAAGACGAGCTGATTATTGATGCAGTAAGAAACGAATCGATGAAAGAAACCTGTCATCTTTACAACGATTGACAAACACGGAATGTAACTTGAACACAACACATCCTACAAATACGAACCTGATTGAAAGAAATAATGATAATCAAATCCTTGATGACAGCAACACTCAGTAACACTCACAAAACAAATACTGTATATTGACAGTCATGTTACGTTATTTTTAAAATGTTCCCTTTTCTTTTCTAGCTTTTTAACACACTACCTCTCGCTGCGATATATATATATATATATATATATATATATATATATATATATATATATATATATATATATATATATATATATATATATATATATATATATATATATATATATATATATATATATATCTACATACTCGAATAATGGATACTTTATTAGCCATCAATAATTGTTTTGGTAAAGCCATACTCAGTGTATTCATTAGATGAGCGGTAAAAAGTAAGGCGAGGGAGGATGACTTATTGAGGCATGCAGGCTGTAGTCTGGCGTCAACTCTATCTGAATTGCGATCACATTTGAAAAATATATCTTTTCAAGTTCTATTTAGTCCATATGTGTCAAACTCAAGGGCCATGGGCCACATCCGCCCAGCGATGTAATTATATCTGGCCCGCTGAGATCATTTTATATACTGTATTATTGTTATTAAAGCCGGGTATATGAAGCGCTGGTAACACAATAAACTACAGATCCCATAATGCAGCGCTTCAGCTGCCTTGCCGAACACTTACCGCGTTAATCAAGTCTAGCTTATGATGCTGCAAGTTATTGCGAAGCTAGCTCACACGATGCTGAAGAGAAAAGTTGATTCTGAAAATAGAGCCTTTAAAAACCGATGGGAGGCTGAGTATATCAATCAACCAATCAATCAACATTTATTTATATAGCACATATTCATACAAAAAAAAACGTAGCTCAAAGTGCTTTACAAAATGAATAGAAATAGAAGACACAATAAAAGATAAACATAAGTCAACATTAATTAACATAGAATAAGAGTAAGGTCCGATGGCCAGGGTGGACAGAAAAACAAAAAACTCCAAAGCTGGAGAAAAAATAAAATCTGTAGGGGTTCCAGACCAAGAGACCGCCCAGTCCCCTCTGGGCATCTACCTAACATAAATCATCATATTTTCATGGAAGGACCTGATGATGATGGTCACGTAGACTTCTGGCTTTCAGTCCATCATTGTTGGAGCATCATGATGCTTTGAGTAGGTGGTGGTGGCGCAGGCCACCACAAAGAAACCGGAAAAGAAACAGAAGAGAGTAGGGGTCAGTACGGATTTTAGAGCCACCATGAATAGTTATTATGAAGAATTGAACATACAGAGTATCAGGATTAAGTTAAAGTGAAGTTATAAAAGGCCATGTTAAAGTAATGTGTTTTCAGCAGTGTTTTAAAGTGCTCTACTGTATTTGCCTGGCGAATTCCTATTGGCAGGCTATTCCAGATTTTAGGTGCATAGCAGCAGAAGGCCGCCTCACCACTTCTTTTAAGTTTAGCTTTTGGAATTATAAGGAGACACTCATTTGAAGATCTAAGGTTACGATTTGGAATATAACGTGTCAGGCATTCCGATATATAAGATGGAGCGAGATTATTTAAGGCTTTATAAACCATAAGCAGTATTTTAAAGTCAATCCTGAATGACACAGGCAACCAGTGTAGTGACATCAAAACTGGAGAAATGTGTTGGATTTTCTTTTCCCAGTTAGGATTCTAGCAGCTGCATTCTGCACTCGTTGCAAATGATTTATGTCTTTCTGGGTAGTCCTGAGAGGAGTGCGTTACAGTAATCTAGTCTACTGAAAACAAAAGCGTGAATTAATTTCTCAGCATCTTTCAATGATATAAGAGGTCTAACTTTAGCTATGTTTCTTAAATGAAAAATGCTGTCCTAGTGGTCTGATGAATATGCGATTTAAAATTCAGATTACAGTCAACGGTTACCCCTAAATTTTTACTTCCGTCTTAACTTTTAATCCTAGTGCATTAAGTTTATTTCTGATAACCTCGCTGAATCCATTATTGCCAATTACCAAAATTTCAGTTTTCTCTTTATTTAGTTTGAGAAAATTACTATTCATCCATTCAGAAATACCAGTAAGACATTGTGTTAGTGTATCGAAAGAGTCGGAGTCATCAGGTGCTATAGATAAGTACAGCTGTGTGTCATCAGCATAGCTGTGGTAGCTCACGTTGTAACCTGAGATAATCTGACCTAACGGAAGCATGTAGATTGAGAATAACAGCGGACCCAGGATAGAGCCTTGTGGAACACCATATCGGATATCATGTGTCTTTGAGATTTGATTACCACAACTCACAAAGAATTTTCTCCCTGCCAGGTAGGATTCAAACCAATTTAAGACACTGCCAGAGAGGCCCACCCATTGACTAAGGCGATTTCTAAGAATATTATGATCAATGGTGTCAAATGCAGCACTCAGATCTAAGAGGATGAGAACAGATAAATGGCCTCTGTCTGCATTTACCCGCAAGTCATTTACTACTTTAACAAGTGCAGTTTCTGTACTGTGATTTGTTCTGAAGCCTGACTGAAAAGTATCAAGAATAGCATGTTTATTTAGGTGGTCATTTAACTGCATAATGACTGCCTTCTCTAAATTTTACTTAAGAAGGGCAGGTTAGAAATGGGTCTAAAATTTTCAAAGGCAGAGGGGTCAAGATTATGTTTCTTAAGAAGGGGTTTAACTACAGCAGTCTTAAGACAGTCTGGAAAGACCCCGTATCTAATGACAATTTACTATGTCCAGAATATTGTCAATTAGAACGCCTGATATTTCTTTGAAAAACCTGGTTGGTATTGGGTCAAGGACGAGGTGGAGGATTTCAGTTGAGAGATTATACTATGTAATTCAGGTAAATCTATCCTGGTGAAAGCATTTAATTTGTTTATAACGGAGTACCGGGGCTTTGGAGGTTCTGCAGTGTTCGGGAGATATACTATGTTATCTCTAATATCATTAATTTTTTGAGTGAAAAATACAGCAATGTTCTCACAGGTTTCACTGGAAGTATTCTGGGGGCATTCCTTTGTGTTCCCTGGGTTTAACAGACGGTCAATTGTTGAAAATAAGACTCTGGGATTACTAGCATTGTTATTTATAATATTAGAGAAATAGCAGCCTCTCAAGACGGACAGTGTTATTGTATTCTGTTATTTTAACTTTTAATATTTCATAGTGGATAGTTAGTTTAGTTTTCCTCCATTTACGCTCAGCTCTACGACATGTTCTTTTTAAATCAGACACTCTTTGGGTCTTCCATGGAATAACAGTACTAGAGGATTTTTTAACTGTCTTTTCAGGTGCAACTATGTCAACAGCAGTTCTTACTTTAGAGTTAAAGTTTTCCACTTTACTATTTACATTATCCTCGCTATTATAGCTGGCATTATAAACTGACTGATTGCTTAGAATAGTTGTAAGCTTTAAAGCTGCTGATGAGTCAAAGAAGCGTTTTTTAACAAAATGCTTCTCATGAGCGTTTTCTATCTTTATTTCTATATTAAATAGTAGAAGGAAATGGTCTGATAGACCGATATCAGTGACCTGCTTTATATCAACTTTAAGTCCTTTAGTAATCACTAAGTCTAACGTATGACCTGCTTTATGTGTAGGCTGATTTACGAGCTGCCTCAAATCAAAAGAGTCCAGGAGGTTCATGAATTCCTTTACCTTTTGGTCACACAGTATATGTTTACTGAACCCGTGTGTCTCATTTGTGGAGCTAATGTGGCTGTAATTACAGAATTTAATCTAAGACGGCACTATGAGACAAAACATCAGGGTAACCTGAATGCAATGCAGAAGATACAGAAAGCAGAAGAATTAAATAAGAATCTAACACTTCAGCGGACGTTTTAACCCGTGCACAATCACAAAGTGATTTCAAGTGAAGCTGCTTTTATGGGAGACACAAATGCACCAGTGCAATTTGCCCCACTTTCCCTGTTGCCAAGTAATGTTAAACCAAGTCGTCACTACGGTGTTCCCAAATACGCACTTTGCTGATAAACTGAGCGCACTGAGTTTGCACGGCGCTTTGGTGACTTTGAAGAACAAAAAAAGTCTGTCTACATGCGGCTCGAACCTTGTGCATGTTTGGTAGCACATATCTGTGTGAGAAGCTCTTCTCAGTGATAAAGACTAACATAACAGCACACAGGAGTCGCCTCACTGATGAGCACCTGCAATCCATCCTGAGAATCTCCACAACACAGAACCTCACAGCAAACAGAAACGAACCTGTGGCCAAAAAAAGATGCCAGGCGTCCAGCTCTAAAATGACATATGAGCAAAGACAACTGAATGATTTGATTTGTTATTGCTGAAAGGAACACATTTTATTTATATTTCCATGTTTTGTTATGCAGCATGTTCATATTTGAATTTGTATCATTTTGAAAGGATATATTTTTATGGAGAGCAAAATCTTTTGGGATTTTTAAAATCTAAGTTTATTTTTTTATATAAAATTACATAAGAGTAAAGAAATTTGAATGTTTGTTCTTTTAACGTTTACTTTATTTCTAACTTGTATAATTTAGACAGGATATATTTTTATGGAGAGCAAAATATTATAAGTTGTTTAAGGTTTGAGTTGATTTATTCACAAATAATATTCCTGTCTGTTTTTACCATTCCTACCAAAGATATTTCTGTCGACTGAATAAAAATTCTTTCTATTTAAAATTTAAATAGAACTTGAACAAATACGATAGTTCATAATATCCACGCAGACTTGCACGTAAGAGCGGGAGTTATCCATTTTAACAAGCAGCGTATTGCACTGATACGAAATAGCTGTGTGTGTATATATGTAGATATGTATGTATATGTATATATATGTTTATATATGTGTGTGTGTATGTATGTGTAAATATATATATTTGTGTGTATATATGTGTGTGTATGTATGTATGTGTGTGTGTATTTATGTGTGTGTGTATATGTATGTGTATATATGTAGATATATATATATGTATGTATATATGTGTATATGTATAGATATGTATATATATATATGTTTATGTGTGTGTGTGTAAAAATATATATAAATATATAAATATATATATATATATATATATGACAACAACACTCATCACTCACAACAGTGACAAAACAATTACATTGACAATCATGTTACGTTATTTTCAAAATGTTTCCTTTTCTTTTCATTGCTTCTTTAACACATTACTTCTCCGCTGCGAAGCGCGGGTATTTTGCTAGTATATAATAAAAAGGAAGAGACTTGACACACGTAAAAAGGTTTGGGGCTGCCACCCGTATAATATTCCTAGCTGCAAAGGTTTGTTTTTTCATTCAACAGAATAGTAGATTGTACAGAGTCCAAGACAGAACTGATGAAGGTTGGAAAAGATGGCGGTTTCAAATGGTCAGACAGGAAGTGATGTATGTTAACTGGAAGTGATGTAGGTTGACTGGAAGTGATGTTTCTCTGACATCAGCCTGGGAGCCGGGACCGGAAGTGACATTCTTCTGGGCGGCGGAACTGGAAGTGACGTTCTTGATTCAGATATGTTTTCCCATGGCTGGTCTGTAGAGATAGCAGGAGAAGGTTTAATGCACCCCGCCCTTCCCTGGCCTGGCTGGAATTACCTTTACTTGGTCCACAAAATGTCCCGCTATTCACACGTGTGTGACAATATATATATATATATATATATATATATATATATATATATATATATATATATATATATATGTTACAGCCAATACCCGAAATTGGCCAAAGCGGGAAGTGTCCGGCCAAATCGGGAAATGGCCAATGTCGCTGTAAATTGACCGGCCAATGTCTAATCTTTTCCTTAATTTCGGGATTTGGCCAGCCAGTTTGCGAAATGGCACAGGGCGATAGGCCAAAGTCGGAAGAAAAAAGCAGTGATTTGTTGTGCACTTAGTGGTGCAGTTGCATCGAGTGTAGCCTTGGTGGCTCTTGCTCAGAAAGCAGACACCACTTGGTTGTTTCACAATAATTAAGATTAGGTATATAAATAGGTTTCACATTTCTGTTATCATTTTAGCCCTAAAATAGTGAGTTATCACTAGGGACCTGTTTTATTGACCTTAAGGTTAGTGTTTGGGCGAGGAGAAGTGGTGCCCGCTTTCTGAACAAGACCCGCCTTGAGCAGTTTATCATGCCGAATGGAAAACTCACTTCTGAATCGGCATGTGAAAGTTTTTAAGCATCTTCGGCACCTTGAGTGGACAGTCGTACATCAGCACATTGGATTTTGGCCAGGGAGTTCTCGCGACTTTGTGAAATGGCCTGCCAAAGTAGCATATACACTGGTCATTTCTAGTACTTCGGACTTTGGTCACAACTAGAAGCCAAATTGTGAAACGGCCGGCCAATTCAGGAACTGGCTGAACTTCGGGTTTTGGCCGTAACATATATACAGTATAAATAACTACTTAAAAAAATGAAAACACATTAGATCTCATTGAGAAAAAAGCCTTCTGGATATCTGTACTGATTAGGACTGGGTAATGTGTAAGGAACGAAAGGATGTCGAATCGTTTGATGGAAATGAAAATGATCAACCTACAGAGGGCTGAATTCAAAGACACCCCGAAAATCAAAGTGAAACAATGATGGGGCAGGCAGGCGAGTCCATTTTGACAAAATTTCATTGCAGCAACTCCAAATTAAACTCAGCAGTTTGTATGGCCCCCACATGCTTGTATGCATGCCTGACAATGCTGTGGGGGGACATGGTCCTAATGAGGCAACGGATGGTGACCTGGAGGATCTTCTCCCAGATCTGGAGCAGGGCATCACTGAGCTCCTGGACAGTCTGAGGCGTCGGGTGGGCTGAAACATAATGTCCCACCCAGAGGTTTTCTATTGGATTGAGGTCAGGCGAGTGAGTGTGGGAGCCAGTCAATGGGATCAATTCTTTCATCCTCCAGGAACTGCCTGCATATTCTTACCACATGTGGCCAGGCATTGTCGTGCACCAGGAGGAACCACGGAGCCACTGCAGCAGCATAGAGTCTGACAATGGGCAAAAGGATTTTATCCTGATACCTAATGGCAGTCAAGGTGTCATTGTCTAGCTTGTAGAGGTCTGTGCATCCCTCCATGGATATGCCTCCCCAGACTCTCTTTTCTGTTTCTTTTTCCGGTGGTGGCCTGCGCCACCACCACATACTCAAAGCTTCATGATGCTCCAACAATGATGGACGGATTAAAAGGCAGAAGTCTACATGACCATCATCATCATCAAGCCCTTCCGTGAGAATCCTAAATCCAAAGAGGACTGTTTCATTTATGTTAGGTAGAATGCCCAGAGGGGACTGGGCGGTCTCATGGTCTGGAATCCCTACAGATTTTATTTTTTCTCCAGCCGTCTGGAGTTTTTGTTTTTCTGTCCCCTGGCCATTGAACCTTACTCTTATTCGATGTTAATGTTGATTTATTTTGTTTTATAATTGTGTCTTTCATTTTTCTATTCTTTAATATGTAAAGCACTTTGAGCTACTGTTTGTATGAAAATGTGCTATATAAATAAATGTTGTTGTTGTTGTTGTTAGATAAACCATCACTGACCCACCACCACTAGTGTGCTGAACGATGTTACAGGCAGCATAATGTTCTCCATGGCTTCTTCAGTCCCTTTCACGTCTGTCCCATGTGCTCAGGGTGAACCTGCTCTCATATGTGGTGGACTCAGTGGTGGACCTGCCAATTCTGGTATTCTATGGCAAAAGCTCCACGGTACCAGACAGTAAGCATAGGACCCACTAGAGGACGTCAGGCCCTCAGGCCACCCTCATGAAGTCTGTTTCTGATTGTTTGGTCAGAGGCATTCACACCAGTGGCCTGCCTGCTAGAAGTCATTTTGTAGGCTCTTGCAGTGCTCATCCTGTTCCACCTTGCCCAAAGGAGCAGATACCGGTGGGTCCTGCTGATGGGCTAAGGACCTTCTATGAGGGGCCCTGTCCAGTTCTCCTAAAGCAACTGCCTGTCTCCTGGAATCTCCTCCATGCCCTTGGGTTGAGAGACACAGCAAACCTTCTGGCAATGGTACGTATTGATGTGCCATCCTGGAGAAGTTGGACTACCTGTGCCACCTCTGTAGGGTCCAGGTATCGCCTCATGCTACCAGTAGTGACAATGACCGTAGCCAAATGCAAAACGAGTGACAAAACAGATGAGAAGAGAAAAATGTCAGTGGCCTCCCTCCACCTGTTGAACCATTCCTTCCTGTTTTGGGGGTTGTCTCATTGTTGTCCCTCTAGTTCACCTCTTGTTAATTTCATTAAAACCAAGTCAGCCTAAACTGATGAACAACCCCCTCTGCTACTTAACTGACCAGATCATTGACTTGATGATGTACTTTCATTAAAAAGTGCTCCTTACATTTTTTTGAGCAGTTTATATAGTATACAGGTATACAGTATATGCACATCTCATCATAGTTTAGGTGTTTTTTCCTCAGTGGTTAAAGTGAGTGGAGAGAGATTCTACATCACAATCTTTAAGCAGAGCACCAAAACTACACAGGTTGAGATTGTGGTGCTTTTCATCCAAGAAATTGTGGTTTGATTTCTCTCCATATCATTTAGCTTTTCCTTAAAGAGAACATTTCCTTTAATATTCTTATCTTAGCTCCAGACTGGCCCTGGTGTGGCATATGGTTATGGCTCACCATTACAACATCATCACACCTGACTGGTATTGTTTGAGTCTGCCTAACTAAGTCAGGTTTCTTGGCATACAGCTTGCTGGTTTTGCTCTCTTGGAAGGCAATATGGCTTGGGTTTGGAATGAATGGTTTTAACCCTTTGGCTGACTCAAATCATATAACAAATTGGGATCACCTATATCAAACCAGGGCGGCATGTTCTCCCCGTGTCTGCGAGGGTTCCCTCCCACAGTCCAAAGACAAGCCGGTTAGGTGTATTGGAGATCCTAAATTGTTCCTAGTTTGTGCTTGGTGTGTGTGTGCCCTGCGGTGAGCTGGCGCCCTGCCTGGGGTTTGTTTCCTGCCTTGCGCCCTGTGTTGGCTGGGATTGGCTCCAGCAGACCCCTGTGACCCTGTAGTTTGGATATAGCGGGTTGGATAATGGATGGATGGATATATCAAACCAAAATGTCAATGCAGGGTAACTTTATTTAAATATTTTATTTAAATATGTACAGAACTCATTCCTAAGTGAAATAAAAGCCAGATTCAGTTCCTTGTGTTAAACAAACCCAGACGTCATTAAGACTTCATGGAATCATACAAAAAAAAAATAAAATAAAAATTAAAGAACAATATGAATCGCTTAACTTTAACATAAGTTTGTATTTTTGAATTATGCTTCATTTCCTTGCCTTGTGATGGCAGAACACTTACAAGTTAAATTTACAATGTCATGGGCCTCATTGATTCCTCACAACAGGACACAGGCTATTCATGAACACAGAGATGTGTTCTTGGCAAATATCGTAATTATCCTTCTGTGTTTAGAAAGGACTAGTGGGACAATAAGGCTTTTTGTTTTCTGTTTATTGTTGGACTTGTATAACTTTTGGTGGTATTAACTTAGTGACACACGCATGCACTTGAGAGACAAATTCAGGGCTAATCAAGTAGTAATTCCACTCCTAGCCACAGGTTGGCACTGTCAGTTAATGCCTGTAAATGCCACATGGGTTGGACGGGCATCCCGACCAGAAAAGAGGATGGTTCCTTACCTGGACAGGATACTATGAGCAGGCAGATAGGCATGCCAGCCAGGAGAAGGGAAGCAGTCAGACCTAGAAGACATGGCCACAAGGAATATAGAAGATGTCGCTGAGGACTCTTTATTCTCACAGGACGCTAGATGGTGGCATCCCCGGATATCAGTAACCAGTAAGGAACCGGTAGGGCATGCTAGTTTTGCAGAACAGCCCTGCTGGGGTCCATGGGTGCCACAAGGTTTTGCTGCAGGGAGATGCACTCCCCAGAATATGGCACTTCTGAAGGGCAGTAGCCCTGGCACCAGAAGTGCTCCTGGGTCCTCAATAAAAGGGGCCCAGTCCCTTATTCTGGTGAGTTAAATGGGAGAATGTGGAGCAACACTGAACTGGAGGAGGAGTAGAATGATGGCGAGAGGAATTGTGGAGAGAGAGAGAAAAAGATTATTTGTCCTTGTACTTGTGTTAACTTTTTTGAGGTATTGTGTGTAATAAACACACCATTATTTGACCCCGAGACCCTTTGTGTGATCGTGTTTGGGGCTCGCTGACACCCCAATTCCAGCAATGTAAGCGATGTTGACCAGATATCCCTTTTTGCTGCTGATATTCCCAGGCCAGCTGATACCTATAATTTCTCCACTGTCTCCAGGGTCTGCACCAAGCTCTCCTCCTAGTTGAACATGTCTGAAGCACTTCTGCTGGGCAGGAGTGTAGCCCAGAACTCTGGGCCCTATACATAAGCAGTCTCTGTGGGCCCCTTCTTCTCGATCCATGTCTGTTTCACTTCCTTTTCATTTCAGGCTTTGAGGACGCCCACTCACCAAGTGGGCCCTGGGTAATCATTACTGTTTTTTCCCCCCTACTATGACACCCATGCCCTGCGAGGCATCCAGGAGGCAATATAATCGAATACTTGAACCACTTCAACTGGCTCCTTTCAATGTGGAGGAGAAGTAGCTCTATGTTGAGATCCTCCTGAATGTCTACGCTTCTCATCCTCTCTCTAAGGGTCAGCCCAGACTCCATGAGAATGAAGCTCATACCTGCCATTTGTATTCATGATCTATTATTTTCAGTCATGACACACAACTTATGCCCATAAATGAATGTAGGAACATACATTGACCAGTAAATTGGGAGCTTTGCCTCGGTGCATGAGTGGTGGCGAGGACAAGATGAAACCTTTTATTCTGCTGGAATATGGGCACTGCCAGGCAGGTGGCACAAGTGCATTGAGAAGGGTGGAGACTCCATTGAGAAATGACAGCATCAGTTTTGTGAAGGTTTGTTCCATTTTCTAATAAATCCCATTTTCTCACGTTAGCCTGACTCCCCCTCATATATTCAGTAGTACATATTAGGTTAGTTTTCTATTTGTCCTGATATAACTGTCAAAATCTTAAAAAATCTATCTATGGGTCATCACAGGTGGAATTGCATCGATTTCCTGTCTGATCCTTTCCTTCAAATCCTCAAGAGATCGAGGACAATGTTTGAAAACCTTTTCCTTTAGCAAAAAGTCACATGGGCTTAAATCTGGTGACTGTGCCGGCCAGCCCATGTCTCCCCTTAAAGAGATCAAATGCCCAGGGAACGTTTCCTTCAACACTCCGAGTGAACATTGTGCTGTGTGAGCTGTGGCCCCGTCCTGTTGAAACCACACATATTCAGTATCGTCCAGTTTGGGGCACAGAAATGTCTCCAACATTTCAACATACTGGTCGGAGGTCACAGTTACTGTTTCATCACCTTCCTCAAAAGAGTATGGGCCGATCACACCAAAGTCGGCAGAACACACAAAACAGTTAAGTGAAGAGCTGTCGTTCATGGAGTTCATGAGGGTTATGTTCAGCCCAGTAGTGTGAATTTTTCTTGCCTATGGCTCCACTGATATGGAAGTAAGTCTCATCGCAATTCAGAAGAACAGCTGCAGCTGGAACCTGTTCAAGAAATTCCATACTTAGGGCTCTGCGGTTGGCATGATCTCTCTCACTTAATTCTTGAGCCAACATCATTTTTTAAGGATTCAGTTTTAAATCGGCAGGCAGAATCCTCCTCAAACTCCGACTTGATATCCCCAGTGCCATGGCATACTTACGAGCGGAACGCCTTGGCGATTGCTGAATGGATGCTCTTACTGCTTAGACATTTTCTGGCATTCTAATCGTCCTAGGTCTGCCAGGTGAATTTCTTTTCAGTGTGAACCCAGTTGCCTGAAGGTCAGAAATCCACAGCAAAATTGTTTTCAGTTTGGTACAGAGGCATTTCGACCGAGCGCAAAGTGTGTATGGAACGATCTCTGCATCGCTATCACAGAATATTTGCTTCTCATCCTCTCTCTAAGAGTCAGCCCAGACTCCATGAAAAGGAAGCTCATTACTGCCACTTGTATTCACGATCTATTTCTTTCAGTCATGACCCAAAACGTATTACAATAAGTGAATGAAGGAACGTACATCGACCAATAAATCGAGAGCTTTACCTCGGTACATGAGTGGTGGCGAGGACAAGACAAAACCTTTTATTCTGCTGGAATCCTGACCCTTCCAGGCAAGTGGCGCAAGTGAATTGAGAAGGGTGGAGATAACATCGAGAAGTGACCTGATCAGTTTTGTGAAGGTGCGTTCCATTTTCTAATAAATCCAATTTTTTCACTTTAGCCTGACTCCTCTCGTATATTCAGTAGTACATATTAGTTTAATTTTCTTAGGAACAGGCTATTTGTCCTGATATAACTGTCATGTCTGGTCGATTTTGATGGACTCTGAAATATGGCTTGCTGCACAACAGCCATGTTCAATTCACTTCTACCTGTTCTGGGCCATCCCACATTTCCTCAGTAGTTGTCTGCTACCGATCCAGTCTTCACAAACTTTGCGTAGACACAATAAATCCTTAAATGGCTTGGCGGGTCTTGTCCTGCAAATTGTTCCAGAAACTTTTGATGAACTACAGTCGGCGAACGTCATTTCCGCCAAGCTTGCAACCACTCTTCTTTGCTCTGGTATAAATCTGTCACCCATGGTATACGTCTATCTGCAGAAAAAAAATAATCCATTAGTGTTAACATAATTTTGATTCACCCTGTACATTGAGTTTAGACTTTACATATTTATATTGTGATGTTGTGTATTCAAAACTGAATCTAGATGTATCGGATTTCACATATATATTTAAGTTTGATTTAAAATTTTCAAATGGTCCACATTCAGAATTGACTCTACGTGTGCTATATTTGACTTTACATTGTGGTCATCTGAGGAAATAACAGTCCTGCAAAAGATTAATTTTTGGGGTGCCAGCCTGGTTATCCCCATTTACTTTAAATCTCAACACAAAACACACAATGGCGTTAAAAGGAAACAAAAATACAGTGAACCCTCGTTTATCAAGGTTAATCCGTTCCAGACTCTACCCTGATAAATGAATTTTCGCGAAGTAGGATTCCTTATTGATAAATCGAATATTTTCACAGTTAGAGTATAGAAAACCTGTTTACGACCTTCTAAATAAGTTTTTTAACATTATTAGAGCCCTCTAGACATGAAATAACACCCTCTAGTCACCATTACACTCTTATTACCCAATATATTAGACAAAATAACAGAAAATAAGACATATTAGATGTTACAAATATCATATTATTACTAGGCTTACCCGCCTTTTAAGGCGACTGACTTTTATCCTCAATTTTTGTGCGCTCCATGTGTACATCAGGCATGTAAGTGTAGGGAATGAGAACATCAAAGTGCCCATTCATAACATCTCCCGAAAAGTTTTTTTATCCCCTCAAGTGCCTGTCCAAAGTCGTACAATGTCAGCCCGAATCTGAACCGCTAAAGACGGAGTTTCATGCACTAAATAAGCTATAGATGAGAATAAGCAAGCACCATCTCCCCTGATATTTACTACGCGGTGAGGCATTTGTACTCCATCAACATTAATTATTTCCAGAGACATAATTTGGTCTATTTTTCCAGTGCATCGCGCACAAAAGCATCGGGATGATGGGAGCAGCAGAACTCTGCTCACATCGCGTCGCTTCGTACCGCAAGCTGCAAGTAGTAAGTCTGTGATAAGCGGAATACCGCTATGCTTTGCACACACGGGACAGAAGGACAATCCCGACCGCTTTTATATAGTAGATTATTGTACTGTACATTTAATTGCACACAACCACTAACCTATGAAGGCACGACCTCAGTAGGAGAGTCTTCAGAGGTGGTGCAGTATCTTCAGCAGGTGCGTTTCTTGTCTTCTTCCGCTAAAGGAGTACTAGGAGTAGGCAGTGGGTGTCTGGGTGCGCGGCTGAAGAACATCTTGATAGGCTGTTGCTGGCGCTGTCTTTTCATATGCGTGAGGAGGCTTTTGTAGGGTATTGCCATCTTTGGTCATACCCAAGAGTTTCATCTTCTCCTGGATATAAGCATCTTCCTCCAGCGCTTAGTTTTATTGTCAGAAGGCTTAGAAAAAGCAGCACGTTTAGGAGCCATCGCGGGGCTTAGATAAAAGTTCTCAGAAAGCGCATGCGTAGTGACGTAAGCGTGTTTGAGAAAAAAATCGCGATAGAGTGAAGCCGTGATAGTCGAAGCGTGATATAGCGAGGGATCACTGTATATATACTGTATAAATATGCTGCTTTCAAAGTATTTAAATAAGGAAAAAAAGAATATAACAGTAACTCATTTACTTTTTCTTTATTTGACACACTTTTAATGAATCCTCAAGCTCTTTTGGAGACAAATGTTCTGACGACTGTGAGAGCGCCTAACTGAAGCTTCTTGTCCCGTGATGTAGAAGAATTGCAGAGTTCTCTTCTGAGTGTGGCGTGTGCATGACGGCTCATCATTTATATTGCGAATTTCTCAATCATCACCGCCCAAAAAATAAGATGACAGATTAATCGGCAGTGTAATGCTTTCGCAGATTGTACCCCTTGTTTTAAAGTGTGGCCTTCTCTGGGACACAACACTACGAAAAGCCAACCATAGAAAGATGTGGGATCAAAAGGCATTTAAATGACAAGCAATTTGATGAACTAAATGATCTTACTGTACATAAGTCAGGCAGTTTAAAATGTACCCTTGTCATTATCTATAAAAGCATATCTCAATCAAGGAAAAAAATCACACTAATGGCTTAATGCACAGCTAGTCCGTGACCTGACTGTCCAGGAGGTCAGAAGTTCACAGCCCGACTCCACAGGCTTTATTGTGACTTGGAATTGCAGGATCAATATGGTGAGGTTTTAATCTTCATTGTTAGCTGCTAAAAGGTCGCTCCCTATGGTTACAGACTCAGAAGTTGCTTCTGCCAAGAGGTGCTTAGAAAACACAAGCTTTACGTCTACTCCATTGCAACGTGGGTCACTGGACATATTATCCAAGCAGCAGCAGCCTGTCTTGTCCAAAAAAGGGTTGCTTCAGTATTGTCTGAACAAATGATTGATAACTGGAAAATGCCCTTTGCTGTTAGTTACATATGTTGAAAACGACATGCACTTATCCTCCTAAGTTATGTAAGGGGAGATGGGCTCCTGCGTTCTAGCCAGTGATGCCAGGATTGGCACTGACATGCCAAGACCTAGAACTGGAATAGGTGGGACAGAAAATGATGAGATATTCTCTATTTATATATATTTCATTGACATTAAAGAATGAAAGAATGCCAAGATAGATAGATAGAAAAAGGCACTATATAATAAACAGATAGATAGATAGATAGATAGATAGATAGATAGATAGATAGATAGATAGATAGGTAGATAGATAGATAGATAGATAGATAGAAAAGGCACTATATAATAGGGTTGCATTGGGGCCACAGGCATGGGACTTTGGAGCTCAGCCTTTTTGGACTGAGGCCACCACCAGGGTGAGCTGCATGGCTTAACAAACCCATGTGGGCTGGAAAGCAGCCACACCCAGAAGTGCAGCCTGAATTAGGTTGATTATCACCTGAAGCACTTCCGGGTGGGCTATATAAGGAGTCAGCAGCCACCACTCCGGGAGCCAGAGTCGGAAAAAGGAGGACAACGCTTGCCGGGAGGAGTGGTGGTGAAGACCAATGTGTTTTGCTTTTGTGTTCCTGTTTTGTGCTTGTGGGACTGTGTTGTGTTTGTGGGTATGGGGAAGATGTAGCCAACAGACGAAGAAAAATAAAAGGTTATTTGTTTTATACGTGCCTCCGTTGTCACTCTGTGTTGGGTCGGCACTCATATAACGCCTTCTTGTTACACTTGACATTCTCCCAGAAGCATTGTAGCTTGTCAATGTGCAATTTAGGAAATTCCAGTCTGGCTCATTTATGTTTTTTAACAAGGACAGTGGAGTCCTCCTGGGTCTTCTTCCATTGAGCCCACTGCCACTCAAAAAGTGATGGATCAGACACTGACGGACCTCGATCTTGGAGTTCAGCTTGTATCTTTTTGGAAGTTCTCTTTGGCTTTATATTTAGCATTCCCACTATCCTTTTGCCCATTCTGGGGTTGACTTTCTTCTTGTGGCCTCATCCAGGGAGGTTTTCTACAGTCCCAGGAACCTTAAATTTGTAACTGTTGTCACAGGAACATCAAGCTGCTTGGAGATGGTCTTACTCTCTTTGCCTTTCATATGCTTGTCTATCATTTTCTTTTTGATCTCCTCGGATGACTCTCTCCTTTGCTTTCCCAGGTCCATATTCAGTGTGAGACACATGATGACACAACACAGCAGGGTAACAACGTTTCCCCATTTAAATTTGGCCAATTGACTGATCGCACAATTAGAGACGTGTGTGATACGAATTTAAGAAAAGAGCAAATTTGAAAAAATCACTCAAATCCTATTATTTAGGATCTTTTCTAGGGGTACTACCATAGTGGGGTGTTGTACCGTGTTAGCCATTATGAATATAGTGAGAAGTCAAGTAAAATAACACTTTTTATTGGCTAACTAAAAAGATTACAATATGCAACCTTTCGAAAAAAGCTCCAAAGCCTGCATATTGTAATCTTTTTAGTTAGTCAATAAAAGGTGTTGTTTTACTTGACTTTCTATTAGGGCTACTAACAAATGTTTCCAGGCCATATTAGAATCTTCTTTTATAATACGCTATCATGAATGTTCGTTTGTCTGTCCAGGATTTTAAATCACCCATAGCTCACCCACCTGGAAAGAGGAAATACATATGTAAGAATGCTGTTCATATATTACAGCTCAGCACACAACACCATCATCCCCTCAAAACTCGTCTTGAAGCTTGACGACCTTGGGTTGGGGATGACCATCTGCAAATGGATTTTCTCTTTCCTCACAAACAGAAATCAGGTGGTGTGAGTCAGCAAACACATGTCCTCATCACTCATTTTAAACACAGGAGCGCCACAGGGCTGTGTGCTTAGCCCCCTCTTGTATTCCTTGTTCACCCACGACTGTGTTGCAAAACACGGCACAAACACCATCATCAAGTTTGCGGACGACACAACCATCATAGGCCTTATCACTGACAACGATGAGACGGCCTACAGAGAGGAGGTGCTGACACTGAGTAATTGGTTCCTGGATAACAACTTGTCTCTTAACGTCCGCAAAACCAAGGAGATGATCGTGGACTATCGGAAACAGCAAGGTGTAGAACACTAGGCCATCTACATCATCGGCGTAGAAGTTGAAAGGGTTAACAGCTTCAAATTCCTCGAAGTAAACATCACCGAGGATCTCTCGTGGACCCTTCACATACACCCCGTGGTTAAGAAAGCTCGCCATTGGCTCTACTTCCTGAGGAGGCTGAGGAAGTTTGGCATGAATGCCAACATCACCTCAGATTTTTACAGGAGTGTGGTCGAGAGTCTGCTGACGGGCTGCATTACCGTCTGGTATGGGAGCTTCTCTGCCACTACAGAGAGTGGTGAAGGCAGCAGAGCACATCATGGGCAAGAGTCTCCCTGCCATTGAAGACATTTATCTCCTCCTCGGCATAAGACAAGCAGCATCATAAAGGACCACGGCCATCCAGCACACCAGCTGATCTCCTTGTTACTGTCTGACAGACGATACATGAGTCTGGCTGCTCGTACTACAAGACTTAAGAAAAGTGTTTGCCACCAGGCCATTCGACTTCTCAACTGCAACACCTGAACACCCACATACACTTACATCACACCTACATTGCACTACTCACACACAAACTGTACCTGCACACACTTGGAATACTGACTGGAACTGCATCTGCATATGGAATATGCGTTTATACTCTATAAAACATTATCTGTGCAATAACTTATTTGTATTTGCTGCTCATTCTACTCATATTGCTCTATAACTTCTTGTAAAATGTACACATTTTATTTTATATAGCTAGTTTATTTTTAACTTGTAATTTTTTAATTAATTAATTTATTTATTTATTTATTTTTAATTTTTTTTTATTATTATTTTTTAGCTTTATTGGATCTAGGCTGAGTGACTTGTTTTTCTCGTCATACACGTTTCATTGTATGTTGACCCTGTGTTAACCTATATATGACAAATAAACCGAAACCTAAACCTAAATCAAACCGTTTGACTTATTGACCTGAAATTTGTAGAATCAACTCTCGGCAGTGCGCAGCAGGGCGGCCGTGTGGCGCATGCGTACCTGCACCGTTCTCGTTCCCTACCACCTTCGCGGTCCATTCCCCTACCTCTTCATATCTTAAATCATTATTGAGGCAGATTGAAGACTTAAGTGAAAAATTAAAGAAAACATACTAAGTAATTTCAACACAAACACTGACTTCATCAGTTTTAACGTGAAAAGATGCCGACGGAAGAAGAGAAGCAGCGGGTGTAGAAAAGAAGAGCTGCTCAGGAAGCAGCAAGCACATCAACCTCTGAGCAAATGAATGGTAAACGTACAGAGAAAGAAAGAGGAGGAAAACTAGGAACGCTGAAGTCAAGTGGATTCACTGCATGTTATCGTGCAGTGTGCCGTTACTGGTCTTTATATAATACGCTACTGTGGCTTTTCTTTTTGTCTGTCCAGGATTTTAAATCACCTGTAGCTCGCAAACCACTTGACCTGTTGACCTGAAATTTTGTACACATATACATGTGACCTCTACTGTCCGCTTTCGAGGTGATAATTGACCTCCAATGCTATTCCTCTTTTTATTTTATTGTAGAATCAACTTTTGGCAGCAGGAGGTTTTTGGCAGGGCGTTCGTGCGGCGCATGCATACAAGCAACGTTCTCATCCCCGACCACCTTCGCCGTCACTTCCCCTACCTCTTCATGTCTTAAATCATTCTTGAGACAGATTGAAGACTTTAAGTGCCAGCTTAAGTGAAAAATTAAGGAAAACGCACTAAATAATTCCAACACAAACATTGAGTTAATCAGTTTTAATGTGAAAAGATGCCGACGGAAGAAGAGAAGAAGCGGGTCGCTAGGGTGTAGAAAAGAAGAGCTGCTCAGGAAGCAGCAAGTACATCAACCTCTGAGCAAACGAATGATAAACATACAGAGAAAGAGGATGAAAACTAGGAATGTTCAAGTCAAGTGGATTCACCGCACGTTATTGTGCAGTGCGCTGTTACTTGTTTCTTTATAGTATAAGCCATTGCTTTACTTGATGACATATCAAAGGCAGGCAGGTAGTCAGGGGACATTTGCTTTTCATTTCATCACTCTTCAGGGGACAGATAGCACTTTTTCAATAGAGCTGTAAGTGGGTGTCACAATGGATGTTTGAGTAAATGGTCTGGTTTTTATTTTTTATTTTTTGCCTGTGCAGACATTTACTGAATTCTGTAAAATGTTACATGCACTTCAGCGCACGTTAAAATGCTCCCAAATGTCATCATTCCAGTCACTCCCAGCCACAACGTTAAAAAAGTTTGCATTCAGGTGAATGTCAGTGTGTTCTGACTCTCGGGCAGCCCAGCTTCATTTTCTCTTGGGCCTGTAGCTGATGGCTTAGACAATGGTAACCTGAAACCTGGAACTAAAGCTCAGGGATGGGCGACTTCATTCAGAGGTGTCACATAATAGTCTGCACTCCATTTGTCACATGAACAATGGGAATCTTAACCTCTTGAAAAGTAAGAGGGTTGGAAAATACAGTGAAACAGTACAATTTCTATAAGATCAAAGAAACAGGGATGAGGGTGTGCCTCCATCTTGCAGGGGGCTCATCAGAACTTTTAGAAATAGCAGAATGAACATTTTTTATTTTTGTAGGAGGTGATCAGCTCAGGTCTCTGTGAACCTAAATTGGATTAAGAGTTGCTTGGGGATGTTGTGTTGTTAAATTATAATTACATTTCAGTATTTGAGTCAGTCATTATCCAACCCGCTATATCCTAACTACAGGGTCACGGGGGTCGGCTGGAGCCAATCCCCGCCAACACAGGGCGCAAGGCAGGAACAAATCCCGGCCAGGGTTCCAGCCCACCACAGGGCATAAACACCCACACACTAGGGATAATTTAGGATCACCAATGCACTTAACCAAAGCGAACCCGGGTCTCCTAACTGCGAGGCAGCAGCGTTACCATAGATAGATAAATAGTAAAAAGGTACTATATAAAGAATAGATAGATAGATAGATAGATAGATAGATAGATAGATAGATAGATAGATAGATAGATAGATAGATAGATAGATAGATAGATAGAAAAAGGCACTATATAATAGATAGATAGATAGATAGATAGATAGATAGATAGATAGATAGATGTGAAAGGCACTATATAATAGATAGATAAATAGATAGATAGATAGATAGATAGATAGATAGATAGATAGATAGATAGATAGATAGATAGATAGATAGATAGATAGATAGATAGATAGATAGATAGATAGATAGATAGAAAACGGCACTATATAATAGATAGACATTATGCGCCACCAATGATTCCAAGCTTCCCAGGATCTGAGACGACTTTTCCATATACAGGAGTGCAGTCTGACATTATAGCAGTGGCACATCAAGATACCGAAAATAGAAGTTGAATTATAGTTTATTATTATCGTATCACTCATATATTTTACAAATGACTTAACAAAGAGATGAAGTATGCACAGCTAATCAGCTGCTCTAGTCAGAGTATGCAGAACTAAAGTTGTGAGTCTTCAGCCTGGATTTAAAAGCTTAGACTGAAGGGAAACCTTTTAATAATAGTTATAGTAGCAGGCAGATTATTCCATAGTTTCAGGGCCCTCTAACTAAAACTTCAACATTTTACTGTATTTAATCCTTGTAATCATAAGCAGGTCGGCATCTTAATGTGCATGCTGGTTTGTCAGTCAGTCAGTCAGTCATTCCCCAACCCGCTATATCCTAACTACAGGGTCATGGGGGTCCGCTGGAGCCAATCCCAGCCAACACAGGGTGCAAGGCAGGAACAAATCCCCGGGCAGGGCGCCAGCCCACCGCAGGGCACACACACACACACACACACACACCAAGTACACATTAGGGACAATTTAGGATCACCAATGCACCTAACCTGCATATCTTTGGACTGTGGGAGGAAACCCACGCAGAGACGGGGAGAACATGCAAACTCCACACAGGGAGGACCTGGGAAGCGAACCCAGGTCTCTACCCACTGCACCACCCATTTCAGTATTTAAAAGTAGTATTCATATTATATAGTATTTATAACTACAGTAAATAAAAATAATAATTTTCTCCACTTCAGTAATTGTGAAGATTGGTATAAACATAAAGAAGCATAAGTAATGATGCAAGCTCCCGTAATTAGGCTTCTGTATAGGTCATAATTAAAGTGATCTTTAGCAATTTTGACATATTAAGACTTATGTAACTACGTTTAATAAAAATAGTCATGTAAACATCGTTTTAGATACTCATAAATTATATAATGTATAAAAAGTGTTTACAAATACGGAAATTCATTTGGTTAAATTAAATTGCCGTCTTTGCCATAATTAAAGTGATTATAAGCAATGTTGATGCACTCGGCCTTATCACATGGTGACTTAACTTGACTTGACTACATTCTTGATCAATTCAAGCGAAAACTGCTTTGCATCTCTACATTAGAAAGTAAGCAGCTCTAAAAGATGAAGGATAAGAGATATCATTGCAGTCCACTGTCTAGAAGTCTGCTTTGCCAAGTAATCCAGCTTCAATAGAAGACAAAAAAAAAAAAGGGCCCTGCAAACCAAGAGTAACAATAGTCCAAATTTAGCCGGCTCCTGATTGGCTCAGCACAAAATCCCACTGGCTTTCTTTAGCGGCCTGCTTGTGTTCGCGCTCTGATGAGGATGATTAAGCGTTCTTGTGGATTTTCATGGTTGTCGCTTCCAGCTGCAGCTGTCCTGTGGGTAAACGATGCAGCCCATCACAGATTACAAACCAGCATTTATGAGCCTAGCTTAATAATGGGAGCTTGCATTATTCATCAGTGCCAAGCATGACGCCACTGATTAACTAACATTATCAGAAGGGCAGCAATGGTTATCAGATTTCTTTTTTTTTTCTTCTTTCTCTCTCTCTGTTATTCCCCAATGTTTGTTCATGGGCTGAGGGCTGGTTTCAGTTTCAGGTTCTGAAAGTGAAAGGTCACTGAATTCAAATCCATCTCCTCCCCGTCTCATTATCATAATTACACTTAACCACAAAATTGTGCCGACTCTTTCACCATATTAAATGCATGTTGTGTCTGAGCACTTGGCATTTCGTAAAGGTACTTTTCATCATCAAATAATTGTAGAATTGAAGTTCAGTACTTTTATAGAGGGACAATATAATATGCACTGTGCAAAGTAAAATAAGAAAAGAGTATTGGAAGTAATATCTTCATTAATTAAGAGCACATCAATTTTGTAATAAGATATTTTTTTGGGAATGCATGTTCAGTGCTGTTTTGTGTTTTAGTCGCATATCAGTTTGTGTTGTGTTCTAGCTACAGAGAATTGTCTTTTGAAATTTCTGTATTCCATTCAGTAGACACTATATGTCAATAAATTGAGTTCAACAATATTATTCATTATATATTTCCAATTTATAATATCGATTACTTTCCATAATGTCTGGGACAAACACACATTTCTCATTTGTTTACTCAAGTCAAGTCAAGTTGGGGAGCATGCACTGGAACAGTGCGTTGGCGCACCCACTACACTACGAAACAACTCGGGATCCCGGTTGGCATCCCCCAGGCAGACACTCTGTCCAGTCCCACCATCTGGAAATGGCCCTCTATCTGCCTCAGCCAGGTGTTACGCGGGTGACCCCTTGGCTTGGTCCAGCCATTCGGGTCCCCAACAATGAGGATCTTACGAACCGGATCACCCTCGGGGAAATGTGCCACATGGTCACAGTGCCGTAACTGACGCTCCCTCACAATACAGGTCATGTGCCTCATTCGGAACTCCAGGAGCAACACAAAGTCAAACCAGTGGCACCCAAGGATTTTCCAGAGGGACACAGTACCAAAGGAGTCCAGTCTTCGTCGCAGGTCACTGGATAGCGTCCATGTCTCGCAATCATATAGCAAGACAGGAAGCACAAGGACTCTAAAGACTTGGATCTTCGTCCTTTTGCATAAATATCGGGAGCGCCACACACCCCTTTCCAGCGACTTACCCCCCATGCTCTCCCAATCTGTCTACTGATTTCATAGGAAGAGTCACCAGAGACATGAATGTCACTGCCAAGGTAAGTAAACCTCTCGACAAGGTCGACACTCTCTCTGCAGACAGACACACTGCTGATGCCCATGCCCAAAAGGTCATTAAAGGCCTGGATCTTGGTTTTTATCAGGACACTCGCAAGCCTGTTGCACAGTTTATTAAAACTACAAATCAAATAATTAAGACATTGTGATTAAAGAGCACATTGGAGAAGTTCATTTAAGGGGATTTGCACCCATTTTGGTCACACTGTGTAGAAATGACAACACTTTTCCAACTGGAATCTCACATAAAGTTTGGGATACAGGTCTATTAAAGCCGTTGTCATATTTAGCACTTTGTCGCATACCCCTCACATGCAATGACTGCTTGAAGTTCGTGATTCCTAGACAGCAGTACGTGCTGAGGATCTTGGTGTTACAAGTGGTTGTGATTCCTCAGATGGGTTTCATGGCTTCATAACATACCTTGGCTTGCTTCTACCCTTTGGAGTCTGTAGTTGCCATTGAGGTAAAGAGCTGTACCAATGAAAGTCAATGAGGCCATTACGAGACTGAAAAACAAGAACAGGACCATTGGAGACACGTTAGGATTACAAAAATAAACTGTCTGGAATATCATTATGAAGAAAGAACGCACTGGTGAGCTCAGTAATCACAAAGGGACTGGTAGGCCAAAGGAAGTCCTCCACTGCTAATGACAGCTGAATCTTCACTATGAAAAAGCCCTAAACAGTCTTCAGGAGGCAGATATGTGGACATATCAGAGACGAATATCAGCAGAAAACGTCATGAACAGAAACGCAGAGGTCACACGGCAAGAAGAAAACCAATAATTACCCACAAAACCAGGATGGCCAAATTAAAGTTTATGAAAAAGGACTGCAATGAGCCTGCAGAATTCTGGGAAAAAGGGTCTTGTGGATAGACGAGACAAATATGAACCTGCAAAAGTGTGATGGTAATAGCAAAGTGTGGAGACAAAAAGGAACTGCCCAAGATCTTCTTCCAGGTGTTGTCCTTCATTCTAAATAAAAGGAAATTAGAACATTAGAACAATCAGGTTGAGAAACAGCCCATTCAGCCCAACAAAGCTAACTGTTCCTATCCATTTAATTTTTCTGAAATGAAGTGGAAAAAAACTTTACAGTTTTGATAGTGACAAGTCCACTACGACTCCAAAAACTTCTTATAAGGTGTACTTTCGATTTTCACACCTCTCACTGTGTGCTCAAACCTCACATTTTTATTTCCTATGTGTAATGACATTCAATTTCTTCTGCCACAAATCATCCCAAGCCTGCATGCTGTCCAAGTCCCTCTGTGAGGATTCAACGGTTTCGAGATTATCTGACAATCCACCTAGCTTGGCATCCTATGAAAACTTAAAAAGCGTGTCACTTACAGGGGGTACCTAAAAATAACCGGAATCTGTACCTGGTGTGCAATCTCAACTCAGTTGAGCGTTCCGCCGCTAGGTGTGGCACACTTACAGTATTCTGTGGTAGTCTGCCAAATGGCGCTGCTCTGTATTGTGTCGGTTTTTCTTGATGCTTATTAAACGTGTTCTGCGATTTTCGTCATAAAGAACTGCGAGTCTGCGTTAAATTTTGTTTTCTCTTAGGGAAACTGTAGTGATACTGGAAACTGCTTTTAAAGAGGAAACTTTAAGTAAAACTCAGGTCCACGAGTGGTTTTCGTATTTCAAACGAGGGGGAAATGTCACTTGAAGACCAACCAAGATCTGGCCGACCTTCCACAATTAGGAATGATGAAAATCTTGAAAAAGTTCGCAATGCAATTTACGAAGATCGTCGTCTGACTATTGTCTAGGAGTTCTTGCCACCTTGCCTACTCACCTGATCTTTGCTCAGTGTGACTTTTTCTCGTTCCTGCATATGAAAAAAAGAACTCAAAGGAAAGCGTTTTTGTACCGTGGAGGAAGTCAAAGAAAAATCATTGCAGGCCTTGGACAATGTTCCTCTTCAACAATTCCAAAAATGTTTCCACCAGTGGGAAAACCATTGGGACAAGTGCATTCATTCACATGGAGAGAACTTTGAAAGAGACTAAAGTTTCAGTAAGTAAAATATTTAATTTTTTTTTTCAATTCTGGTTCTTTTTGGATACCCCCCTCTTATATTCCTATCCAAATTGTGTTTGTAGCGGTGTCCCAACAAACTCCTTACCCTTATTACTTCTCAAAGTCACACCCGCAAAGACACTCCTGACACTAACATGTGTGCAGATTGTAAGAAGTTCTCAGAAATTATACTAGAATAAACATTGAAGTGATTGTTTTGGCTGAAATAGACAACCTTTTATTTTCTAACTAAATAGATTACAATTTGCAAGCTTTCGAGGCAACTCAGGCCCCTTCTTCAATCAAGCTTTCATATTGTAATCTTTTTAATTAGCCAATAAAATGTCATTTTGCTTGACTTCTCACAAAAAGCTTTCTCATAAATTACATAAAGGACTCATAAAAAGGACAGCTCAGTCGCACACTTTGCAATTCAGTGGACACAGAATAAGGGATTTGTAATTATTATCCAACAATTTACCAAGACAAAACTTCACCCTTGAGTACAATATCAGAATATTCACTTAATAAGCCACCTATATTTTCCTTAGTCATTGTGACTTTAGTAGATTCTGGTCAGCACGGCAGTGTACTGTTAGCTTTCCCTGAGCTCAAATTCCATTAGGTAACAATAAAAATACTTACCTCTACTTAAGGGGAGGCTGACGTCCCTTTCATTAGCTCTAACATAACAAGCGACAACAACCCTGGCCTGTCTTTGCCGTTTAACCAGCAACTTTTATGGCCAGGCTCACTCTAGCGATTCAGTAATTGGCTTGGTAAGAATCTGCGTGGCACCACATTTAATTGTGCACATTACCTTTTTTAATTGTCCGTGCCACCTTGTTTAGTTGTGCGTGTGTCATCTCAAATTTTGCACAGCACCACATTTAATTGTGCACGTCACCTTAAGTGTGTATGTCACCTTATTTAATTGTACGCATCACCTCGTTTGAATGTGCGCATCACCTTATTTAATTGTGCGTATCACATCTCCTCTCTCCAGAATGAGACAAGCCAAGCCAGGAGTGCCTTAATTTTATAGTGGAATGGAAGGGTGGTGGAATTTTCTCAGAGTTGTGGGAGAAAAGGAAGATGATATTATCAGTTACAGCGCCTCCTTGTGTCCCGGAGTGGTAGCTGTTATCTCTCGTGTGCCTGAAAGGTGAATTTCAGAAGCACATGCATGACTCGGACTCAGTTATAGTGCTCTCAGTTATTCAGATGAATCAAAAGTACTATGTAACTAGTTATGTGTTTTTCTGTATATAGTATTTTTTTAATTACTAGGTGCTAATATTATTAGTTCACTGGAGCTTCTAATTCTTGAACATGCTACAAAAAAATTGCACATAAATAAATATCTGATATAGATGAATTCTTACTTCTTTAAGTAGCGTTTAAATCGAAAGCAATATCCAAAATTGTGGTTTACTTTATCTTATTACATAGAGAATGGGGGCGGCACGGTGGCGCAGTGGTAGCGCTGCTGCCTCGCAGTTAGGAGACCCGTTCGCTTCCGGGTCCTCCCTGCGTGGAGTTTGCATGTTCTCCCGTGTCTGCGTGGGTTTCCTCCGGGCGCTCCGGTTTCCTCCCACAATCCAAAGACATGCAGGTTAGGTGGACTGGTGATTCTAAATTGGCCCTAGTGTGTGCTTGGTTTGTGTGTGTCCTGCGGTGGGTTGGCACCCTGCCCAGGATTGGTTCCTGCCTTGTGCCCTGTGTTGGCTGGGATTGGCTCCAGCAGACCCCCGTGACCCTGTATTCGGATTCAGCGGGTTAGAAAATGGATGGATGGATGGATGGACATAGAGAATGGGTGTTTGTGTCGCCTACACAACTAATTGAATGTTATAAACATTGTACAGAAAAGGTGAACAAAAATAGTATGATGAATTATGTACAATGTCTACCTCCTCAATGTTCTCTCTGTGGGGGAAACACTTTACGGAGCTTCACAAGTGTTTAAACTGACAAGGCATACCGTCTCTCCTGGCTTGTGCTCTTCATAGGCTTCCATATGCTGTCTTTCTATGGTTTCTCACTCCTCAACAATTAAGCACTTCCTGCGCTTTGCTTGACAATCAGCAGATGTAAACACCTTGGACATTAGCGCCTGAGGCAAAGCCAACAAACCACAAGTGTTACCTGGTAGGTATTCAACCAAATAATCAGATGGCATTTCATACCTATGAATGTAATACTCCCATTCTCCATCACGCCAACCAATCACATGCATTACCCAGTTAGTAACCATCCAAATAATCAGATTGCAATTAAGACTTATGAATATATAAATATATATATATTGTAATAGATGCAAGGCTAGTATCCTGGTTGGATGGATGGTTTTTTACCTTGCTGGAAGGCCTTTTTAATAGATGGATGTGGGTGGACAGGCCCTTTCCATCCATTATAATGGCCTCTCGTCCAGGAAAGATACCACTAATCAACATGGATAGGATCCTGTTTGGATCCTATAGGAGGTTGTTATAATGGATGGATTCTGGAGACTACTTCCAAGGGACATATGATCTCCTAGTGCACTGGGTGGTAACATCCCTTTACCTAACTTCCCATTCAGACACCTAGGAAGGCTGCATTGGAGTTGTAGTCTTGGTGGGCATCCCTATAGTGGTCATCATGTGCCACTGGAGGCAGGCTCTCTTGTTAGGAGAGTCCAACAGACCCAGAAGTGCTTCCTGCATGCAATGTGTTAGCACTAGAAGTACTTCTGGGTCCAGTATAAAGGACACTGCTATTCTTTATCGAGGGGAGTTGAAGTCGGGTGGAAGAGAACAAAGCTCGCCTAAGAGGAATGGGGGAAAACAGAAGAGAGTTGTGCTTGTGTTGTGGTTATTATTATTGAAGAAGCCAATTTTTAAGGTAGTTTATTATAATAAACCTTTAACAACCTTCTGTCACTGTGGTTGTTTCCAAGGTTTGGGCACTGCAACACCCTCTACTGGTCATAATAGGTATGAAGGTGTTATATAAATAATGTGTATTATTACAACAGCAACAACAACAACATTTATTTCTATTGCACATTTTCACACAAAAGATGTAGATCAACATGCTTTACAAGATGAAGAAAGAAAAAAGAAAAATATACAAACTAGATTAGGCAATACTAATTAAGGGCGGCAATGTGGCACAGTGGGTAGCACTGCTGCCTGGCAGTTAGGAGACCTGGGATCACTTCCCGGGTCCTCCCTGCGTGGAGTTTGCATGTTCTCCTCGTGTCTGTGTGGGTTTCCTCCAGGAGCTCCGGTTTTCACCCACAGTCCAAAGACATGCAGGTTAGGTGCTTTGGAGAGTCTAAATTGTCCCTAGTATGTGCTTGGTGTGTGTGTGTGCCCTGTGGTGGGCTGGCATCCTGCCCAGGGTTTGTTTCCTGCTGGGATTTGCTCCAGCAGACCCCCATGACCCTGTATTTAGGATATAGCGGGTTGGATATTGGATGGATAATTAACAAAGAATAAAGTAAGGTCCGATGAAAAAAAAAAAATCTGCAGGGGTTCCGAGGCCACGAGACCACCCAGCTCCCAATGGACATTCTACCTCACATCAATGAACTCAATTAGTCCTCATGGTTTTCAGGCTTCATGCGGAGGAATTACATGATGATGGTCATGTGGACCTCTGGCCTTCAATCCATCAATGTAAGGACTGCATGGTGCCCTGATCAGGTGTTGGGGGCGCAGATCACCACCACAGAAAACCAGAAAAAGCACAACAGAGAAAGTAGGGGTTAGTATGGATGGCGGAGATATGCTAAATATAATAAATCAATGCATATACAGATACAAATATTATTATTTGAATATTTTAGATATCTGTCTCTCTATTGAGGATGTCTTATATTTTTTAAGTCACTTGCACATCAGCTCCTTCAGCTTCAGACCCAGTGGGCTAGCATTTAATCCACATTTGGCTACTAAGTGAAACCCACACCTGGCAATTCAGCTTATATATCAACTGAAATAGATAACAGAATTCAATTGGAAGTTAAACATCTAGCATTCGGTCTCAAATTGTTTAATTGCAGTGCTGATGTACGGTCGAATCTTATTCTGAAATATCCTGGGACTTCCCAATACTTTGAGTTGAATTAAGCAGGCCTGGTGTGTTATAATATCTTATGTTATATCATTAAGATGGAAAGGCAGTGAGCTTTTGAAAAAAGAAAATGTGATTGCAATTTCAGTTAAAGTTTTATGGCTTGAACTGTAAGACTGAAAGGCAATGTTAGCTTTTTTGTTATTCATACTGGTGAAACATTGTCTATTATCACATAATCTGTTCCTTTATATAAATAAAAAGACTATATACACTGTTATAAATTGTCACGTGGAAACACATCAAGAAAACGGTGCTGAATGTAACACACAAAAGGCAAAGAGTTGCACGCTCCCTTATCTCTCCATCACCACCGCATCTCAATGTATTCCTCTCCCCCTCTTTTCCAACTTTCTTTTCTCACCGCCTTCTTTTCTATTTTGTTGTCTTCAAAACATTTAAGAAAACTCCAAATCTAAACGGTTGTGTTTGCTTTAGATTCTGTTTCCAGTTAGATCATATATATTTTTTTTGATTTTATGAAAGATTTCACTGCTCACTTGACAAAAAAAGGCTGCTCTGATTGAGCCCTCGGGCCTAGTGCCATTTATCACGGTCACTTTAAGTTTTTCATTAATTGTATTGTTGTGTCATCTTAATGAACAATCTGCTGGTGCTTCAGTTCCGTCTCTGCGTCCCATCAGATACTCCACTCCCCTAGCAGGTGTTACACACTGGGGCAGAAAATTACAGAATGAGAGACTTGAATGAACGGCAAACAATGGCGATGATAATACAGCTTGTGTTTACACCTCACTAAGAGAACAAATGAAATCCTAAGCAATGGAGATGACAGGATCAAAATCACTCTGAATTAAAATTGAATTCATGAGATACTGCGGGATCAGAGGGATTTAGCATTGTAATTCTAAACTGGGTGTTTTAAGGGACTATTTGAATAGAAATGGATAAAATTAACTTCACTGAGAAGATTGCTTACTCCAGTTTAGTGACCTCTGGGGCTCCAATAAGATTTTCTAGATTTTTAGATCCGCGTCTTTATCATTATTTTCTAAATGTTTAGTGTCTCAAAACACCCCTACTGTAATTTGTTTTTGTCAGTTATGTTTACAGCCTTTGTGCTTCAAATAAAGATGGCAGCACTTTGGTAATATTTTTGTTCACAGATTAGCAGTCAAGGTAGTTTCAGGGGCATGTGGAGGATCGATATAAGTGGGGAGGACGCGGAAATTCCCAGAATTGGTCAATACCATGGGATTTGGGTGTTCTTATTGAATATTCAGCCATATGCTACAAGTCTTTGTAATTAGTCCGAGTGGCATCACACAGAGGTCATCGACTGCATATTTCTGGCATTTATTGTACAACTGTGCTGGAGACTGCTGTGATTTTAGTGGCATGGTGGCAGCTCTGCCGCCTCACAGTAAGAAGGCCAGAGTCCTCTCTGCATGGAGTTTGCATGTTGTGTGGGTCCAAAGACATGCAGGTTAGTTGAATTGGTGTTCCTAAATTGGTCCTAGTGTGTGGCTGGGGTATGTGATCTCAAGATGCCGGTCTGCTTATGATCCCAAGGATTAATAAAATAACAGTGGGAGGTCGAGCTTTTAATTACAGGGCCCCTAAACTGTGAAATGGTCCGCCTGCTACTATAAGAGATGCCCCTTCAGTCTCAGCTTTCAGATCCTAGCTGAAGACTCACGACTTCAGTTTAGCACACCCTGACTAGAGCTGCTGATTACTGTAACTGTACAGACTGCATCATTAGATACGGGGGTCGTCCCAGACTGTCTTAAGACTGCTGTAGTTAAACCCCTACTTAAGAAACATAATCTTGACCCCTCGGCTCTTGAAAATTTTAGACCCATTTCTAACCTGCCTTTTTTAAGTAAAGTTCTAGAAAAGGCAGTCATTATGCAGCTAAATGACCACCTCAATAAACCTGCTATTCTTGATAAATTTCAGTCAGGTTTTAGAACAAATCACAGCACAGAAACTGCACTCGTTAAAGTAGTAAATGATTTATGAGTGAACGCAGACAGAGGCCATTTATCTGTTCTCATCCTCTTAGATCTGAGTGCTGCATTTGACACCATTGATCATAATATTCTTAGAAATCACCTTAGTCAATGGGTGGGCCTCTCTGGCAGGGTCTTAAAGTGGTTTGAATCCTACCAGGCAGGTAAAACATACTGTGTTAGTTGTGGGTATTACAACTCGAAGACACATGATATCTGATATGGTGTTCCACAAGGATCTATCCTGAGTCCGCTGTTATTCTCAATCTACATGCTTCTGTTAGGTCAGATTATCTCAGGGCACAACGTGAGCTACCACAGCTATGCTGATGACACACAGCTGTACTTATCAATAGCTCCTGATGACCCTGATTCTATTGATTCACTAACAGAATGTCTGACTTGTATCTCAGAATAAATGAATAGTAATTTTCTCAAGTTAAATAAAGAGAAAACTGAAATCTTAGTGATTGGCAATAATGGATACAATGAGGCTATTAGAAATAAACTGGATACATTAGGATTAAAAGTTAAGACGGGGGTAAAAAGCTTAGGGGTAATTGTTGATTGTAATCTGAATTTTAAATCACATATTAAACAGATCACTAGGACAGCATTTTTTCACTTAAGAAACATAAGTAAAGTTAGACCGCTTATATCACTGAAAGATGCTGAGAAATTAGTTCACGCGTTTGTTTTCAGTCGACTAGATTACTGTAACACACTCCTCTCATGACTACTCAAAAAGACATAAATCGTTTGCAACTAGTGCAGAATGCAGCTGCTAGAATCCTAACTAGGAAAAGAAAATTCGAACACATTTCACCAGTTTTGATGTCACTACACTGGTTACCTGTGTCATTCAGGATTGACTTTAAAATTCTGTTTATGGTTTATAAAGCCTTAAATAATCTCGCTCCATCTTATATATCAGAATGTCTGACACCTTATATTCCAAATCGTAACCTCAGATCCTCAAATGAGCGTCTCCTTAGAATTCCAAGAACAAAACTTAAAAGAAGTGGTGAGGCGGCCTTCTGCTGCTATGCACCTAAAATCTGGAATCTAATACAGTAGAGCACTTTAAAACACTGCTGAAAACACATTACTTTAACATGGCCTTTTTATAACTTCAATTTAACTTAATTTAACTTAATCCTGATACTCTGTATGTTCAATTTCCTCATAATAACTACTCATAGTGACTCTAAAATCCGTACTGACCCCTACTCCCTTTTTCTGTTTCTTTTTCCGGTTTCATTGTGGTGGTGGTCTGCGCCACCTCCACCTACTCAAAGCTTCATGATGCTTCAACAATGATGGATGGATTAAAAGGCAGAAGTCTACGTGACCATCATTTTCAAGTCCTTCCGTGAGAACCCTAAGTCCAAAGAGGACTGTTTCATTTATGTTAGGTAGAATGCCCAGAGGGGACTGGGTGGTCTCATGGTCTGGAATCCCTACAGATTTTATTTTTTTCTCCAGCCGTCAGGAGTTTTTTTTTTGTTTTTTCTGTCCACCCTGGCCATTGGACCTTACTCTTATTCTATGTTAATTAATGTTGACTTATTTTATTTTCTTATTGTGTCTTTTATTTTTCTATTCTTTATTATGTAAAGCACTTTGAGCTACTGTTTGTATGAAAATGTGCTATATAAATAAATGTTGTTGTTCTTGTATCTCTGTTGTTAGTCATTAGCACTAAAACATAAGTAACATGATAGTTATAATTTGTTACTAACCGTCACCTATTCTGTTTCTCTTCTCGGTACTCAGATGTGGCACTTGGTGCCACGGCCCACCAGCCAAGTTGTTTTGCCTGCTTAAGGTAAAGTCATCCCTGATGGAGAATCACAGGAATTGTCGGGTAGAGATGTCCTTTCATTGGATTGGCTGGCCTAGCGCTCTTTCAGCTGTGGAGTAAATGGGGGTGGCAGCTTGATGGCTGAGGTCTCCAGGACTCTAAACAAATCTAAATCATATTATGTGATATCATCTACTGTTAAATTCTGCTCCATACTTGTAAGCTTTTTTTGTTTTTTTGCACTGTATTGAGGATTACTTGTGTTCTGTTCTGTATATTGTATTGTATTGATCCCATTCTTTTTGACACCCACTGCACGCCCAACCTACCTGGAAAGGGGTCTCTCTCTGAAGTGCCTTTCTCAAGGTTTCTTCCATTTTTTCCCTCTAAGTATTTTTCTTGTCTCCTTAGAGAGTCAAGGCTGGGGGGCTGTCAAGAGGCAAAACCTTGTTAAAGCCCATTGCGGCACTTCTTGTGTGATTTTGGGCTATACACAAATAAATTGTATTGTATTGTATTGTATTGCGTGTGTGTTCGCCCTGCAATGGACTGGCATCATGTCCAGAGTTTGCTCCTGCTTTACACCCTATGCTTGCTGGGATACGCTCCAGTACCAACCCCGACCCTGTTCAGGACTAAGCAGGTCAGACTAAGCAGGTCAGAAAATGACTGAGTAACTGACCTTACAGTGCATGTTGCCAAAAAAATGATGAATAGATAAAGAAATAACCTTCATTTTGTATATAATGCACTCCAGCTCACAGCACTTACTGTAAAAATGAATTAGAATGGTGGTGGAGTGTGAACTGGCAACTTAGTGCTTTACAGTCTAACTAAAGCGTGGGCGGGAAAATGTGCTCTGTAGTTGCCAAGAAAATTCTCAACATCATCCTTGAATGCCTTCCATGTGATCTTCAAACTGCTAGTCACTGATGACATCGCTGACTTGAGGAGCAACCAAAAATGCTTTCCTTAATCTTGGTATCAGTGATGAGTGGAAACATCGGTCTTCCTTCTTCTTTCCTCAAAGAGCCCTGTGCTCCCAGGGATAGACTCCACCAGATCCCTGTGACCCTCGTCAGGATTAAGATGGTTAGAAAATGACTGACAGACTGACTGGGGTGATTTTTTTTTACACCACCATGGCAGATCTTCGAGAAACAAAGTTATTTTGGACAGTGACAGCCTCATTCATAAAGAGTTTGTTCCCTGTGGACAGACTCCTAATCAGCGACATAACGTTGAACTGTTGAGGTGTCTACAGGGAAGCATCGTGGGGAAAAGAAAAAAACAACTTGAAAATTGCATATTGTAGGGCGACAGTGCAACAGCACATCCCACGTTAGTCAGCCAGTTTTTGACCTTGTGAAAATAAATAGCCTTGAAACAAAAAAAAGATTTGGAGCAGACACCCATATACTTGAATCCTGGCTGCAAAAGGCAAAATAGGTTGCACAGATGTGTAGAGAGTTGCTTCCAAAACAGAACTGAATACAAGTGGAAGTTGTCTTGCTTTTAAAGCTGGTTGGCGGAAGTGACGTAATCTAGGGGCCGGACCCAGAAGTGAGTTCTTGTAGTCGGAACCGGAATTGAAGCCCTTTTTGGTGGGTGGGGGTAGAGGAGAGTGGGGGAGTGGGAACAGAAGTGACGCCCTGGGGGATCTGGAACCAGAAGTAAGTTCTTGTAGCCAGACCCAGAAGTGACATCCTCTGGGGCCAGACCCGGAATTTACGCCCTCAGAGCGATTAGAAGGGAGTGTGGGGTTGGGGACAAGAAGTGGCATCCTGGAGGGGCCAAAACCAGAAGTGATGTCATAGGCCAGAAATGAAAGTGACGTCATTGGAATCAGGCACAGTTTCACTTGTCTGGTGTGCAGAGATAAATGAGAAAGGTTTACAGCACCCCACCACCCTCTAGCCTGGCGTGGAATTACCTTCTTTTGGTCCTTCTAGCTGCCTCCAATGCACACGTGTGTGACAACCTAAAACAATGTGGATGTTGCTTTGTATCCTTCATACTCACTGGATCTCGCTCCATGTGACTTGAAATGAAAGTGAAGAAGATTGCCTATCGTGGAAGAAATCCTGCAAAAAACATTAAAAAAAACTCTAGACATGGTAACAAAAGATGAGGACAGGAAATATTTTCCAGGAATGAGGGAAGCGCTGAGACTAGGGGACTGCATCTGTGTGCCTGTAGAGCAGGAAGTCTGGCTTCCTTGGAGTGTTACCGTCTCTGAGAATGTTGGCCAGGATTTTTGTGGTTCTGTTTTCTACAGTTTTGCCATTTGTGTGCTGCTGAATGACAACAGTTTTCATAACAATTTTTCCAATGTTTCTCCATCCTTTGTTCACGCATCTGATATCCTGTGAACTTCTGGGAAATTATTCAAAGTCTTGGCTTGGAAATTGTTAGATGGGTTTTCCTAGATTTTTTTTTGTCACAAATGCAGTCAGCCCGGTAATTAATTGTTAAGTTTCTATGGTATCCTGCAATTGTGAAAAGTGTTGGGGGTACCAGAACACAGCTGTTATAAATAGTTCATTTCATTTTTTTCCTACAGAATGTCAAATGGGGCGTCACGGTGGCGCAGCTGGTAGCACTGCTGCCTCGCAGTTAGGGGACCTGGGTTCATCTCCCGGGTCCTCCCTGTGTGGAGTTTGCATGTTCTCCCCGTGTCTGCGTGGGTTTCCTCCCACAGTCCAAAGACATTCAGGTTAGGCGTATTGGCAATCCTAAATTGTCCCTGGTGTGTTTGTGTGTGTCCTGTGGTGGGTTGGCACCCTGCCCGGGATTGGTACCTACCTTGTGCCCTGTGTTAGCTGGGATTGGCCCCAGCAGACCCCCGTGACCCTGTGTTTGGATTCAGTGGGTTGGAAAATGGATGGATGGAATATCGACTGTGTAGTGAGGTGAGGGATGACACAAGACCTGACCAAAAATAGGTAGGGTGCCAACTGGGCAAAACCCCTTTTAATTCGTTGCCATAAAAAATAAAGCAAATCTTTAAGTAAAATATCTGCTTAGTGCTGCTGCCAAGATCGGTTCGGCAAGTTGCTGTCATGTCTAAGCTCCTGAGACATCTATATGACCTTCCTTGTGGCTTGTCAGGTCCAATTTGAGATGCCACTTCCTAGGAGCATCTCCCTTATATACCGGCTGGCCCGGAAGGGGCGGAGCTCCTTTGGCTCGTTTGCCCTCAAGATACGGTTTCCCGAGGCTGTGAGAGAAATGAAAATTAAGACTGCTTGTCCTGGAGTGGTACTGCATACCTGGTGAGCCCCTGAAGGCGATCCTTAAGCACAAATTTGTGACAACTGACATGATCAAAGCTGCTTGCTTAATTCATTCTTTATATTTCTATAACTTCTTTTTACCTCAGTGTTACAGGATGCAGGAGCCTATAATGACAGAAATGGTTTCTAGAAGGAATCCATTTTGAACGAGACTCCATTACTTTTCAGATGTAAGTAGGGGAGAGCAGGATTTGATGTCTGCTTATTTGGGTCTTCTTCTTCTACTTCTCCTTTGTGAGGGTTGATGTGCCTGACCAACCTTCTCCATTCAGATTGGTCCTGAAGTTTCTAAATGAAGTTTAAAGACTTCCTGGGAGACTGAGTTGCCAAATGAATTATTTCTTACTAGTTGGACTACAGGTCGGCATGGTGGTGCAGTGGGTAGCGCTGCTGCCTCGCAGTTAGGAGACCTGGGTTCGCTTCCTGGGTCCTCCCTGCGTGGAGATTGAATGTTCTCCGTGGGTTTCCTCCGGGTACTCCAGTTTCCTCCCACAGTCCAAAGACATGCAGGTTAGGAGCATTGGCGATTCTAAATTATCCCTTGTGTGTGTGTGCCCTGCCCAGGGTTTGTTTCCTGCCTTGTGCCCTATGTTGGCTGTGATTGGCTCCTGTGACCCCGTAGTTAGGATATAGTGGGTTGGATAATGGATGGATAGATAGTTGGATTACAGTGTCCTGGCCTGAGTTCAGATTTGAGGTGTCACCCTGTTTTGTGAATTTTTTATATTAAGAATAAAAATTGATATCCTGAATGGGAAAAAAATCAGATAAAGACAATAAATGGACGGCTTTAGGTACAGCACAGGTCACAGCCAGCGCTCTTCACTACTCAACAGTTGTACTCAAGTTAAAATAAAGACACCTTTTTGAAAAGTTACTCGAGTAAAAGTACAATTTTCACATGACCAAACTACTCAAGTGGAAGTTTTAAAGTATATATCATATTATATATATATATATATATATATATATATATTTATATATATACTCGCTTGACCTGCGTAGTAGTAAAACAGGACAAACTTCAAATATCAATAAACAAGCAGGCATTGCTAGCTAAGTGAAGACAAGGTACACTCCAAAACGCAGAGGTAGTGTGATTCGAAGAGATGGTTGGTGTGTGAGCGAGGAGGGCCCTGCCCGGCTCCCCACTCCTGATTTCACGCTTCCACTTCCCCTCTGCCCGCAGCCTCTGTCTCGGATTAGCGTGAATATATCACTCCTGCAAGTGAACTATGATTCTTACAGAAGTCGCAAAATTATAAAAAAAAAAAACACAATTTAAATCCGTTAAGTAGTTCTCTCGTTCGATAGCTAAGCGGAGATAAGCTACATTCTGAGGTTGGCGCGTGAGTGAGGAGTGTCAAGCCCGTTGCATGTCTCTTTTGGATTCACACAAATAAATCAGAAACGCACAAGTGAACTATGATACTTAGCGTGATGAGAGTAGTCGCAAAATCAACCAGAATGTTGAAGAAAATTATAGAATAAAACCGATCTAAATCCGTTAAGTAGTTCTCTCGTGAAAAGCTGACACACATACAGACAGACGTTGGGTTTTATATATAGAGTTAGTTACGTGTCAACTTCCTAATCAGCCAACAGATGGCGCTTCAGTAAACGTTCCAAGTGTCAACTGGATGATAACATACATTCAAGACCGCAAAACTGTTACATTCTGCTTTATATATAAGATTACATTAAAGTATATATTAAGTTTTAAAGTGACATTAAATGTACTTACGTGAGTGTATATGTAGGATCTCTCCCCATTTTATATCTATTATAATAATATAACAAAGACAGTCAGAGTGTTGGGGCAACCTTTGGTTAACCCCGTATAATTGTAAATATTTCCATCCATCCATCCATTATCCAACCCGCTATATCCTAACTACAGGGTCACGGGAGTCTGCTGGAGCCAATGCCAGCCAACACAGGGTGCAAGGCAGGAAAGAAACCCCAGGCAGGGCGCCAGCCCACCACAGGTAAATATTTTTGTTTCCAAAATAAAGAACATGACAACACAAAAATTGAATCTTTTCATACTGGAGTCCAATTGTGATTGCACAATACAGTGGATTTTCCGGTCATGTGGCAAATGGGCAAGAAGAAGCGGGTTAAGGTAGATGAACAGTAGAAGTGACACTACTGGAGAAGAGCTGCCAATCTTCCTCTCTGCAGAAGTAGGAAAAGAGAGAACGTTATGACACAGCGCCACCCCTTGGACTGGTGGAGAATTACCATCACCTGAGCCCTTAAACTATCTTACATGTGCACACACGATGCCATCCATTTTCAAATTCACTTAGCTGGAGCAGAGTTGTGGGGAATCTGTAGAGCCTATCCCATCAAGCAATTGGGAGCAAGGCAGGAACAATCCCCTGAGCAGGGCACCAGTCTATCTCAGGGTAAACACACACCCACCCATTATGACCAATTTATCATCACCGATCCACCTAAACCTGCATGTCTTTGGACTATAAGAGGAAACCCACGCATGCATGTGGAGAAATCCTACACAGGGGTCACCCAGACCTTGAAGTCCAGTCTCATTAGTCCTTCCAAACTTAAAATAATTCAGACTAATTGCGCCTGTTTTTACATGTTGTATTACAATTGCTGAAGTACAGGAGAAAGTAGGGTGAAATAACACCTTTTATTGGCTAACTAAATAGATTACAAATGCAAGCTTTTGAGGCAGCTAAGGCCCCTTCATCAGGCAAGGTGTAGGAATTAAGTAATTAAACTAAAGTAGGAATTAAGTAATTGCAACTCGAAGCAGAGAGATTCAGCATAGAGCAGGTGGACATCATAATAATGTCATTCCTCTCTTCAGATCACTACACTGGCTTCCTGTAGTTGCACATGGTAAGTTCAAATCCTTGACATTTGCCTAGAGAGAGGTCAGAGGCACTATATATGTGGGGACACCTGTGAGGCCCTCTGCACCTCCTCGACCACTCAGATCTGCTGATGAATGGTGTCTGATGATGCTACATCTGTGTGGTATCAAATCTCAGTCCAGACTCTTTTTATGTGTCGCTCCTGGCTTATGGGACGAGCTGCCCACCTCCACTACAAACTCTGACTCTCTCAATGTGTTCAGGACTCTTCTGTTTGGTGAATTTCTGTCTAACTGATTTTACCTCCTAGGTTTTGTAAATCTAGGACTTGTAACTCACTTGTATTTTGTTCTGGACTCGTTCCATCATGGCGATCAGTTAGATAGATAGATAGATAGATAGATAGATAGATAGATAGATAGATAGATAGATAGATAGATAGATAGATAGATAGATAGATAGATATGAAAGGCACTATATAATAGATAGATAGATAGATAGATAGATAGATAGATAGATAGATAGATAGATAGATAGATAGATAGATAGATAGATAGATAGATAGATAGATAGATAGATAGATAGATAGATAGATAGATAGATAGATAGATACTTTATTAATCCCAAGGGGAAATTCACATACTCCAGCAGCAGCATACTGATACAAAACAATATTAAATTAAAGAGTGATAACAATGCAGGTATAACTGACAATAACTTTGAATAATGTTAACATTTACCCCCCCGGGTGGATTTGAAGAGTTGCATAGTGTGGTGGAGGAATGATCTCCTCAGTGTCTGTCAGTGGAGCAGGACGGTGACAGCAGTCTGTCGCTGAAGCTGCTCCTCTGTCTGGAGATGATCCTGTTCATTGGATGCAGTGGATTCTCCATGATTGACAGGAGTCTGCTCAGCGCCCGTCGCTCTGCCACGGATGTCAAACTGTCCAGCTCCGTGACTACAATAGAGTGCCTTCCACACCAGTTTGTCCAGGCGTGAGGCGTCCTTCTTCTTTATGTACCTCCCCAGCATACCACCACGTAGAAGAGGGCGCTCACCACAACCGTCTGATAGAACATCTGCAGCATCTTATTGCAGATGTTGAAGGTCACCAGCCTTCTAAGGAAGTATAGTCGGCTCTGTCCTCTCTTGCAGAGAGCATCAGTATTGGTAGTCCAGTCCAATTTGTCATGCAGATGCACTCCCAGGTATTTATAGGTCTGCACCCTCAGCACAGTCACCTCTGATGATCACGGGGTCCACGAGGGGCCTAGTCCTAAAATCCACCACCAGCTCCTTGGTTGGTGTTCAGTTGTTGGTAGTTTGAGTCGCACCATTTAACAAAGTCCTTGATTAGGTTCCTAAACCGTTTAACAAAGTCCTTTAGATTTGTACCCTTATCCTATTACACTTGTCCTTAAACTGACTTTACTGGATTATGTTGGATAAAAGTGTCTGAAAAGCAAATAAATGTAAATGTAAATTGGTGCAGTAGGTGCAAATAAGAGTGCAGGCTTCCCCCTTTCAGGGAATCCATTCCTGAAAAACACTTTGCACAGTGAAGTTCTGTAACATTAACACCTAATTACAACTCATTTAAATAAAAAACAGTTTTAAGCATTTCTCAGCCCTAAAAATGACCCCAACTTTTGTTCAAATAACACCCAACTACATGAAAACTGACAGAATTACATTTAATAATGTCATTAGCCGTCAAAACAAACCCCAATAATTATCACTTCTAGTTTCACATTCAAAGAGACGGCCGTTCGCTTTTACTTGAACTGACTCAGAACGAGACAGCATATTTTTTACACGACTTTATTCAGCTTGTCCTGTATATCTAGCTCAGATATTGCAATGAATTTTTTTACCCCCATTTAACGAACTGATTTCCTTCAAACTTTGCCTGCTTGCTTATATCTCTGGTGACAATGCAATATTTCATCAGTTTTGACTGTACATTAATTACATCAGATTTAAATGTCTAATTTCCTTATACTTTTAGCCAACACACATATATATGAAAAATTAACGGTGTTGCTCTAGTGGTTAGCATGTTGGAGTTTCGATCAATCGGTCAAAGGTTCAAGACCAATGTAGACACATTAATTTTAAAAAAATATTTTGATTAAGCGATATTGAAGTTTTGTCAAATTGCTTCGATATGACAGGTAAGCAGCATTGATGAATATGAGACCAAGGGGGAAATTAAACTTTTTTGCCTCAGAGTTATTGTGAGCATAAAATTAACTGCAGTTTTGCAATCAGCAGGACCACATGGATATAAAAAAAAAATCACAAAATACAAGGAAAGCAGGGCACCAGGGCAAGATGGACGCTAACAAACAACAAAACTATTTAGTATTTACTTTATTTTATTGGCATATCTCCAATATAACCCAGCCACAGGGGATGCACACACCAGTGTGTTTCTTCGAGTCGGTCCCAAGCACCAATAAATGGGTAGGGTTACGTCAGGAAGGGCATCCGGGGTAAAATTTTGTCAAATCAACAAAGATGATACTCTGTGGTAACCCCTAATGGGTGAAGCCAAAAGAAGAAGAAAAAGATGAAGTGGTTAGCGTGTTGGACATTCAATCAAATGGTCGAAGGTTCGAGACCAATGTACACAAAGTATTTTTTTTTTAATTTTACAAATTTTTTATCATTTATATACAAATTTGCCTAAATGCTCTTTTCGGTGATTTGGCAATATTGGCTCAGTGGATAAAATATTGGGCTTTTCTAAGAAAGACTGAAGGTTCGATTCTTCAATAGACAAACACACATTGACTGTTCATAGAGGCGTGTTTCTTGCGGAGGTGAATCGCCATATGCAGCGTGTAAAACGGTTTGCGAGGGGTATCCAATGGGATCCTTAAAACAATCCTAAAACACAATGAAGTAAGCAGTCTTTAAAAACCGAGTTTTCGGTTACAACGCACGACCGCGTGCACCATAGCAAACTGTTTTACACGCTACATACAGCAATCCGCATCCGCGACAAACATGCGTCTTCTTCACTCACGGACAATTATATGTTGCTCTCTCCAGAGTTCCATCTTTTCATTCACTTTCTGTTGTATCCTCAAACCCTCCCTTTTTAGACAACTGTGTCTTTCCAGAAGTGTTCAACCATCGATAAATAATTATGCGCCGTTTGTTATGCCGTGGGTTCACTATTGTGTTGTATTTTGCTCTCTTCAGAGTTCCATCTTTTCATTCACTTACTGTTGTATTCTCACACCAACCCATTTTAGACAACCGTGTCTTTCCAGAAGTGTTTAGCATTCAATTAATAATTATGAATGAGATTGAGTGTGTGTCTACCCGGCGCAGAGAGGCGAGGGTAAGCCGTTGAACCCCATTCGGGCTGCAAACCGTGGAATTCCCACTAAGTGTGACTCATACGCTCCCACTGCTTGCGTCCCAACCCTTTGTGCACACCCCCCTCCCACCTCGCTACTACCTTAGTCGGGTGTCTTGGTGGATTATATATAGAAAAGCAGCCAAAACCCGCACAGAGCAATGAAACGTCTACGTGAATCACATGTGCATCTGGACTGTGCAAAGACGACAACGACTCAAGTGACGAGTTGGAGGTGGGCACATGAGCGGGCAGTGCATACTGAACGAGAAATCAGCAGACTAGCATGACGGAGGGAGCCGAGTGGACGTCCTTCTCCTCTCCTGCCGTTCCACAATCCGCACCTGAGCGCAGAGCACTCGCATCCCTCAGTCTGGCAGGAGAAGGCACGATGGCGGTCCGCCAGTTTTCAGTCACGGACGATTGTGTGTTGGTTCGTTCCATGCATTGTTATAATGTTGCTTTTCGTGCTGATTTATTATATTACCGATTTTTCAAATGTTAGTTTTCTCCCTGTGCTTAAAAATCATTAAAAAACCGGCCTGATTGGCGGGTTGGCTAGTATTTTTTATTTTACTAGGATTTTGCTGGTCATATGTGACTAAAAATAAAATTGTTGGGTGTCCATAAAATAATTCATTTAACTCAATTAAAATGCACAGGTTCCTTAAAAGATTAAAAAAATAACTTTTACAATTAGAAAATTTCTCCAATTATAGTACATTTCCTATGTACTTTAGTCAACTTTTATATGATGTGTTGTTTTCTTTCCACAGTTTAGTTAGAAAATTCAGTTTAACAAATCTATGCATTTCAATTGAATTAAATTAATTATTTGATAGATGCCCCATGATTTAATTTTTAGTCACATATGACCAATAAAATCTTTGTACAAGAAAAAAAAATACTTTTTAGTGCATTTTTAAATAAAATTGTGCACTTAAAATTTTATTTTGATATACAGTAGATGCACTGCATGCTGTCCGCTTGACTTGAGCATTCCTAGTTTTTATCCTCTTTCTCTGTACGTTTAGCTTTCATTTGCTCAGAGGTTGAGGCGCTTGCTTCTTCCTGAGCAGCTCTTCTTTTCTCAACCATAGTGGCCCGCTTCTTCTCTTCTTTCGTCGGCATCTTTTTGTGTTAATAAGTCAGTGTTTGTGTAGCAATTACTTAGTATGTTTTCTTTAATTTTTCACTTAAGCTGGCACTTAAGTCTTCAATTTGCTTCAAGAATGATTTAAGATATGAAGAGGTAGAGGAAGTGACAGTGAAGGTGGTAGGGAATGAGAACGACACCCGTACGCATGTGCTGCACGGCAACCCTGCTGGCTGCTGCCGAGAGTTGAATCTACAATAAAATAAAATCAAAATAATAAGAGGAATAACCTTAGAAAACAATAATTACCTTGAAAGCGAATAGAAGACATCATGTTGTATATGTGTACCAAACTTCTGGTCAAACCGTTTGCGAGCTACAGGTGAGTTAAAGTCCTGGACAGACAAACAAACAGCCATGTTAGTGTATTATATATAAAGATTTTTTTGAACGTGATCAGGAGATTTTTTGCTGGAGTCGTTACCAAAGAAACTGAGCCAATTGGTCATCACTTTTCAAATACAAATGAAAAACCAAAGGTCAAAAGAAACAAAACAATTTGAATACCATGCATGTCATGATTTATAGCCTTCATAAAAGCAAAAATAATGTGAAATCTCATAAATACCCCATTGAGGCTTTACTAGCCTGGCCAGGGGCCTCAATGTTGCGTACTCCCATTTCCATGCTCAAATTGCAATGTACAAAACCTAAATTTGCCGTAAAGTCACAAACATTTTTATGCCAGCTAAATGCTTGCCATACGCAAGCTCTCTGCTCTGATTTGCAAACTCTCGGCACCCAGCTTCAAAGCAGTCCTTTTGTTCCAGTGTAGTTTCCCTTACTTTTTTTAACCGCATATTGTAATTTAAGGCATCTGATTGGAATTAACCATTAACAATATAATGGTCCACGGAATGGTCAAACTCTTATAAATACCATAGCTGCTTTAGCGCTGTTACACTCACTGCACCTTCTTCTTTCAGCTGCTCCCGTTAGGAGTTGCCACAGCAGATCATCTTTTTCCATATTACTCTCACTGCACCACTCAGAGTATTTATGTCACTGTATCTGAGTGTGGAATCACAGCTCTACAGCAGCTGATTATCAGTATACAGCAGTGGTTCTCAACCTGTGGAGCAGGCCTCTCTAGGGGGGGCGCGAAGATGTGAAAAAAGAAAACAAGAATCGAAAATATGAAAAATACATCTATTGAAACCAAAACAAATTAACTAAAACTACATTCTGATACTAGAAAAATAAATATAGAGTTAGATAAATGTCGATAAAAGTTAAATAGGTATAATAAAATATGCATCTATGATATATCATTAATTAAAAAAGAACAAATTGGTATTAGTGGGCTCCTTTCAAAAAAACGTTAGGAGGGCACAATTAAAACTGTTATGAAAACTCGGGTCACAAATACTTAAAAGGTTGAGAAATGCTGGTGTACAGCATCAAGCACACACTGAATCAGCCATGCACCATTTTAACTGCTCTCATACAGCAAACGCTTCAGAGCCTTTCCTGTACGGACCTCGCGGTTCAGAAACAGTTTCATCCCAAGAGCTCTAAACGCACTCAATCAGTCCATCAAGTACTCCTTGTAGAACTCTTTGTACTTATAAGTACAATCACCTCACTGTAAACTTGCGATACAGTTATGATTTTGCACAATCTGTGCCACTTTATAAAGCGCGTATTTACATATGATGACGATCATTTTTAAGATGAAATGCAACAAAATGTATTTATTAAATTATACAGATAAAATGTTAACATCGTTTAAATAATCTATATTTTTAATAATTAAATATGTGAGGACACGGTGCCGCAGTGCTATTGAGGGGCTGGCGCTCCTTTCACAGATTGTTCCTGCCTCGTGCTGTATTCTTGCTGTGGCTGGCGCAACACTGGAAGGATAGATGGATAGAATATTTAAACATGTACTACGAATGATATTTCAATATTCCTTAAAATTTTTTTAGAATCAGAGTTCTAAGTTTACAGATGGCTTAACGTATATTACTGAGCTGATTGTGTGGCAATTAGATACTTGGAGAAAGAAAAAGAAGGACAGCAATTGGGTGTTAGTACGTTTGAAAGAGACAGTATTGCTGCGATAAATTATTTCATCGAAGTTTCGCTCAAGGCGCATCAAGCATCTTGCAGGAGGCAGGAACAATCACGGATGAGGCGCCACCGTGTTCCCATGTTTAATAATGTGCTTTAACTCCTATCATCATGAAAGCGCTATCAAGTATACATCTCAGTATTTAAATAATTCAGAGAGCTGTAATATTACGAATGTAATGGGTTCTGTGTTCTGTCAGAGGAAGAGAAAGCCCGTTTAAGAAGCACGTAGTGATTCATACACATACTGTAGAGCACATAGAAGATAAAGTACAAAACAAAGCATTTAACGTGCTACTTTAGTTACGATGGGATTTGAGAAACTAGTAAATTAAGCGATTTTAAGATGAAGTTTATGATGTTCTACTTTAATGACAAAATAAACTACGCGATTAAGCGAGGAAATGTCAAGCTTTTTCCCACTGTGTCCCTATTTTTTTTTCTTTTCTCTGTACCCTAATAAGCTTTCATATGACACTCAGACGGTGAGCTACGACTCGCCTTTTCATGCTGACTTTTATATCTGACAAGTTCATTTTTATTTCGGGCACTGTGCGACATTGTGAACTTGAGCTTTTGAGTTTCTCCGACACTCTATGTCACTCGATCAACTTCATTTTGTTGTTTATACCACTGTTTAAACCAACAAATAGTACGTTTTTCCTTGCCTCCACTTGGCATTTGCTGAAATTCTTCTGTTTTCCTCCATGCTTTTGCCATTCTTTTCACAGAATGCTGAGCTTAAGGGCTAATTATATTGATTTACATATTCAAAGAGGCATAATTCTGGGAGGAGTTGGCAGCAGGTGCAAAAGAACGTGGAAGTTGGCATATGCATAGATTCATGCATCTGGATTTTTGTCCGTACACCATGTTTTAGTGTGAATTCTATGCTCAGCATTATGCATGAGGCCCCAGTTCTCCACGGCCTGCCTGGAATAAACCTCACCCTGTTGGGCCAATCTCTACTAAAAATGGCCAGCCTCAGGCTTTGCAGGCCTAAAAGGGATATGAGCCCCAAAATATCCTTTAATGTCTTGAATATCCATAAAGAAGGTGTGCAGAAATGGGCCAACAAAAGGAAAAAGTAGAGTTATTTGCAAGATTCCCCAAAAGCTCAGCAGACCAAACAGAGGCATATCCACAAGGAACAAGTCCCAAAATAACATAATCCAGTAAACAGAATCTTTAGACAGAGCAAAATCATCACAAATCTAGAAAATCCAACCATAAACAGTATACTCACAAGTCATAATAATTTAGCAATAGGGAATGTTTCCCACTTGAACTGCCTGTCTCCATGGCCTTCAAAGGACTGAGGGCAGTTCAACAATGATGACTGACAGGTGGCCCTGCCTCTTAAGGCTCCACCCACAAGGAACATGGAACATGCTCAAATTTTAAGAGTTAGTACACCAATGAATAGTCACATATGAAATCAATAAAAATAACATAAGGACATGAATAATAATAGCTCATAATAATAAAAAAAACCTGTTTGTTTTGTGTCTTTAGTGTACATTTTTGCTTTATTTGTATGTGTTTGTCAAGGTCAGAAAGAGTTGTGGAGCCCAGAATAAATGTTAACAACAGGCAGTGTAGCCAATGAGAACACATTTGATCAATCCAGCATCTAATTTGCCACAAAATAATATATAAATAACATCCATCCATCCATTGTCTAACCCGCTGAATCCGAATAGGGTCACGGGGGTCTGCTGGAGCCAATCCCAGCCAACACAGGGCACAAGGCAGGAACCAATCCTGGGCAGGGTGCCAACCCACCGCAGGACACACACAAACACACCCACACACCAAGCACACACTAGGGCCAATTTTGAATCACCAATCCACCTAACCGGCAATATAGCTTTAATGTTTTTTTGTTTATTTTTTATTATAACCTTTCATGTTTAATGTAATTTCTGTCAATTTTGGTTATTATTAGTTGGTTGTATATTTTCTCTTTAATTTTACTTGTGTTCCTTATTTGTTTTGGGTAAAGCCCCAGGAGGCTGGGCCACCCTGACGGCACCACTTCTGGCTCTTTCCTTTGGCTATTTAGTCAACACAGAAGGCTCAGTATCAGGAGATCATTCATTTATTGTGAAGTCCTGTGAGTATTGATATTTCATTTTATGATACTCTTGCCATATTTTCTTGGATTATTTTTGGACAGTGTATTGGGTCTTGTTTAAGGAGGATTTCCTTTTTATGACTATCCTTTTTATCATTTTTTGCTCTATTGAGCATTTTGGCCTTATTTGCTATTTTTGTAAATAAATCTTCGATTTATAAAGATTCTCTATTTCCCTTTTAGTTCACAACCTGGGAACATATGGTTATCTCCCCTCTTCTGCGGCTTTTCTGTCTTAGTTAAGACTCCAATTCATAACACTTATAATATACAGTAATGGTTTGATTCCATTGCGAATTGTAATGCATATGAGAACACGAGGGCAACCAGTAAGAAGGATAGGAGGGTAAAAGACAATTGGAGAGAAATATTGCAAGTAAGGCGAAAGATGACCCAAACAGATTCGTTTAGTGTTTTCGTGGTAAAAGATCAGTCAAGGAGGAGGTGGGGTGTATCAGGAATAGTAAAGGGGAATTAAAAAATGCAGACACCTTCCCTTCACCTTTGCTTTCAGTTTGTGAGTTAATTTAGTACTCAGCTACACATTACATCCTGAATTCGTATTACTTTTAGTTAATCTTTCATGTGTTATCTTGTCAAATACCTTCTGAAAATCCAGGCAAATAATTCATATGCATCCCTCTTGCTGTATATTTATGTTGCTTCCTCATAGAATTGCGGCATATTAATGAAACATGACCTTCCTCTTCTCACCCCCCATGCTGACTGTTTGCTAAATCTCCTGCTTTTGCCTCGTGTTGATCGATCATTTCTTTAATAATCCCTGTAATTAATCTGTCTGTGATGCCTGTTAGACTTATTGATCTATAGTTACTTGGATCAGACAGATCACCATTTTTATACAGGGTGTCCCACAAAGAATATCGGAGTTTTAAAGAGCTGTAGCTTGGCGCCCATTCATCGGAGACTGCAGAACAACCTTGTGATGTCTTGAGGAATTAATCTAGTTTCATTTTGTATATAAAAAAATAATATTGGAGTTCCAAAGAGCTATATTTATTGAATTATACAAGCATATACAAAAACTGTTATATTCACGTGTTTCCCACAATGTCTATAAATGTTCTATGTGCCACCCAGTAGTAACTGTAACAATATCGAGGTGGTATTCAAATTCCTGCCAAACTCTCTCTAACATATCGGGATTGACGTTCTGAATGGCAGCTGTTATCTTCGTCCAAAATTGTAGGCATTGGTGGTTGGAACACAAATCTTTTGACGTATCCACAAAGGAAAAAGTCACATGGGGTGATATCTGGGGATATTGGAGGCCAATGGTGAAATAACAAATTTTGATTCCTATATCTTCCTATCCAACGTTGGGGATAGGTCTCATTTAGGAAATGCCACACTGGAAGAGAACAGTGAGGTGATGCCCCATCCTGTTGAAAAAATGAAATTGGCTGGTTCTTAATCTTTCAGTTGAGGAAACAGCCATTGTTGCAGCATTTGCAGGTACACAGCCCCTATTACTGAGGTTCCTTCAAAAAAGTAAGGCCCGTAAACTTTCGACTTGGAAATCGCGCAAAAAACGTTAGTCTTGGGGGAGTCTCGTTCGAAAACTGCGTAAGGGTTTTCTTCACCCCAAATTCGTATATATTATGGCGATTTACCTTTCCACTAATGTGAAACATGGCCGCATCACTGAAGATAATCAAGGAAGAAAAATCTTCATTGGTCTCCAAATTTTGCTGGATGAAAGTTGAAAACTCAACTCGACGTGTCTTATCCCCTCATTAAGGGCCTGAACCAACTGCAGACGATACGGTTTTATAACCAACCGGCGTTGGACAATTCTCCATACACTTGACTTTGGTATCTGTAACTTATGACTTGCTCGTCGAACTGATTTCAATGGGCTCCGAGTAAACGCAGTTTGCACTCTGGCCACATTCTCAGCAGAGGAGGAAGTTCGAGGTCGCCTAGTGTTTTTACCTTTGCAGATACACCCAGTATTCCGAAATTGCAGGTACCATCGACGGATGTTATTGTCATTCGGAGGGTCAGTTCCATATTTTTGACGAAATGCCTGCTGCACAGTAACAACCGATTGAGTTCTGCCGAATTCACAATCACAAAAAGTTTTTTGTTGTGGCACAGCCATAACTGCAAACGTAACTAATCGAAACAATACCTGTACACTAGATTAGTTCCTCAAGATGCTACTAGGTTTTTCTGCAGTCTCCGATGAATGGGTCCCAAGCTACAGCTCTTTAAATCTCCGATATTCTTTTTGGGATACTCGGTACAATGAGATAATATTCTCTAGCCTCCAGTCTTTAGGAATTTCCCCAGTGTGTAGAATTTTTTTAAACATATGTGCTATATTGGATAAAGGCTGCTTTTGTATCAATTGTTATTGATCTTAGTTTAAACAGACCAATTTTTTTGCTCATCGATGTGTCTTTGTGACATTATTTGCTTAAATGGAGCAGTAAATGCAAAGGCATACCATTGCAGATAGATAGATAGATAGATAGATAGATAGATAGATAGATAGATAGATAGATAGATAGATAGATAGATAGATAGATAGATAGATAGATAGATAGATACTTTATTAATCCCAAGGGGAAATTCACGTAATTCAGCAGCAGCAGTATACTGATACAAAAAACAATATTAAATTAAAGAGTAATAAAAATGCATGTTAAAGCAGACAATAACTTACGTTATGGTAATGTTAGCATTTACTTCCCTGGGTGGAATTGAAGAGTCGAATAGTGTGGGGGAGGAATGATCTCCTCAGTCTGTCACTGAAGCTACTCCTCTGCCTGGAGATGACACCGTTCAGTGGATGCATTGGATTCTTCATGATTGACAAGAGTCTGCTTAATGCCCGTTGCTCTGCCACAGATGTTAAACTGTCCAACATTACTCCTACAATAGAGCCTGCCTTCCTCACCAGTTTGTCCAGGCGTGAGGTGTCTTTCATCTTTATGCTGCCACCCCAGCACACCACCACGTAGAAGAGGGCACTCGCCACAACCGTCTGGTAGAACATCTGCAGCATCTTATTGCAGATGTTGAAGAACGCCAACCTTCTAAGGAAGTATAGTCGGCTCTGACCTTTCTTACACAGAGCATCAGTATTGGCAGTCCAGTCCAATTTATCATCCAGCTGCACTCCCAGGTATTTATAGGTCTGCACCCTCTGCACACAGTCACCTCTGATGATCACAGTGTCCATGACGTGCCTGGGCCTCCTGAAATCCACCACCAGTTCCTTGGTCTTACTGGTGTTCAGATGCAAGTGGTTTGAGTCGCACCATTTAACAAAGTCTTTGATTAGCTTCCTGTACTCCTCCCCCTGCCCACTCCTGATGCAGCCCACGATAGCAGTGTCGTCAGCGAACTTTTGCACGTGGCAGGACTCCGAATCATATTGGAAGTCCGATGTATGTTGGCTGAACAGGACCGGAGAAAGAACAGTCCCCTGCGGCTCTCCTGTGCTGCTGACCACAATGTCAGACCTGCAGTTCCCAAGATGCACATACTGAGGTCTGTCTGTAAGATAGTCCACAATCCATGCCACCAGGTGTGAGTTTACTCCCATCTCAGTCAGCTTGTCTTTAAGGAGCAGAGGTTGGATGGTGTTGAAGGTGCTAGAGAAGTCCAGATACATAATTCTTACAGCGCCACTACCTCTGTCCAAGTGGGAGTGGGATTGGTGTGGCATATAGATGATGGCATCCTCCGCTCCCACCTTCTCCTGGTATGCGAACTGCAGAGGGTCGAGGGCATGACAGACCTGTGGCCTCAGGTGGTGAAGCAGCAGCCGCTCCATGGTCTTCATCACATGTGACGTCAGAGCAACAGGCCGGAAGTCATTCAGCTCAATAGGACGTGATACCTTTGGGACTGGGGTGATGCAAGATGTTTTCCAAAGCCTTGGAACTCTCCCCTGTTCCAGGCTCAGGTTGAAGATGTGCTGTAGAGGACTCCCCAGCTACAACCCACAGGCCTTCAGCAGTTGTGGCGATACTCCATCTCGACCCACTGCTTTGCTGGCACAAAGTCTTTTCAGCTCTCTGCTCACCTGGGCTGCTGTAATTGTGGGTGAGGATGTCTCTCCTATGCTGGTATCAGCAGAAGGATGGTTGGAGGATGCAGTACTCCGAGGTGAGAGTGGGTTAGGGTGGTCAAACCTGTTAAAGAAGTTGTTTATTTGGTTTGCTCTCTCCACATCTCTCTCGATGGTGGCACCCCGCTTCGAGCTGCAGCCAGTGATGATCTTCATCCCATCCCACACTTCCTTCATGCTGTTATTCTGCAACCTCTGCTCCAACTTTCTCCTGCACTGCTCCTTTGCCGCCCTGAGCTGGACTCGGAGTTCCTTCTGCACGCGCTTGAGCTCATGCTGATCACCATATTTAAAAGCCCATTTCTTCTGGTTCAAAAGGCCATTGATGTCACTTGTAATCCATGGCTTGTTGTTAGCATAGCAGCCTACTGTTCTTACTGAAAGTACAATGTCCATACAGAAGTTGATGTAATCAGTTGTGCAGTTTACAGCTTCTTTTGTGAAGATTCACTATATTTAAAAAATAAGCAATGCTCCAAAAATGTAGAAAACTGAAGAGCAATACAGCAGTAAAGAACATGCACAGGTCCATTTTTATGGACCTCACATGTGTCACTACATCATAATGCATGTATAACCCATATATTCTATGTAAGCGTAGTGCGCACATAAATGCTCAAGCCTCATTTAGACCATGGGATGAAAACACTGTGGACACTGTGCTTCAGAAGAGGTCATCCATCTGAAGCTACACGTGATCAAAACTGGCCAGTACTTTGGGTGGTAGACCATCTAGGAAAAGCTGGATGGCTGCTAGAAGAGGTGTTGGTGAAGCCAGCCGGAGGCACTTACCTAGTCATCTGAATGTGGATCTCAGTGCTGTACTGCACTGTAAAAATGGTACTATCCTTCAGGCATCCTTCATAAAGAGCAGGGTGTATCTGGATGTCCTGGCTAAATTGCTCACCATGGCCTAGTCATTCTGGGCCCCTAATCATCCCCCCTCTCTCTCGTCACTTCACCACCTAACAACCAATGTGTGGTGAGCATACTGGCACAAAAATGGCTGCTGTTTCATGACCCAGGTTGAGCTACACATTAGTAATGCTTTGAAGTGGCTCCCCAATCACTGAAGCACTTGAGGGTTGACAAAAGTGCTATTAAAATTAATATTAATTAAAGAATTATTATTAATATTAATTATTATCATCACCAACTGTGATTTAAAACTTGAGAACTTGGTCCATATTTATCAAGTGTCTAAGAATTACTGGTCAGAACTGTAAAAAACGTCTGACTAAGATATGATCTCAGAATAAGAAATGAGAATTACTTATGAACGGTCTTATTATAATGATGTTTTGTATTTTTCGGATGCTAATGGTAAAGCTTTACCATAATAATAATGATAATAATATTGAAAGGGATGTGATTATGCTGAAATAAAACGTTTATGCCACTCTCATGAAGTACTCTAAAGTCATGTGTTGAACTGGGTGACTTCGCAACACCCCCAAGAATAATATTGTAACAAGCAACGAAATGGAAAGGCAAAGGAACACACCACATGAGAGCTAAGCCCTAATAACCATTATGTTTATTTACCAATAACTGATTTACAGCTGAACTTCCACTGGAGTCAGCTTCCTACTGTTTAGGCCCACAGGATACGCCTCGTAAAATAAGCTACTGAAACTATCCACGGTTATTCTGGTGCTCATCCACACTCTTTTAGTGTTCCTTATTGTCTTCTCGATTCGTGTGCCATGCCTCTCTCCATCATCTTCCCTTATCTTCTACAAAGCTTTATTTATCCAATGCCCAGGGAGTTTTCACCTGCCTTCTTGAATTTTCCAGGCTTGTAAAGTGTAACACAAATGTTCCAAGAGCTCAGTGTGCCTGTGTGACATTTTGCTGCCAATCATCCATCCAGCCCCTCCTCTCTTCAGTGTAATATACTGGCTATAGCAGTACAGTTTGCATCCATTAATGGCTGTGTGTTGGCACCATGTTATCTCTTGTGATTCGCATTTGCATACTCATCCACATTTGGGGCAATAATCTTTATGTGCCTACCATCGATGAGACCAAGAGCTCCAGGAAAACAAGTGATTTGTATGAATGCAGCTTGCTTTTACATCACCTAATGTGAAGTGGCGGGGAAATGTATAAATCTGTGGATTACGTCATGCATTGTAAGAGCATTCAAAATTTGACACATTTGGTTGTAGCACCCAAATCATCATTATTGCAAAGCTGCATTATCTCGGCCAAAAAATGTAACGGTACCAACACTGGCAGCACATGGCTTCTTCACGTAGATACATAACATGCAAGATTTGTTACGAACAAAAATTTCATGTTTGTCAAATCGAGATATTTTAACAAGTTCATTGCTGTCAAAGGCATTCTGCCTTTCCATGCCTGCCATCTTCTGGCAGACTCCTAGTGAGTTAGGACAGCTCATGAGCTCTCCTAAATCCTGGATAAATTAGGTGTAGTTGCCTAAATTAGAAAACTGAATAAAATGTTATTACTCGTTATTACTAAGAGTAGGACCAAGTTTCCGTCACTCTGAGATTTTTGAGCCAGTTAGGACCATTTTTCTGCTCTTATACACTTAATAAATACAATACAATACAATACAATTTACAAAATCACACAAGCAGTGCCGCAATGGGCTTTAACAAGCCCTGCCTTTTGTCAGCCCCCCAGCCTTGACTCTCTAAGAAGATAAGGAAAAACTCCCCAAAAAATTGGAAGAAACCTTAGGAAAGGCAGTTCAAAGAGAGGTTGGGCGTGCAGTGGGTGTCAAAGAGACGGGGGTCAATACAATACAATACACAGAACAGAACACAAGTAATCCTCAATACAATACAATAATACAATAGAAATATTACAAGTACAGAGCAGAATTTAACAGTAGATGACATCCCATAATAACAACAACAACATTTATTTATATAGCACATTTTCATACAAACAGTTGCTCAAAGTGCTTTACATATTAAAGAATAGAAAAATGAAAGACACAGTAAGAAAATAAAATAAATCAACATTAACATCGAATAAGAGTAAGGTTCAATGGCTAGGGGGGTCAGAAAAAACAAAAAAAACTCCAGACGGCTGGAGAAAAAATAAAAATATAATAGGATTTGGGCAATGGTTGTGGGCTTCATTTAAGGGTAAACCAAAAAAGTAATCGGACTGAAGAAGGGATCAAAACATTGAAGAACTGAGATAGATTGGCAACCCGGTTCAAACGGTGAGACCTAATTTATGTTGATGATGTTCACTAGGTCAGAATTTTAAATAATTTCTTCAAGATATGTTGTAGTCAAGAGTGTTTTTTAATCAGAAAAAAAGAATTGTTACTCCCTTGAGGTTGTAGTTCAGTATTAAATGTTTGCCGTCCATAATGTCAAACGTCAACCAGTGTGTCATATCTATCATCATAATAAGAGGCACACAGAATGGCAGCAATTGTGACAGCAATGATAAAAATCATAATATAATAATAAAAATAAATTGTCTCATGAGACAGTTGCTTAGAAGTCAAAGCTGGCTCAATGAAAATCCATCCATCCATTATCCAACCCGCTAGATACTAACTACAGGGTCACAGGGGTCTGCTGGAGCCAATCCCAGCCAACACAGGGCACAAGGCAGGAAACAAACCCCGGGCAGGGTGCCAGCCCACCGCAGTCAATGAAAATGAAGGGTAAAATAAGCAAATGTTTCTGAACATTCTGCTATCAAGTAGCATGTAGAACATATTCATTCAGATTCCTATTGAACCTAGCAAATTTTTTTTGCATGGTAGGTCTGGATATACAAGTAACAAAAACTAAACAAAACCCTAAGTGTCTCAAAAATGAGAATTTCAGTGTTTTTTTTTTTTTACCTGGCTGTCCAAAGAGGGACAGTCCTGTGACTTCACTTGAATAATTGTGCCAGTGTGGTCTTTTTTTGGATGCGGCAATACAAAGAGGTTGTGTAACTAACATTCCAGTTCCTCGAATATCAATCACCGAGCAATTAAGCCGACATTCTAAATGACTGGAGACTTCAAGCAAAAAAAAAAAAAAATGACCAAAGGAACGGGTTCATGCAAAAACACTTGAAACCTGTCACAGATGGCCCTGCTTGACTCTTATGGAAGCGGTCATTTATTATCATTTGTGCCAATGTGCCTCATTCCTTTGTGGTTTTTAGCTCCAACTGTGCCGATTACAGAGATTGAAATTTGCCTAGCAACTGACTGCCAATGTAGCCTTCCAGTTCAATGAGCCCCTGTACTGCCTGTGACCCTTAAAAAGACATTTTCCCTGACTGAACCTTTTTCATAAAGCAAGAAGAAAGGACATCCAGAATCTGAAGTGACAATCTTAAGAGGGTCTTACCGAGGTCCACAGTTACAGTATACTTGAATGGATCATTTTCATGTTCTTTGTGCTTAAAGATTTGAATGCAGGAGCACAAAAATACTTTGGGCTAGACTGAGCACACTGAATTTATAAACAATGGAGCATCAAATTTATAAAATAATAGTTGTGTTTGAGCCAAGGAGAAGAAATGAAACACAGAATGCTAAACGAACACAATTATCTGTATATGACCTTCTGCAGGCTCTAAGCCATTTCATTATTCTACAGCTACCACAACTTCTATATTAAAACCTCCTAATCATTATTACATATTATGGACACTTATGAGTCATTACATTTATTTTTCATTTTGCTCAAAGGCTACTAATAAGGTCAAGATATGTTACAAATGTTTTTGGATGTTTACTTTAAAAAGACAGCGCACAATCAAGTGCAGTGGCACTCTTGGGGTCTTACAGTGAGTCTTAGACAGGATCTGAGCCAGTGGTCTTGAGGTCAGAAATCCTATAAGTGCATCATTTATTAAATATCACTAGCCATGCCTCTCCTAATTAATTATGCTGGGATAGATAGATAGATAGATAGATAGATAGATAGATAGATAGATAGATAGATAGATAGATAGATAGATAGATAGATAGATAGTGAGAAGTCGCCTGAACACAATCAGACTGACACCAGTATAAGCGCAAAAACACCCACATTTATTTACAGCAAGTCCCAACACAACGCACAGTGCTTCCGCACTAAACACCCCTAAACACGGGCATTTCAAACGTCCATGGGCCGCCTTTCTTCCTTCTGTCGCTGGAGCTTCATCCACCTCCAGCTCTCGACTCTTGCTCCCCTACTGTAGAAAGGTGGCCCCTTTTATAGTCACCTGGACGTGCTCCAGGTGCTTACTGACGTTCTTCTGGCGTCACACCCTGGTGTGTCGGCAATGCTGCACGAGCACCCGTAAGCACTCCGGGCGTCGCTGGAAGGGCCTTCCTCCAACTTCCCAGGTGTGGTGGAAGTGCAGATCTCCTGGGCTTTATGAGGCTTGGGGCACCCCCTGGTGATAGCCACTGGACCCCCACGGGTTTGAGCCAACCTGCTACTTCCCCGTTGTCCCCTTGCTATCCACGGTGGTTGCCCCCTTGTGACCTGTGGGACGTATAGATCGCCTTCCAATCCTTCTAGGCATCCAGGCTGGTCTGGCCTCAAGCCTTCTGCCACAATAGATAGATAGATAGATTTGAAAGGCACTATATAATAGATAGATAGATAGATAGATAGATAGATAGATAGATAGATAGATAGATAGATAGATAGATTTGAAAGGCACTATAGATAGATAGATAGATAGATAGATAGATAGATAGATAGATAGATAGATAGATAGATAGATAGATAGATAGATAGATAGATGTGAAAAGCACTACATTTTACCTCATTACTGGCCCTAATGTGTTGTAGGCCTTAAATGCAGGAATGGATGCTTATTAACAAATTAAATTAAATTGACCAGACAAGACATAAACTATCTTGAGTTCATTTCTGAGTTTTGAGTTCATTCTGTCTGCAATGAATTTACAGTTAAAGAAAATCTAAGAATCACAGCAGTGTTTTTTTTTTTTTTTGCATTTTCCATACTCCCCCAACCTTTTCTGATTTGGGGTTGCAAAAACAACTTCTGCATAAGACAGGGGAACCAAGTTCTATGGAGAGATGATGTTAAAATCAAACTCTCTGGCCATATTCCCAAAAGAGTTCTTTAGAGATAAAAAAGCAGCTTTGGAACAGCATTGGAAGAAAAGCGCACCTTAACCCTAACCCTAACCCTAACTGTATAAAATATATTCCCAACCATAAGTAACTAATGAGCCTTCTAGAAAAGATATGAAGAAATATAAAATCATAAACAAAGGAGCATGTATGGGATTTAAGCACTAAAAAAGTATTTATTAAAGGACTGAACCACAGTAAATAATTATGGTCACTTTATTATTGTAAGAGCCATTTGCTAGTTATTTAATTTATATTAAATGTTTGCCTTTATATTAGTGTATAGTCTATGGGAGGTTCTTACCACCCCCACCAGCTGAATTGAATTGGTATCTTTATATATGTTGCGGCCAAAACCCGAAATCAGGTTAGTGTTTGGGCGAGGGGAAGGCCATCTCAAGTGCTGTCCACTTTCTGAACAACACCTGCAGTTTATCGTGCAGAATGGAAAACTCACTTCTGAATCTGCATCTGAAAGTTTTTAAGCATCTTCGCACCTTGAGCAGACAGTCTTACATCAGCGTATCGGATTTTGGCCAGGGATTTCTCACCACTTCGCAAAATGACCTGCCAAAGTATCATATACGCTGGCCATTTCTAATAATTTTGGCCACACCTCGCAGCCAAAATGCAAAACGGCTGGCCAATTCGGGAACTGGCTGAACTTCAGGTTTTGGCCGTAACATATATAATATGCAACTGTGGCTGTCCGTTTGTCTGTCCAGAATTTTAAATCACCTGTAGCTCGCAAACCGTTTGAACTATTGACCTGAAATTTGGTACACATGTACTACGTGACATCTACTATTCCGCTTTCGGGGTGATGATTGACCTCCAAGGTTATTCCTCTTTTTATTATTATTTTATTTTATTCTAGAATCATTCTACATTCTATCACTCTCATCCCTACCACCTTAGCTGTCACTTCCCCACCTCTTCATATCTTAAATCATTGAAGACTTAAGTGCCAGCTTAAGTAAAAAATGAAAGAAAACATACTAAGTAATTGCAACACAAACACTGACTTAATCAGTTTTAATGAAAAAAGATGCCAATGAAACAAGAGAAGAAGCGAGCCACTAGGGTGGAGAAAAGAAGATCTGCTAAGGAAGCGGCAACCTCTGAGCAAACGAATGCTAAACATACAGAGAAAGAGGATGAAAACTAGGAAAGCTCAAGTCAAGTGTATTCACTGCACGTTATCGTGCAGTACGCCATTACGGGTATTCTAACTATTTCTTGTCCCTCTGACTATACAGGTAGATTAGTCTCAGTTAGTGACCTGCCTTGCCATAAGTAAGGCATGGAGGGCACATAGTTTTAAACCGTGCCTTAAGGTGTCCAATAGTATGCAACACAACTTGCATAATTAAACGTGCAGCACCATACAGAAGACTGTGAAGCCCTGGACGTCAGCACTTCCGCCACAACCGGAGGTGCTGGCGGAAGTATTACCAGGGACACCCAGAGTGCTTCCGGGTGCTCATGTGGCATTCTGCCATACCAGGAAGTGCCATAGGAAGTTTGGGTGGGAGAGGACGAAGCTCGGAGGAGAGGAGTGGAGGCGATGAAGGAAGGGAAGGAACATAAGGAACGTTGGAAGACCCGGACTTTGAGGGTGCTTGCTGCAAGGGCACTGGGTTGTGTGCAGGACTGTTGTACATATTGTAAATAAATGTGTTGTGGTGTTTAGAACATTGGTGTCTACCTGTCTGTGCAAAGGCTGATCTTCCACACTACTGAAAAAGGACAAAAAAATCTTGGGATGGACGGTGGAATGATGGACGATCTCTTGAGGATTTGAAGGAAATGATCAGACAGGAAATCAACACCATTCCGCCTGAGATTACCCGGAGAGTGATGGAGAACTTAAGGGAACATCTTCAGCAATGTGTTGCCAACAGCAGCCGCCATTTGTCTGATACAATTTTTAAAACCCACGACTACAAAAAAAACAAAACTGTTTTGTATCTACTTTTCAGAAATATATAATTTTTTCCTATAGCTTTGTTCATTTTTATACCCCTTCAAAATGTGGGAGGTCTTTATGCCCCTTTACCTTTATAAAAAGAGTTTGAAGATATCTCAAAAATTTGGAATGTATCTTCAGGTCCATTATTTCATGGCTTATTGGGAAAAAGCCTATTAATATCATTTATTGGGTGTAGGTTGATCTCTGATATGCATAAATGCTTCCTTTTTCCCCCTTTTTCTCTTGTTTTGCCTCAGCCGCAACCCCATCCGCAATCCACCCCCCCAACTCTCCGTGCCATTTGTTAATGTCTTTGCCATAAATTTCCGATTCCATCCCCCATGCCCTTTGTAGATTCATTGCAGACACTTTTATTATAAAACAATAGATGTCAGATGCCTATTGTCAGGCTGCCTAATAGATTATTACACACTTTTACTAGATTATTATGCCTCATAACTCTTTTGCATCTTATTTCAGTATTTTTTTACTGCCAAACAACACTTAATTTAATCTTTCTAGTATGAGATTTCAGGAGTATCCACTTTGAGAATGTGTGGCTTGCATTTTGGAGATGATGTTGCAGTCACACTCTTGGTTTTCTGTTTGCTCTGGAATGGTTCGAAGCTGAGTGTGTTGTAATTGCAACGCGAATTTTCATCTTCAAATCTGAGGTCATGGCAACCTCTGGGAAAAGAGGGTCTTCTTCTTTATTGGCAAGGGGAGCACAACTACCCCATATGATGAAGTTCAAGTAGCTCGTACCTTGTTCACAAGTAAGGGTAGACATGATCATGAAATTAACCATTAAATCCATGCAAAAGCAGCATTTTGTGAACATTTTTATGGAAATGATGATGTGTGTCCTTCGGCGTGTGTTCTTGTAGGTGCTGCAGGAATAGGAGTGTTCTACCTCCATTGGGGCGGAAGGATTTTAGAGTGAGGGGATCAGAAGAAGCAAGCAAAGGTTAAAGAGAAGCCAAAGTCCTATTCATGTGATTGTCACATTTAGAACACTAAGCACAAATCAAAGATCTTAATGCCAGGAAGAAAGTTTGGTAACTAGAAAGAAATGCAAATAGAAACGGAATACGCTGTGATAGAGCCAGCTCACTTACCAGGCCAGGAAGCCAAAATAAGGGATGGTCAGGAAAGGAGCTGCTATCTTCTCTCTCTGTGCCAAGAGGTAGACATCCAGCGACTCTGCGGCAGCAGGTGCGCCAAAACTGGTGTCCTAGCAGTTGGCAGGTGGACATATTGGCTGGGTAAGAAATCTGAACGGTATGGTTGGTAGTCTCCTTTACCAGTCGAGAGGCTGGAAATATGGAACAGTTTGAGACTGCCTGTTATAGACAGATTATTCCCCCATACTCTAGGAAGCAGCATTCCTTCAGGTAGGCCTCAGTATGAACACCCGCAGAGCAGCATGGGAGTCGTGGTTGAGTTCTGTGGCAGCCACTAGGGCAGGACTACTCAAATATAAATTTGAAAGGTCCACTTACCAAATTTCCATTCAGTCTGAGGTCTGGAAAAGTGACGGTCAAATTCCAAATAGAGAACTCCAAAAAAAGGCAATCCCCAAACTTTAGAACTATACACAAAAAAATGACATGGTAGGCCTTTTAGTGTGAAAGGTGACACCTTCTTTGTGCCACCAGTTCTTTGAACTTGGGCATAAAAGGTGTGAGGGCAAGGCAGAGGCACTGATGTAAATGTTCATTGGTGAGGGTGTTGCAGTATGTGTTTTTGACCATGTTCATAGTGGAAAAGGCAGATTCACAGCAGTACGTTTAGGGAAACATTGTAAGAATTTGAAGGGCCATCTTCTGCAGGAGATGAACACCTGCCACAGTAACCATCTTTGTCCAGAAGGTGACAAAGTCACAGTGAGATTCCTGCAGTGCTAGGTTTTCTTTTAGCTCAATTAACTCTGTTTGCAGAGAAGCAGCACTGGCCCATTGGAAGACTTTTGTGGCTTCATTTGAGAATTCTGCAATATTTTTGACAAGAAATGGATTTTCGATGCACAGCAAGACTTGTTTTCCCAAAGGGAAATCTTCAAAGCGAGTTTGGAAATTTTTAATCAGCTTGTCCAGAAATTCAGCATAATTGTGATGGTAATGTTTTCCTGCAGTCTGATCCAAAAGTCTTGGGAAGTGAAGCAGGTCCTGCTGTAAGTCACATTTGAACACCTCCAGCTTCCTCTGGAAAGCACGGACAGCTAACATGAGGTCACACACTGTGCTGTTTTTGCCTTGGAGCTTCATATTAAGGTCATTAAGATGGGAAGCAATGTCCGTTAGAAAAGCAACAATTTCCATTTTCTCGTCATTCTTCATGAAATCCACAAACGGTTTGGCTTTTGCACTCTTCTGATCCAACAGAAATGTCTCCAGCTCTTTCCGCAGTGCCCCAAAAACACTCCAGTACCTTGCCTTTACTAGGCCTGGTTTATTTTCTGGATTATTTCATCCTTTTGAGTCCCTTCAAACAAAGCAGTCATCACTTCACTCATACACTCTTTGACTACTTCAGCATCAGAGAAGGGTTTCTTGTTTTTTCCCAGTTCCCATGCTACTCTTAGTGAGGCTTCTGTTGCCCGCTCCTGTTGTGCGGCTCATCTAACTATTACACTGCTTGTAGCTTCATATGATGATTTCAGCTGGTTTATTTTTATGGTCCTTACCTCTGAGTTCTGAGGGTAATTTTGTTCGAAATGTGCATGCTTGGTTTCATAATGGCGTTTCACATTACCACTTTTGATTATTGCTACCATCTCGTTGCAGATTAAACACATTGGTTTTCTGCTTCCCACGGGGAGCACGAACGCATATTTTTCTGTCCACTCACTCTTAAATTCGCGGTTTTCAAAATCAATTTTTCTTTTCTTATCAATGTACTGTCTTGAGCCAGCCATCTTCACTTTCAGTCAGCAAAACAAAATTCTGTTATCGAAATTTGCACTGCCCGCGAGTGATGAGACTGCCTGTTCACCGGCCTGACCCAGAGCACGTGACACATACGTACATAAATCTGGCTGCCGTGAATGAGCGAGTGAGTGAGTGAGCGAGTATTGGGAGGGAGGTGGGGAGTAGTGGGAACGTTGCTATGACAATACTGTTACAGCTGCTGTGATTGGACATAGCCAAACCGAGTAGAAACCTCAAAGATATATCGCGCGGAATCACAATTGCGCACTGCATGGAGAACTCATTTGGATTATGATTAAATTTGCATGTTTGTTTTGACATCGGCCCAGATTTAACCGTATTTGGGTCCGGATGCGGACCGGAGTCCGTCTATTGAGTACCCCGGCACTAGGGGGAGCTGCTGGGAATGGACTGCTGAGTGAGCTCAGTGGTCCTGCTTTTTGGATGCACTAGAGTGAGCACTGGAAGTATTTCCAGGTTGGGAGCCCTCCACTTGTACAAGGAGTTGGAAGCGGAGAAAGGCAACACTCATCAGGAATGAGTGGAAGAGTAAAGAGTAACTGGTTTACTGGTTGATTCACATCCCTGTGCTGACCTGTGTACACATGAGAATAGATTTGGCTATGGGAACGCACCATTGGGTTTGCAGTTCCTGATGCATCCATGCTAGAGCTTCTAGTAATTACCTTTTTATCTCTATTTTTCTCTATTTCTTATTTAATTTAATATTGTTTCTTTGTAGCAGTATACTGCTGCTGGATTATGTGAATTTCCCCTTGGGATTAATAAAGTATCTATCTATCTATCTATCTATCTATCTATCTATCTATCTATCTATCTATCTATCTATCTATCTATCTATCTATCTATCTATCTATCTAGTAGTCGCTGCCATTCCATGTAAGTACCTTGAGCATGGGAAAGGAGCTATATAAATAAAATATATTATTATTATTTGTTGTACTTGAAGCCGAAAGCATCTAAAATAAAACATCCTTCAGCATTCCTCTGAATTTCACACGCACTTCCTGATGTATGTCTGCATTTATGATGATATGATGGAGTGAGTGGTCAATGAAAAGTGAAAAGGCCAGATAAACACAATAAACTGAAGATGTATAATATGCATGCTCTTATAAATGGATACAGCAATAGAGATTTGGTGATATATAATTTAAATGTTTGTTAAATCTTGATTAGAACAGGCTATTCATTCCAATACAGCTTGAAACTTCCAATGTTCTGGAATCCGTCATCTCAACCAAAATGAGAAGATTTAATGAAAATGAAAATCACATAATACACTGATAGAGCATCTGGGGAGCTGTCTTCATCATAATAAATTAGTCTTTCATCATTGCATTATGCATATGGTGTGTGGCAACCCTGTGATTTTATGTTTGAAGAAGTCTACAGGCAAAATGCAGTTGTGCTTATCTATCTATCTATCTATCTATCTATCTATCTATCTATCTATCTATCTATCTATCTATCTATCTATCTATCTATCTATCTATCTATCTATCTATCGTGCAGAAAACATAACTCTGAGTTTAGCTGGTAAATACTCTCAAGAATTTAATGTCTTTAATGTGGACAGTGACATCCTTCATGTCTTCTACCACTCTGTGTTTGCCAGTCTGTGGTGTGGTGGGCTGGGCTGGTAACATCACTTCAAGGGAGGCCCACCAAATCAACAAGCTTCTTAAAAGGGTAGGATCAGATATGGAACAAACTCTGGACCCCCTGGAGGTTGTAGCGGAGGAGAGAATGAAAACAAAACTGAACACCATTATGAGCAAAGCTGAACATCTTCTCTTTGATATACTTACACTTTCATCCAATGAATCATTCAATAGAAGTGTGTCAAGAAATGAGATGGGGGCTCCTGAATACAAACAGCAGTATGCCAATATAAAGCCTCCCTGGGACTGGGACCGGGAATGGCAAGACGTAAGTTTTCTTTCTTTAAGTTCTCTTCCTTTTTAGTCATTTTGGTGTATATGTGTGTGTATATTTATTTATTTGTCTATTTATGAATTTATTTATTTAAAGAGCTTCTGTAAAAAGCCAAATTTCCAAATAACATTCTATCTATCTATCTGTTATATAGTGCCTTTCATATCTATCTGTCTATCTATCTATCTATCTATCTATCTATCTATCTATCTATCTATCTATCTATCTATCTATCTATCTATCTATCTATCTGTTATATAGTGCCTTTCATATCTATCTATCGTTTACAAGTTTTATTTGTTCATTTTTGACAAATGGTGCTGATGTAAAGTTCCATTTTACACAATATGAATCTGCGATTTGACTGTGCCCACTTAATCTTGCTTATAGATTTATAGTGTATAAGGTCACCTGTGGAGAGGACAGTGACATTTGTACTTGCATATGCTAATCAACATGCAACATGTTGCCACTAAGGTGCCATGATCAGTGAGTAGAACTACTTTGAATCTTCTCTCATTAAAAATCTCTTAGCAGTTTCTATATTTTATGTACTTTAATAATGAGAGCCATCCCAGTTGAGGCTAAATCTCCACAGTAAAGCACTGCAATATTTTTTTATTTTAAAATGATGGCAGGTGTATTTACACCTTTTAGTAATTTCAGCCGGTTTCCTTCTCTCTGCACACAGACATCTCACACAGTGTGTTGTTCATCAACGGTGCAATCCACAGCAGAGCATCCTTGTTCATTAGACCTTGGCTTGAACTAGATTAATGGCAGGGCAGTGTACTGTGGTTTGAACGACCCATAAGCCATTATGAACGTGTTGTTTAGCATCAGTTTCTACCCACTGGGGTTACCACGTATTTTTTTAATTTGCCTTTACCCTCATATATTCATGCTTAAAGTTATATTGACAGTGCAACTTTATATACACAATGATTTATTATTAGTGACTTATACAGTATATATTGTCATGTAGGGAAAAGACAGACACAGGCTGAAAGGACTGGGGTTTGAACCGTGTAGCCCCGTTTTGTAATCCTTTTCAACAAATGAAGTCTAAATTAACAGAACATTATTCAGCAGAATGTTATTAACAAATTAATGTACAGGAGGACACTCCACACCCACAGTGTCAAAATGATGCCCCATGTGGAGACGGGGATTGTGTCGGACTGGCTGCTCGGACCTGTGGGTGGAACGTGAAGGTGTTTAGTGACAGCAACCACCTCTTGTCCTAGGTGGCAGCTTACCTTGAGAGTTGCTTATGTGACAACATATATTATATACCATTTACAGGGTGAGTCAAAATTATGTTAACATTTGAATGGTGGAAACAATTGAATCAGTTATTCGTCGTTTTGGCTAAAATTCGGCAGCATTCCACACAAACACACTTTTGCACCACTGTCAAAGTTTTGGATGACTTGGATGTGGTACGGGTGCATCCTGAGGCCTTTTGTCAAGATTCGCCACATTGTTTTTTGTGGAATCCCTATTTCCAAACTGCACCGTCTGTTCGATTTTGATGGACTCTGAAATATAGCTTGCTGCACAACAGCCATGTTCAATTCACTTCTACCTGTTCTGGGCCATCCCACATTTCCTCAGTAGTTGTCTGCTACCGATCCAGTCTTCACAGACTTTGCATAGACACGATAAATCGTTAAATGGCTTGGTGGGTCTTGTCCTGCTAATTGTTCCAGAAACTTTGATGAACTACAGTCGGCGAATGACATTTCCGCCAAGCTTGCTTCTTTGCTCTGGTATAAATCTGTCACCCATGGTATACGTCAATCTGCAGAAAAAAAAAATCCATTAGTGTTAACATAATTTCGATTCACCCTGTACATTGAGTTTAGACTTTACATATTTATATTGTGATGTTGTGTATTCAAAACTGAATCTAGATGTATCAGATTTCACATATACATTTAAGTTTGATTTTAAATTTTCAAATGGTCCACATTCAGAATTGACTCTATGTGTGCTATATTTGACTTTGCATTGTGGTCATCTGAGGGAATAACAGTCTTCCAAAAGATACATTTTTGGGGTGCCAGCCTGGTTAGCCCCATTTACTTTAAATCTCAACAAAAAACACACAATTGTGTTAAAAGGAAACAAAAATAGTCACAACGCAAAGTAAGTTGCTGTCGCTATTCAGGCTCTTTAAGGGCTCATTTATACTTCACGCTCAGAATGCGTACGCTGCCGCGTGTTCCCAGCGTTCATTTGACACGTCCTCTGAACAGGTCCCCAGAAATTAACGTGATGTGTGTGCGAGATGCAGTACCAGCTAAAAGTCGGGGGGCGCAGTGTGATTAAAGTCGGAATGTGACGTCAGAGTATATGGAGGAATATTTCGGACAAAATGAAATAAATAAATAAATGCGTAAATAAATAAAAGTACTGTGAAATGTGAGCATAAATAAATAAATGTGTCATGAAATGAGAGCATAAATAAATAAATGTGTCACGAAATATGTTTTTCGTTGCTTATTTATTTATTTCATTTTGTCTGTAACATTCCTGCAAACCGTCATGAAATACGACTTGAAATAAAACTGTCACTTTCACTCGTCAAAGTTGAGAGGGTGGGCTCTAACACGCCCTCTAGTTACTGATTGGTGAATCGATAGCACACGAGTTAATTAGAAAAATGCTTACTACTGCCGATGATATTACGTATTTCAGAGAGAGAATTGACGATTTATCGGAAGAAATTACAATGTTGGCGGCCCTTTTAGACTCCGATATAGATGAAACTGTTTTTGAAATTATCGAAGAACAGGTGGAACAGACTCTACTACACTCCAGTTCAGGTGATGCAGTACCCTGCTCTGGACGTCCATCCTTTGACATTCCAGCTGAGTCAATAGAACACCTTGAAGAAACATTTCTTCCGAAAAATCTTCAATTCTCTCTCTGAAATACGTAATATCTTCGGCAGAATCCATTTCATCGGCAGTAGTAAGCATTTTTCTAATTAATTCTTGTGCTATCGATTCACCAATCAGTAACTAGAGGGCGTGTTAGAGCCCACCCTCTCAACTTTGACGAGTGGAAGTGACAGTTTTATTTCAAGCCGTATTTCATGACGGTTTGCAGGAAAGTTACGGACAAAATGAAATAAATAAATAAGCAACGAAAAACATATTTCGTGACACATTTATTTATTTATGCTCTCATTTCATGACATATTTATTTATTTATGCTCACATTTCACAGTACTTTTATTTATTTAAGCATTTATTTATTTATTTCATTTTGTCCGAAATATTCCTCCATAAGAGTATCTGTTTACTATCTACATGTGACAGAAAGCCGCCGTGCGCGTTTCAATGTTTAATGAATGGTTCAATGTAGTGAAGCAAAATGCCGACCTACAGATGCATTTGTGGTGCTTTTATATTCAAGCGTCGCATATTCCCGATCGTAATGACACGATACATTTTAAAAGTCTCATGTAGCATCTTTTGTGCCGTCTTTTTTTTCAAGGGCTTCCTCCTGACCTGACAGCAGCGGTCATTGTGTCTTTGATTTTCTCTTCAGTAGGCAGCTCAGGCCCCTTCTACAACCTGCCTCAAGAAGGGGCTTGAGTTGCATCGAATGCTTGCAGGTTGTAATCTGTTCAGTTTGCCAATAAAAGTTTGACTTCTCATTGCATTTTCTCTTCAGCATTTGATGAATAGGGAGCATCCTGTTACAGCAATCTACTAAGGGGCAGTGCCCTGGGTAGAGGGTGTCAGCAAATGGTCACAGAACAAAGACAGAAGCTCATGAAGCTCATACGTATTGATAACGGAATTTATACGATGTACTGAATTAATCCTGATGTTTATTCTGATAAGTTGATTGGCTTACACCATTTGAATATTTACTCTGATTGATAATGGAGTTTATACAACTGTGCTGAATTAATCCTAATGTTTACTCTGTTTGGTTTATTGGCTTACACCATTTGATTGGTTACAAGACATGAAATGTTTTCATCAGAGAGCATAGTTACCCAAAGTAAAAACCTCATTCTACTACGTTCGTGACCACTGCCAGGGGATGCTTGGACAATCTCAGAGCCTTGGCCCTGGTGTGGCGGAAGTGCTGCAGGAAAATCATCAGGGTGCACCTGGAACACATCCAAGTGCATTATAAAAGGGGCCACCTCACTCCATTCAAGAAGCCGGAGTCAGGTGGCAGAGGACGGAGCTTGTGAGAGAAGAGTGGAGATGGCAGTGAAATAAAAGAGAGATAGAGAAGGACTGAGATTTGTGAGTTTATTGTGGCTGTGTTGTGCTATAAAGAAGGAGCAAAATATAATAAACGTGTGTGTTGTGGACATTCTGAGTCCGTCTGTCTGTGTTCCTGGCGTCTTTCCACAGCACATAATAGTCACTTCTGAAACCACCTAGGGCATTTTATCTGTTTACTCAACCACTGCATTAGTCATTTCATGCGATTTCTAAGACAGGGATCGCTAACTCCAGTCCTGGAGGACCACCGTGACTGCAGGTTTTCATTCTAACCCATTTCTTAATGAGCAACCTGTTTTTTGCTGCTAATTAATTAGCTAATTAACTAATTTTATTTGACTTGCTCTTGAAGACTCCAGACCCCTTAATTGTTTCTTTTTCCTTAATTACCAGCCAAACAATAATGAGATATAAAATAAACCAAAACTACTGGTGCCCATCATACAATATCTGAAAATAATAAAAGGTTAATGTCTTCGGAATGTCGATCTTCTCAGGTCCCCAAAACATTTGACCAGAGCTCTTAGAAAAGAGAAAAATCAACAATTTCAGAAATGTCTGCTATTGCACAATGAGAGCAGCAACCAGCCAAAGAATTAAAGAACGGGTTTAATTAACCACAAGAATTGGCACCTCATTAAGCAGCTGGTTAGAGTGAAATTAATTGGAGTTTGAGGCCCTGACTTAGTTGGTCTTCTGTTGGCTCCCTCACTTCATATTTCATTTCTGTTTGGGTGCCATTTAAGGAAAGAAATGCAGCAATTCAGAGGAACGATGAAGAAATTCAGGGGAACAAATCTTAAAAAAAGCAATTCAATCAAAATGAATTCACAAGAAGTTAATTAGCAGCACAAACAGGACACTCATTAAAAAAGGGGTTAGAATGAAAACCTGCAGCCACGGTGGTCCTGGACTTGGCGACCCCTGTTCTAAGACAAACGCTGTATACCTCTTTTTCTTTAAAGTGCACTATAGTCAAAGCACTTCATTTACAAAAAGCTACGTTATCCCTTGGTGGTTCTTTTAATCTCTCACACCGTGTCGACTTTATTTCTCCCACTAGCTATATGAGTGACTTACTGGAGTTAACAGATTCAGACCCATTTTGCTTTTTAGCACATTTTTTTTTCACACTCTCAAACCTAAGACAGCCCAGCAGTTTATAGGTTGTACTCGCTATTATTTATTTATTAATTTATTTTATTGCCCCGTTTTATTTTTATTTTACCATTTAGCTGACCCTCCATGGCCACAGAAGAGGCTCCAGGCCCGTCCCTCCTTACAAACGTGCGCACCAAAAAACACGTCCAATCTTTGAGACATCCACAACCCTACGAGCAGGAATTTCAATTATTTGCCTTTGCTGACCTAAACTGCAATTAAAAGCATAATTCCAAAGGCAAAGAAGCCAAGTAAAACATGGAGTAAATATTTGCTACGATTGCTAATTTGGATTTTTTTGCACATTTCTGGCTTGTCGTTGACAGGTGAGGGCCTCGGGGCTGCAAGGAGCGGGCTGCAGAGGGGGTTGAACCGGCGTCCTGAAACAAGAATGAGGACACACCTCCCTTTCAGAGAGGCAAATGAAAGACCAGTCCGTTTTATTTTTTTCTTCTTTTCCAGGGAGGAGGCAAACATAAAGGGCTGGACAAAGGTATCCTGCTTAGGCGTTGGTTGCCTTGGCTAAAAAGTTTTTTGTGTGTGTGTGCGTGTGTGAGTGTGTGTGTGTGACTGGTGTCAAGATGACGGATGGTCGCTGTGGTTATTGTCGCAGCTGCACGTTTCCTCAACGACAAGGAACCCCCTCCTCCTGCTGAGCAAGAGGGGAGGATGCGGTGTGCCCAGAAGAGAAAGGAGAGAAAAAAAAGAGCACAACATTCACAAGGAGAGAAAGAGCGAGGGCCAGGAGATTTACACTGGGAGGACAAACAATAAAGCCTGACCTTGCCTGCCCCGTCTTAGCCTGTGAGCTAGGCCTCAGCGCCTCCTAAACAAATACGCCAGCATCTGCCAGCAGCTGACCCCTTTCCCCTCACTTCCCCGTGGCTTTCCTTCCTTCGCTTCTAATTCGATTTGTCCCAGTAATTAGCTGCCGCCAGAAGTAGGAAGTACAGACTGAGATGGCCTTTTCTCGAGCAGAAAATATGCAAGGCGGGGCTCCACTCTTTGTTCCCATTTGCGACTTTTTTTTTTTTTTGGCTACTACAATGTACGGAGCTGCATAGGCTGTATCTCTGATTTGAAGTAAAGACTGTTGTTTCATATTTTCTGAACCCATCCATGCATTCATTTATCCAAAACCAAGAGTTAGTTGTGTAGCGTCGGACGCAACTTAACAGAAGCAAGCAGGTGACGTGAACTGAAGTCCTATAGCTGACGCACCTTCACTGCAGGTTGGCAGACATCAAATATTCAGAGATGCAAGATACCTTTATTGTCACTGCACAATATAATGAAATAGCTTACTGATACCTTAGATCAGGGATCTCAAACTCCAGTCCTGGAAGGCCGCAGTGGCTGCAGGTTTTCATTCTAACCCTTTTCTTAATTAGTGACCTGTTTTTGGTGCTAATGAACTTCTTTTCAATTCATTTTAATTGACTACCTTTTGAAGACCCCAGACCCCTTAATTGTTTCTTTTTCCTCAATTAGCTGCAAAATAATAATAAGACACAAAATGAACCAAAACATGACCAGAAAACTGAAAATAAAAAGGGTCTCAGAAATGTTGATTTGCTTAATTTTACTTGACTTGTTTTTTAAGATTTGTTCCTAAGGATTTCTTCATGGGTGTTCCGGTTTCCTCCCACAGTCCAAAGACATGCTGGTTAGGTGCATTGGCGATGCTAAATTGTCCCTAGTATGTGCTTGGTGTGTATGTGTGTGTGCCCTGCGGTGGGCTGGTGCCCTGCCTGGGGTTTGTTTCCTGCCTTGCGCCCTGTGTTGGCTGGGATTGGCTCCAGCAGACCCCGTGACCCTGTAGTTAGAATATAGCGGGTTGGATAATGGATGGATGGATTTCTTCATTGTTCCTCTGAATTGCTTCGTTACTTTTCTTAAGCAGAAATGAAATGTGAACTGAGGGAACCAACAGAAGAGCAACTGAGTCAGGGCCTCAAACTCCAACCAATTTCACTTCAACTAGTTGCTTAGTTAGTCGCCGAGTCTTTAATTCCATGGCTTGTTGCTGCTCTCATTGTGGATTAGCAGACATTTCAGAAATTGTTGATTTTCTCTTTTCTAAGAGCTCTGGTCAAATGTTTTGGGGACCTGAGCAGATCAACATTCCTGAGAACCTTCACCTTTCTTTATTTTCACATATCGTACGATGGTCACAGTTTGCTGGTCATGTTTAGGTTCCTTTGGTATCTCATTACTCAATGGCTGCTAATAAAGGAAAAAGAAACAATTATTTGGGCTGAGTCTTCAAGAGCAAGCCAATTAAAATTAATTCAAAAGAAGTTAATTAGCAGCAAAAACAGGTCGCTGATCTGCTGTGGGCTGGTGCCCTGCCCAAGAATTTGTTCCTGCCTTGCACCCTGTGCTGGCTGGGACTGGCTCCAGCAGACCCCCGTGACCCTGTGTTAGGATATAACGGGTTGGATAATGGATAGATGAACAGGTTTACTAATTAAGAAAAGGGTTAGAATGAAAACCTGCAGCCACTCTGGCTGTCCAGGCCTGGAGTTCAACACCCATGCCTTAGATAAAGCCATATAAGAGTAGACATTAAACTACAAGAAGCACAAATCTAAAAGTAAACGTTAGGAGAAGCACTGATATTATTAACAGTTCCAGATATACACAGAGGAAAAGTAAAGGTTAATATTAAAGAATTAAAAGATAAATAATAAATGAAGTCACAAATAAATGAAGTGACAGTGAAGATTACAGTCTATGTAATGGTCATGAGTTCCACATGGGTCGTGTATAAGTGTGTGACTATGTGTGGTTGACCCAAAATTCAGTTCATTTAATGGTGGTTTCTGTTATAGGAGGGGGCTGTGATCGTCATGCATATAATAGGCTGACAGGAATGGTGCCTCGGGGGGTTCAGGATGGGGCACGAGGATCACAACCAGGAAGCCGGAGTGATCGTTACGCTCCAGAGTATCCTGTCACCAGGTGTAGCCTGTGACTGGCAGCGGTGGGAGGATGGCGCGCTTTCACCGGGTGGAACCTGGATTGGCAGTGGTGGGTGCGGGAGGAGGACGCTGGTGATCAGGAGGTGGGGACAGAGGCCGGGATCGATGGGTGTCTGTGCTTGTTGGTAGACATCTCAACGTGCTACGAGGTCCTAGAAGGATAAGCAGATAGGTGTCAGATTTTAAAAGGGAAGCAGAAGACTCCTATATGAATTTTAGGCAGATTTTTTCTATTTATTGATTTTAACCTCCACAATTGCACTTGTTTTTTTTTTTTTGGATTAGCTATTTTTTGAGCACTACACTTTGGGACACCATGATTTTAATTTGATTTCGGTAATGGTACTGATGATGTTGTTTTTAAATTGCTCCCATTACAGAAGAGGGAGCTAGGAGTTAACCCGTACTACTTTGCCCAGGGGCCTATAATGCTGTTAAGATGGCGCTGCCTGCGATACCCCAGTGTTTAGTGTTACAGATGTAGAGAAGTGCTTATCCATGTGAACAGTTTGTGGTCTTGATAGAGAAAAAAATCTAAACTCCAGTTGCACAGGTGTGAGTTGAGACCCTTGTTGTTTAGCTTAATAGCCAGCTTGTTGGTTTTGACGGCAGAGCATCGACACATCGCTGTCCCTCTACTCCAGGTGTAACAGGGCGTCCTCAGTTGACCTCTTTGCCCTGTAAGTGAACTGATGTTGGCCCAGGTAGGTGCGAATGTTGCTCTTAATGCGTCTGAGGACAAATACGCTAAAGATGAAACAACTCCAGGCATTTAACCTCATATTGCCTTCACACCTATCTAACAGACTCACCTTCTTCAGTTCCATTACACAACCAGCCAGCACCAACGTTTTGAATGTGACTTATGACACAATTGTGGCAGGCAGTGACAAGAGCGCTCTCTTTCCTACAACATCCAGAAAAACAATTCTCGTGGTCAATTGTGCTGAAGAAGAGGTCTCTTAGTGACTTTCAATGATGAGGGGGTGATGTTAGTCTGACACCTGAACCTCTGAACACCCACCTGAGTCTATTCCCCTCTATCCCCACCCTTTCTGTAGTGTTGGACTTTGCAGGAAACTATCACACATCATTCTGAATGAATGTTCCCTGCACTAATGATGCAAACTGTAACTGTCCTGCAAGTTGTGGAGAGAGTAGAATTTAACAAAGACCCCATTTCACCTACTGACTACAAACCAGTGGCCCTTATATCTCACGTCATGAAGACCTTTGAAAGGCTGGTCTTGGACTATCTGAGTTGTCTTGTTGTAGGCCACCTGGAATCACTGTAGTTTGCTTACTGGACAAAGACTGGAGTGGATTATCTCTCTGCTCTACAAGTCTCAAGAAAGCTGGCTGCACTGTGAGAATTTATGTTTTTTGATTTCTCCACTGCATTCGATATCATCCAGCCATCGCTGTTAAGGGGTAAACTCAGAGACACATAAGAGAATGAGCCTGTGGTGTCGTGATAATGGACAATCATTAGGCAGACCACACTTTTTGAGACTCAAGGACTGCATGTGCAACACTGGAGCACCACAAAGAACAGGCCTGTCTCCTTTCTTCTTCACTCTGCACACCTTAGTCTATAATATAACAGCAGGTCATGTCACTTGCAGAAATTTTCAGATGATTCTGCAATTACGAGATTTATTGACGAAGTGGATGAGACAAATAAGAGGAGTCAGGGGGAGAACTTTGCTTTTTGGTGCAAAGACAATTGTCTGCACCTTAACGTCCGCAAAACCAAGGAAATGGTTATTGACCTCCATGACACCATAGAGGCTCTACATCTGGGGCCTCATGTATAAATGGTGCATATGCACAAAAAATGTCGCAAACGCCCGTTTCCACGCTTACATATAAAAACTAACCATGGCGTAAAGCCACACACATTCTCATGGCATCTCAAACCATTACATATGCGCGTTTTCGGCTCGGTTTTGCAAACTGGTGCAACCCAGCGTCAAAGCAGTGCTGCTGTTCCGGTGTGGTTTCACTTTATTTTTTAGGTTCACATCCCTGACACGGCTTTATCAAGTACACTGACATTAACTGCACATTGTTTATAAATTTATGGCATTTGATTGTAATCATCCTGTAACAATATAAGGGTCCAAGGAATGGCCAAACTATTCCAAATACCACAGCAGCTTTAGTGTTGTTACTTTCAGTGCACCACTTACTGCCTCAGCCATGCGCACAGTCTATTTGAACTCTCCCATTCAGCAAATGCTTCAGAGCCTTTCTTGGATGAATCTCATGGTTCAGAAACAGTTTCATCTCAACAGCTCTAAACGCACAGTTCATCAGGTACAATTATCTCACTGTAAACTTGCACTACAGTTGTAATATTGCACAACCTGAGCCACATTATGATCCATCTGCACTATACACAGTCATATGAAAAAGTCTGGGAACCGCTCTTAATTCTTTGGATTTGTGTTTATCATTAGCTGAGCTTTCAAAGTAGCAACTTCCTTTAAATATATGACATGCCTTATGGAAACAGTAGTATTTCAGCAGTGACATTAAGTTTATTGGATTAACAGAAAATATGCAATATGCATCATAACAACATTAGACAGGTGCATAAATTTGGGCACCACAACAGAGATATGACATCAATACTTAATTGAGCCTCCTTTTGCCAAATATAACAGCTTCTAGACACTGTCCTCCTATAGCCTTTGATGAGTGTCTGGATTCTGATGGAGGTATTTTTGACCATTCTTGCATACAAAATCTCTCCAGTTCAGTTCAATTTGATGGCTGCCGAGCATGGACAGCCTGCTTCAAATCATCCCATAGATTTTCGATGATATTCAAGTCAGGGGACTGTGATGGCCATTCCAGAACATTGTACTTCTCCCTCTGCATGAATGCCGTTGTAGATTTCGAACTGTGTTTTGGGACATTGTCTAGTTGGAATATCCAACCCCTGCGTAACTTCAACTTTGTGACTGATGCTTGAACATTATTCTGAAGAATTTGTTGATATTGGGTTGAATTCATCCGACCCTCGACTTTAACAAGGGCCCCAGTCCCTGAACTAGCCTCATAGCCCCACGGCATGATAGAACCTTCACCAAATTTGACAGTAGGTAGCAGGTGTTTCTCTTGGAATTTGGTGTTCTTCTTCCACCATGCAAAGCACTTTTTGTTATGACCAAATAACTCAATTTTTGTCTCATCAGTCCAAAGCATTTTGTTTCAAAGTGAATCTGGCTTGTCTAAATGAGCATTTGCATACAACAAGCAACTGTTTTTGGCGTGAGTGCAGAAAGGGCTTCTTTCTCATCATCCTGCCATACAGATGTTCTTTATGCACGATGTACAGATACACCATCTGCAGCAAGATGTTCTTGCAGGTCTTTGGAGGTGATCTGTGGGTTGTCTGTAACCATTCTCACAATCCTGCGCATATCTTCTTCTTCTTTCTGCTGCTCCTGTTAAGGGTTGCCACAACGAATCATCTTCTTCCATATCTTTCTGTCCTCTGCATCTTGTTCTGTTACTCCCATCACCTGCATGTCCTCTCTCACCACATCCATAAACCTTCGCTTATGCCTTCCTCACAATGTCATTAGCAAACATCATAGTCCACAGGGACTCCATTGCTCCTACCACAGACTTCACCACTGTCACACTTCCCTTGTACATATCCTGTACAACTCTTACGTACTTCTCTGCCACTTCCGACTTCCTCATATAATACCACAGCTCCTCTCGAGGCACCCTGTCATATGCTTTCTCCAGGTCCACAAAGACGCAATGCAACTCCTTCTGGCCTTCTCTAAACTTCTCCATCAACATCCTCAGAGCAAACATTGCATCTGTGGTGCTTGTTTTTGGCATGAAACCATACTGTTTCTCACTAATCATCACCTCACTTCTTAACCGAGCTTCCACTACTCTTTCCCATAACTTCATGCTGTGGCTCATCAATTTTATTTCCCTGTAGATACTGCGGTCCTGCACATCCCCGTTATTCTTAAATATCGGCACCAGTACACTTCTTCTCCACTCCTCAGTCATCCTCTCACTTTTCAAGATTCAATTAAACAATCTGATTAAAACTCCACTGCTATCTCTCCTAACCACCTCCATGCTTCCATAGGTATGTCATCTGGACCAACGGCCCATTTTCATCCTCTTCATAGCTGTCCTTACTTCCTCCTTACTAATCCGTTGCACTTCCTGATTCATCATCCAACCTCTTCTCTCTCTCGTTCTCTTCATTCATCCACCTCTCAAAGTACTCTTTCCATCTGCTCAACACACTCTCCTCGCTTGTGAGTACGTTTCCATCTTTATCCTTTATCACCCTAACCTGTTGCACATCTTTCCCAGCTCGGTCCCTCTGTCTAGCCAATCGGTACAGGTCCTTTTCTCCCTCATTAGTGTCCAACTCCTCATACAACTCATCATACGCCTTTTCATTAGCCTTCACCACCTCTCTGTTCACCTTGCGCCTTATCTCCTTGTACTCTTGTCTACTTTCTGCATCTCTCTGACTATCCCACTTCTTCTTTGCCATCCTCTTCCTCTGTATACTCTCCTGTATTTTCTCATTCCACCACCAGGTTTTATTCTCCTCCTTCCTCTTTCCAGGTGTCACGCCAAGTACCCTTCTTGTTGTCACCCTTGGTCAGGTCTGAACTTTGGGGTCTTATTGCCTTTTTCTATAGTGGATGCCATTTTGCCTAACTGTTGTTGGGGTCATGACCTCGAGTTCATCAGCAAGACGGCACGTCCTTTCTCTGTCCAGATGTCAAACCAAGCACCCTTCTTACTGTCACCCTTACTACATCTGCTGTAGCTTCCCAACTGTCTGGTAATTCTTCATGGCACCCAGTGCCTGTCTCATCTCCTCTCCTCTCTAAACTCAACCTTGCAGCCTTCCTTTTTCAACTTCCACCATTTGATCCTTGGCTCTGCCCTCACTCTCTCTCTCTCTCTTTTCCTCTTGTTGATTTCCAAAAGTCATCCTACAGACCACCATCCTATGCTGCTTAACTACACTTTCCACTGCCACCACTTTGCAGTCTTCAATCGCCTTCAGATCAACTCTTGTGCAGAAGGATGTAATCTACCTGTGTGCATCTTCTTCCACTCTTGTACGTAACCCTTTGCTCCTCCCTCTTCTTAAAATACGTATTCACCATAGCCATGTCCATCCTTTTGGCAAAATCCACTATCCTCTGACCTCATATGCTGCTCCTGTATTTTTCTTGGCCTGCCAGACCTGCTGGGTTGGTTTAACAGTAACTGTGCCTGTGGCCTTCCATTTCCTGATGACATTCCTTACAGTTGACACTGACAGTTTAAACCTCTGAGATCGCTTTTTGTAGCCTTCCCCTAAACCAGGAGACTCAACAATCTTTGTTTTCAGATCTTTTGAGAGTTGCTTTGAGGATCCTATGCTGCCTGTCACTCTTCAGAGGAGAGTCAAAGGGAAGGAAGCACAACTTGCAATTGACCACCTTAAATACCTTTTACCACTCATGATTGGACACTCCTGTCTATGAAGTTCAAGGCTTAATGAGCTCATCCAACCAATTTGGCGTTGCCAGTAATCAGCATTGAGCAGTGACAGACATTCAAATCTGCAAAATGACAAGTGGACCCACATTTTTGCACAGCCAGTTTTTCACATTTGATTTAATTTCATACAACTAAATACTGCTTCACTAAAATTCTTTGTTCGGAAAACACCTCAGGACTCAGATATTCCTAGGAAATGAAAGACATACCACTGTTATCTTTTTTGTTCAAAGTAGAGTAAATCATTATACAGGCTGAGTGGGGTTCCAAAACTTTTTCATATGACTGTATATACATGTATATTGTACTTATGCTTTCATATTGTGTATTTTATACTGTTTTTATCACATTATATTATTATTATTGATATTTTATCATTTTATAGTAAAATACGTTTATGGAGGATTTACATATTGAATCTCATTGTATACAATAACAATAAAGGAATTCAATTCAATTTAATAGAAGAGAGCGTGTATTTACATATGATGATGACTGACTTTTAAGTCGATTTAGATTTCTTCTTTGAGCTCTTAATAATCATTTCTGAGATTAAATGTATTAAAGTATATATATTATATATTGCATTTACAGATAAATTGTTAACTTTATTTAAATAATGTACACTGTTAATAATTAAATGTGTGTGCACAGCGGCACAGCAGTAGCGATGAGCTGGCACTCCGTTTATGGATTGTTCCTGCCTCGCGTTGTATGCTTGCTGGGACTGGCACAACCCTGGAAGGACAGATGGATGGAATAATTAAACATGTACTACAAAGATATTTCAATGTTCCTTAAAAGTTTCGAAGAATCAGCATACTAAGCTTACAGATGGCTTGACATTTATTAACAAAATTATATTGTAGCGATTGATTACTTGGAGAAAGAAAAGGAAGGACAGCAATTGGGGGTTAGTACGTTTGAAAGAGACAGTACTACTGCAATACATTATTTCATTCAGAGTTGCGCACATCCCAGCAAGCATCTTGTGGGAGCCAGGAACAAGCTATGGATAGGATGCCAGCTCATCACTACCACTGCGCCACTGTGCCCCCTTGTTTAATACATGCTTTAATTCACTTCACATGAACATGATATCAAGTATGCACCTCAGTATTTAAATTGTTCAGAGAGCTGCAATATCATGAATGTAGTGGATTCTGTGTCTTGTCAGCATAAGAGAAAGGCGATTTAAGAAGCACATAGTGATTCACACACATAGAGCACATAGAAGAACACATACAATACAACGCATTTAACGTGCTACTTTAGTTATGATGGGCTATGAGAAACTAGTAAATTAAACATTGATTTTAAGATGAAGTTTACAATGTTCTACTTTAATGACAAAATAAACTGAGATTGCAGTGGACATTGTGACCTTTTTCTTATTGTGTCCCTATTTATTTTCTTTTCTCTGTACCCTAATATGCTTCCTTATGACACTCAGACGGTGGGCAACAACTTGCCTTTTTACGGGCGACTTTGATTCTGACCATTTCTCTATTAAAATATGCAAAATTCTTGAAGGAGTCAGGGTGGGGCGGCAGGCACATGCACGAGCGTTACTTCTCACGTTGACCAGGATTTATGTAGCGGAAGAACGTGGAAGTTGGCTTACACATGGTTTTGTGCATCTGAATTTTTTTGGCCATACGCACATTTCCACTTTTATTCTATCTTATAGTGCCCTTCACATCTATCTATCTATTAAAGTGCCTTATCTATCTATCTATCTATCTATCTATCTATCTATCTATCTATCTATCTATCTATCGTATAGCACCTTTCACATCTATCTATCTATCTATCTATCTATCTATCTATCTATCTATCTATCTATCTATCTATCTATCTATCTATCTATCTATCTATTATCACATCTATCTATCTATCTATCTATCTATCTATCTATCTATCTATCTATCTATCTATCTATCTATCTATCTATCTATCTATCTATCTATCTATCTATCTATCTATCTATCTATCTATCATTTATTATATAGTGCCTTTGGTCAAAGCCTAAACAAGAATAAAAATCCAAAGGCACTTTGCCTAATTTATTTTACCTGAGAATACCTTTAGTAAACTTAAAAGTGTTTTAAATACAAACACTGCAACTGGAAAGCATTATCGACTGACCTTTATATGCAGTGGATTCAGAAAGTATTCACTTTCTGTGCACTTTATTGTGTTGCAGATTTAATTTTAAATGGGTAAATTTGCCATTACAAATAGACCAATGAGTTAATTTCTAACCACAAAACAGAAATTCTGCATCATTAATTCCTGCTTTATCTTGATTGAGTTTTTAGAATATAAGATGCTGACATTACATTATGACATTCCATTCACATACCTGCCCAGCTGTAGAGAATTTGTCCGCCGAGGTGCCATAAGTTTTTAAAATGAATGGCACTGTATAGTTTTCTCAGATGTTTCTATTTCGAATCACCTTAAAATGGGGATACAGTGGGGAGTAAAGGGCCTTACTTTAAAAGCCATTACAATTTATTGGAATCCATGGAATTTATCTGCTACGTCACAAACACCAGCTACTCCACTAAATTCTTTTGTTTCTTTTTAACAGGCTCTGAAAGGCTCAATAAGAAAGTCTTTGTGTTTTTGTAACCAGCTGGCCCCTCCAAACAGTGCCTAATACTCTGATGCCAACTGACGTGTTGCTAATTGAATAATAAACTTATCATAACTAAGAGGATGGTCAGTTTGAACACTTGGTGATGCCAGATGGAAACAATTATAACACATAATACTAGAACAACGGTCCAGAAGATATGTTTTTGAAAATAAAAGGGCATATCTTTAAGTTTTGGAGAAAAAAAAAGTCATAATGAGAACCAAAGTGACAATTTCTTCCAACACTCCTCATTCTCCACTCAATTCCCCCTGCTGTTGACAGCAGACAAGCCACAGTTTTATTCATAATTTCCTTAATCGTATTTGTAAATCGTAAAGAGAAATTATTCTAGTCATTTATTTACACCAAGTGAGCTCACACTTCACAAGGGTCACTATTAAGTGGAATAAACAAGCCATAATGGAATTTGAAAATAAAGCTGGGTATGTACTGCTGTAACTGAGGTTGGCATGGTGGCACAGTAGTTACCACTGTTGCATCATTAGTTCAAGGTTTTGTATTTCAATCCCTTGCCCAGTTGTTTTCCCAGGTCGGAAGTTTGTATTTTCCACATTCGTTTTTTTCCTACAACCCCAATGACCGGTTTTGGTGATTCCAAAGTGTCCCTGTGGAGGTGTGGACGCATGTCATATAATCAAATATGACATGACATGACATAACATAACATGATATATAATAATAACACAATGTAATATAAGATAGCAAGACCAAGCATAGTGATGGACTGGCATCCTGTCCTGCCTTGCATTTCATGCTGCTGGGATACGCTCTGGATTACATGGGTTGGAGAGCATTTTGTTATTTATAAACTGTGACAATATGGTTTACGTGGCTGTTTTCAGAAACGTGATCAGCAGAGAACACAAGGTAAGAATAAACCCTTCATGAGACAGCCGCTAATGAACTTTTTCATTTGATAGTAAATCATTAAGGAAAACAACATAGTATAATGTGAAATAATAAGGTGCCACATGAGAGGCCGGGTATCAAACTAAAAGTGGGAGTTCAGGGTGTGGGGTGTAGGTGGGTGCAGAATTGGCTCAGACAGAAGAAGCAGACGGTGATGGGGTGAGGAACCTCATCAGAACTGGCTGATGTTAAGAGTGATGACCAGCAGGGGGCAGTGCTAGGGTTGCTGCTATTTCAATATATATAAATGATTTAGATAGGAATATACAGTAAATAACAAGCTGGTTAAGTATACGGATGATACCAAGATAGATGGACTGGCAGATAATCTGGAATCATCCTAGAGGGACTTGGACAGTGTACAGGCTTGGGCAGATTTGTGGCAGATGAAATTTAATGTCAGTAAAGGTAAAGTATTACATGTTGGAAGTAAAAATGTGAGGTTTGAATACACAATGGGTGGTCAAGAGTACACCTCATGAGAAGGATTTAGGAGTCGTAGTGGACTCTGCGCTGTCAACTGTCAGACAAGCCATTAAGAAGGCTAACAGAATGTCAGGTTATATAGCGCCTTGATGTGTGGTGTACAAGTCACAGGAGGTTCTGCTCAAGCTTTATAACACACTGGTGAGGCCTCATCTTGAGTACTGAGTGCAGTTTGTGTCTCCAGGTTACAAAAAGGACATAACAGCACTAGAGAAGGTCCAGAGAAGAGTGACGAGGCTGATTCAGGGCTACAGTGGATGAGTTATGAAGAAAGATTAAAAGAGCTGAACCTTTACAGTTTAAAATAAAGACGATGAAGAGGAGACCTGACTGAAGTGCTTTAATTATAAAGGGATGGCTAGAGCAGTGTTTCCCAAACGCGGTCCTGGGGGCACACTGTGGCTGAAGGTTTTTGTTCCAGCCAGCTTCTGTTTTTATTTGGACTCCTGGGCTAATTAAGTGATGTGTTATTTCCCAAGTTCTGTGTTTTGGGAACAATATAGAAATTAGAAAACTAAGTTTGGTATAATATATATATATATATATATATATATATATATATATATATATATATATATATATATATATATATATATATATATATATATATATATATATATATATATATATATATATATATAAAAGTACCAAGCAATTATATATTGGAATTATGTGTTTTTTTCTTTTTAACAATATTTTCATCTTGCTTTTCATTCTACTTTTCTAGGTGTTCTAATTTTTTAATGAATCCATTATTTAGTAATCAGTAGGTCTGATGCTAAAGTATTTGCGGCCTTTGGTTTTTCAGTGCTGTTTACCAGCGTGTCTGCTCTGCTCGTTTTTAATTGTCATTAATAAGATACAATGAGGATGGCACGGTGACGCAGTGGGTAGCACTGCTGTCTCGCAGTAAGGAGACCTTTAAGGGTTCGCTTCCCGGGTCCTCAATGCGTGGAGTTTGCATGTTCTCCCCGTGTCTGCGTGGGTTTCCTCACAAAGTCCAAAGACATGCAGGTTGGGTGCATTGGCCATCCTAAATTGTCCCTAGTGTGTGTGTGCCCTGTGTGTGCTGGTGCCCTGCCCGGGGTTTGTTTCCTGCCTTGCATACAGTGTTGGCTGGGATTGGCTCCAGCAGACCCCCGTGACCCTGTACTTAGGATATTTACGGGTTGGGTACTGGATGGATGGAAGATACAATGAAGGGGAAAAACTGCACAGAGAAAGGGCAAAATATAATGAAATCAACAAAAGAGAGTTAAGCATTTAAATCTCTAGCCAAAGCAGAAATATTTTTAAATGTCTTATAAATGTAAAACTCATGCTGCTGTGCTTTTATGAATGTACAATAAGAGAAAAGAAAAGCCAGCTAATTAAATGAGATCACTGCTATCAGGTGTTGTCACTGATTAGGAATCTGGTGGGAACAAAAACCTGCAGCCACAGTGGACCCTCCAGGACCGAGTCTGGGAAACACTGGATTAAAGGATGGATTGAGACTTTGACTTTGAAATGAGTTCATCAAGAACACGGGGACACAGTTGGAGACTTGTTAAGGGTAAATTTCACACAAACATTAGGAAGTTTCTCTTTACACAGAGAACCACAGACATTTGGAGTAAGTGCTCAAGTAGTGTGGAGAACTGTAGGACTTTAGTGATTTTCTAAACTTATTATTATCTTAGAAGACTTAAGAGGATAGGACTGGCGAGCTTTGCTGGGCTGAATGGCCTGTTGTCATCTAGATTGTTCTAATAACATAACATAAAATTACATGCCATAATATAATGTGACATGTCATAATATGATACACAGTACCACAATGTAACATAACAGCATACCACAATCTAAATGCAGCATAACATAATGTAACTAAACAAAGCATGACGTGCTATAGTATACTATACTGCATTATCCTAACATGACATCGAAAGATACAGTATATTGTCACATAAGGTGACCTTACAAAGAGTGCACCATAACTTAGCATAGCATCACATAAATGTAACGTGACGTAACAAAATAGAACATTTTATTATACATTGTAGGCTAAAAAAACATAATATAAACTAACATGACAATGTCACATGTAACTTAAACACAATATAATTTTTTTTTTTTTTTGTTCTTTATTTCACCTTATACAATTTCTCTTATTAGGAATTTGCTAGTTTTCGCATAACTCTTGGGGTCAGAGCACAGTGTCAGCCATTGTACAGCGCCCCTGGAGCAACTGAAGGTTAAGAGCCTTGCTCAAGGGCCCGGCAGAGTAGGATCTCTTTTGACAGTGATGGGGACTCAAACCGGCAACCTTCGGAATACCAGCACATATCCTTAACCTCAGAGCTACCACTTCACTAGATATATATATCTATATATCTATATATATATATCTATATATATATCTATATATATATATATATATATATATATATATATATATATATACTATATATATGTATATATATATATATATATATATAACATTCCACAACCTAATATAACACACCATGTAACAGCATAACATATTATAGCTTAACATCATAATGTACCATTCCTTGACATGACATAGCAAAACATAGCACACAGTGTAATAAAATTCAATGTAACATACTGTAAATATAATATGACATGACATGTAACATAACGTACAACATAACATATCATAATGTAGCCCAATGGAACATAAATGTAACATGACATAACCAGTTATACTGTAATAAAAGATTACACAACATATCACAATGGAACATAAATTTACTTAATGTAGCCATCGCATAACAAAAAAATTCCACAAAAAAGTGTAACAAATAGGAAAATAATGTATGATAATATGGAGTGGTGTAACAAAGACATAACATGACATAAACTAACATGAAAACATAAAGTCCCAACATAACAAACCAATTAGCATATCGTAAATGTAACATGACATTTCATAACACAGCTTGTAATGTAACATAACACAATGTGGCAGAGCATAACATAAATACTGTATTACATGACATAACACAACACAACGTAAAGTAGTGCAGAATAACATAAAAGTAACGTGATAGAACTTGAAATTACATAACTACATGTAACATAACATTGCTTAATGTATAGTAGTATAACACAAACATAACATAAAACAACTCAACATGACGTGTTGCACCGTAACATAACGTAACATGACATATCAAACACTTTAACGTGGGGCAATGCAACATAAGCATAGCATGACATAACATAAATGTGCTATATTTGGTATGGGGTTTATAAAAGCAGTGTCAATGTCTGTGATGTGCCATCTGTTGCAGTGACAAATGTAGTACATTGTATTGCTATAAATCTTTAAAATGTGAAATCTTTTGGAGTGACAAAGACATAGTAACTGGACAGGAGCTACAAAGAGAAACTTTTATTATGGTGGATTTTAAAGATGTTTTCTTGTTCACAGGTGACTTACAACTTCAGGATGCATCCACTGAACAGTGTCATCTCCAGGCAGAAGAGTAGCTTCAGCGACAGACTTGGGAGATCGTTCCTCCCAGATACTATGCGACTCTTCAATTCCACCTGGGGGAGTAAATGCTAACTCAAAGTTATTGTCTGCTTTTATATGCATTTTTATTACTCTTTAATTTAATATTGTTTTTTGTATCGGTATACTGCTGCTGGAGTATGTGAATTTCCCTTTGGGATTAATAAAGTATCTATCTATCTATCTATCTATCTATCTATCTATCTATCTATCTATCTATCTATCTATCTATCTATCTATCTATTATATAGCACCTTTCATATCTATCTATCTATCTATTGTCACACACGTGCGCATGGGAATGAGCTGAAGGGCCTAAACACTAGCAATTCTATGCCAGGCCAGGGGGTGGCGGAGTGTACTGACTTTCTCTCTCAGTCCCTTGCAGACCTTTCCCGGGAAATTCTGCCTGTTGCCGGCCCCAAGGATGATGTCACTTCCGGGCACAAGGACACCACTCCCAGTTCCGGCATAGATGACGTCACTTCCCTTCCAGCCCTTTAAAACTGCCATCTTGCCTCAGTACAGGCAGTTCTGTTCTGGACTCTGAACTAAGCACATCGTGCTATTTACAACTACTTTTGCAGCCGATTGAATTATACGGGTGGCTGCCCCAAATCTTTATGAAGTCTCTGACTCATGCTTATCACACTATCTATCTACCTATTATATAGTGCCTTTCACATATCTATCTATCTATATATCTATCTATTATAGTGCCTTATCTATCTATTTATTAAATTGCCTTATCTATCTATTATATAGTGCCTTTCATATCTATCTATCTATCTATCTATCTATCTATCTATCTATCTATCTATCTATCTATCTATCTATCTATCTATCTATCTATCTATCTATCTATCTATCTATATGTTACAACTATTTAAATATATTTTAAACCGTGGCTACCCAAGGATGTTAAGTGGTCATTTAAAGGTGGAAATTGAACCAGTAATCCTGAAGCTTCAAGGCCGGTACCTACCTACATCAAGTGACACTCACAGTAGGATGCTAATGTAACAAGTGTGACTGGCTGGTAAATCAGAGTTATTTGATTAAATGGAAAGGTGAGGCAATTTTACAGTTAAAACAATATAACACAATTTGTAAGGAAAGAAAAAAAACAGAAATCCAAGTGTCTGAAAGAAAAAGGCAGTGCTCAACATTGGTGACTCCGGAGTTCAAAATGTCAGAGTTCCTCTCTATGAGAGCTTTGTATTGAAGAATGAAATAATCTGATTAGCCCGAACAATGAGTCAATTTGATTAACTCACAGGGTGAGGACATCTGACTCGATTATGGAAAAAAAAAAAAAAAATAGAAAGAAAGGGAAAATCGGATTGGCTAACAGATTGAAGTAATTTGATTGATTAAAAGAAAGGAGCAATATAATACTTAATGAGTTAAAAAAATAAATCCACAAAGGCATAAATCTGGTTGGTTGTTAATAAGAATCTATGTGACGTGATGACTGGTGGTCTCTATTCTGCTTGGGAAAATTGAAACAAGGGACAACAATGAGATCCGTTAAAAGAGTGACATGCTTCAACTTGGAACCCAAAGAAACTGATTGTTAAAATTAATAAAAAAGTAATCAGTTTTAATGTTCAGAAAGTACAAATTGGGTGGCACGGTGGTGTAGTGGGTAGCACAGCCGCCTCACAATTAGGAGACCTGGGTTCGCTTCCCGGGTCCTCCCTGCATGAAGTTTGTATGTTGTCTGTGTGGATTTTCTTTGGGTACTCCAGTTTCCTCCCACAGTCCAAAGAGGACTAGGTTATGTGCATTGGCGATCCTAAATTGTGCTTTGTGTGTGTGTGTGCGCCCTGCCTGGGGTTTGTTTCCTGCCTTGCACCCTGTGTTGGCAGGGATTGGCTCCAGCAGACCCCCGTGACCCTGTAGTTAGGATATAGCAGGTTGGATAATGGATGGAAAGTACAAATTAAATGTAAAGATGCAGAGAACTGATTCTGAAATATAATACTTCACTAGGATAAACACAACTGGAGTATCCAGTGCATGACTTTCCATGAACAAAGCTTTGACTTTAGCAGCATGTTATTATGAGGATGTGCGACGTATCCTGTCATGTTGAAATTTTTTATTGTCCTATCAGCATTGCACTTCTTTTGAGGCACAAAGGTGTATAAAAATAACACAAAAATCAGTATCTCTACACCATATGAGGACCAAGATTTGTGCCTATTACTCCTTTTCCTATTACTGGACACAATGGATGAATGGATGTCCTTAACTGGAAACATTCAAACACACACATACTGTGTAGCAGATTTAGAAAGCATTCAGGCCCCGTTCACTTTCCTCGCATTTTGTTATGTTACAGCCATGTGCTAAAATCATTTCAATTCATGTTTTCTCCACTCAATACGTCATGATTTTAGACATTTTTGCAAATTTATTATAAAACTAGGGGGATTCACCCCCTGCTCACTTTGCTCGCCAACCCCCCGACCTTCACTACTTTGTATCTCTGCCTCTCGCGTATGTGGATTTCACTTTCACCAAACAACAAAACTTTTCATTGTTGCAGAGATGCCTCTTCATTGGGAAGAAACACTACTTTTCCCTGATGGCAACACGAATTAAACGATCTACAAGTCTCCGACTTAAAGTTTAAGTCTGAACAATATATTCAATCTCTTTTCGTCTGTTCTGTTATTTCATCGAGTAATAATTTCCATTTGTTTGCGCTAATGTGATCTTTACTATCATTCTTTTGAGACTTTTGAATGTTCGTACTTCCATTATAACTCTAACCTGCTCTGCATGTGTATCGCAGCAACGTTTTGGAACCTCTTTACGACGTTCTACTATGTCATCTACTCTTTGTCTTTTATTTCCGCCCCCTGGCATGGTTAAACCTCTTGAAAGTATCTCTCTGAAAAAGTCTCATCTCGTCCCAGGATTTTTTTATATAATAAACAAAATATCTAATTGACACAAACATTTAGACCACATACTCGGCACCCGTGCCAGCCATTCCACCCTGGAGCTGTCTTGAGTTTATGTGTGAAGCTTCACACACCTGGAACTGGGAATTTCCTGCCATTCTTCTCTGCAGATCCTCTCCAGCTCTGTCAGGTTTGGATGGAGATCGTCAGTGGTCTGCCATTTTCAGGTCTTTCCAGAGGTTTGATTGGGTTGAAGTGCAGGACGCACAATGACATTCCCAAAATTGTCTCTAAACCCCTCCTTAGTGGTCAATGTTGAGTTGAAAGGTGAACCTTCATCCTGTTCTTTTTCCAGGGTGCTTTGGTGAAGGTTTTCATTAAGGATATCTCTGTACTTTGTTCTATTCACCTTTTCCTCAACCCTGCCTATTCTCCCAGTCCATGCCACTGAAAAACATCTTCACAGCAGGTTGTTGATTCCAGCAGCCATACCACATGCACTTCACAAGTGGTCAACCATCTGAAACTAAGTATATTTGGTACCGGCCAGTACTTGGATGGGAGACCATTGTCACACACGTGCGCATGGGAGGCAGCTAAAGGGCTTGAGTGTCGGCGGTTCTGAGGCATGCTGGGATGTGGCAGAGTGCACTGACTCTTTTTCTCCCTTTCCTGTAGGCCATTCCCGGGAGATTCCACCTGGCTCTCTTGATGTCACTTCCGGCACTGAGCCAATGGAAGTAGACCTTACCGGCTCCGGCCCCTGTAATGTCACGTCCGGGCTCGAACCAATGATTGAAGAACATGGGCCCGATCTTTATGACCTCACTTCCTGTCTTTCCTTTTAAAAGCCTACCCTTTTCCTCTTTTCCCTCAGTCTTGTTCTGGACTCAGTTGTATGCACGTCAGTGCTGATTATTTGATAAAAATGACTTTTGCAGCTGGGATACCATATTATATGGGTGGCTGCCCCAATCCTTTATCTGTTTATGTGTCGTTTTTGTGACACCATCTAGGAAAAAGCTTAGGTTGCTGCTGGAAGAGGTGTTGGTGTGGCCACAGGGGGTGCTTATCCTGTGCTCTGATTGTGGATCCCAATGCCCCAGTGCTGCGATGGGGACACTGGGCTGCAAAAATGGTGCCGCCCTTCAGATGAGGCATAAAACTGAGGTACTGACTCTTTGAGGTCATAAAAAAATCCCTGGGCAACCAGGGCTTATCCCAGTGTCCAAGCTACATTCTGCAACATGAACCTGGTTATTCTGGCCCATTATAATCCCCTGTCTCTAACTGGCTAACTGTCTCCTTTATGTCGGCCTTTAAATGCAAGGACAAGAAGTGTTGTCATCAGGTCTGGAACTGGAGGTGATGTCATTGGCTACCCCAGAACCGGGCAGGATTTTCCAAGAATTGTCTGTAAGGAATTGAGAGAATTAGTGCACTCTGCCACACCCTGGTCAGGCATGGAATTACTATTATTCAGGACCTTTAGTTGTCTCCTAATCGCACGTGTGTGACAACAGATATTCCTTATTCATTTGTCATTTTGTCACATGTCACTGTGTCACTTTAAATGTTCATCTCTCAGTTGTGTTCTGAACTTTGATTTCATGACATTCATGTCAGATTCGTAGAGGTATGGTGACCCAAACAAAGCAGACATTTTCAGAGCTGCTTGGTGAAGAGTCTTCTAGTTATCTGACTCTACTAAATGCTGAGGATGCTGTTGAGACTTTAACTGCACATTATTTTGAAGGTTTACTAATATATAATATATAAAATTCAATGTCTCTCTGTCTGTATGTCTGTCCACTTTTGACATGAGAACGACTTAATGTATTTAGATCGGGTTTTTCTATAATTTGCTAGAACATTCCTTTGATTTTGCAACTTTCTCATTGCGCTAAGTATCATAGCTCGCTTGCGATACTGATTTAATAACACAAATTTTAACACAGACTCGTCAGGGTGAGGGGAGGAGGACGGGGCCCTCCTCACTCACACGTCTGCCTCGGTGTGTAACCTTAACATCCGCTTAGTTAGCGAATGAGAGAACTAATTAATGGATTTAGATCTCTTTTTTGCTATAGTTTGCTTGAATATTTCAGTTGATTTTGCGACTTCTCTCATTGCGCTTAGATTCTTAGTTCGCTTGCAGGAGCGATATATTTGCTCTAATCCGAGACAGAGGCTGCTGGCCGAGGAGACGGAGAACAGTGAAGTCAGGAGAGCTGGGTGGGACCCTCCTCACTGTCCTGTTTTACTTATATGTGGGCAAAGCCTCAGGGGAGGGGTAGTGTATATATATATATATATATATATATATATATATATATATACCTGTATATATATATATATATATAAATATATATTGTGGCATCCGGCCGGGACGCCCAGGAGGACCGGAGGAGGGCTTGTACCTCCTCCAGACCGCGAGGGGGCGACCGCCCTGGTTATGTTGGAGGCCACGGGTAGAGGGCTTGGAAGCCCAGCCCTGCAGAGGCCCGTGGCCACCGCCAGGCGGCGCCCCGGTGCCTGTAGAAGTCTGGAGCCCAGCACTTCCGCCACACCAGGAAGTGCTGGGGGGAAAAAGACAGGGGACAGGGTGCGCAGTGGGCACTTCCGCCACACTGGGGCGTGTCTTCGGAGGAATGCCTGGAAGCAGCTGGAGCCTATCCGGGTTCCTATTTAAGGGGCCTCCTCCCTTCAGTCGAAGGCGGAAGTCGGGTGGGAGTGGAAAGAGCTGGAGAGAAGACTGGAGGCAGCCAGGAGAGAGAGGCACAAAGGACTGTGTGGCCTGGACTTTGGGGGATCGGTGCTGGAGGCACTGGGGGTGCACGTGAAGTATAATACTTGTAAATATTGTAAATAAAGGGTGTGTTGGGTGAACATAAGATGTCCGTCTGTCTGTGTCCGGGCCAGCTTTCACTATATATATATAATTCTTTTTGCGTTTGAAACGAAAATTACGTATGACTACAGAACGTATTATAATGCACTCACGTTTGAAACGGAAATTACGTATGACCACAACAGTCAGGTTACAAAGAGAAAGTGAGACAGAAGCAGACCGAGAGAAGGCTCGCTGATCAGCATATACGACAAATCACAATTGACGGCCTCACAAACACCCAAACAACGTGCTGAACAGAATCGAATTCGACGGATGCAGTATTCACAGGCTACCACGTCACACAGGCGTCAGGGTCTGTATATGGAGGGATTCAATTACAACATTGAAAAAGATTATTGCCTACATCCAAAAGTTACAATAGGAGAAATGGACATCATGTGTGAGTACTGCCAAGCACAGAGGGTTACATTTGAATCACGTGGGATGTGTTGTTCAGACGGCAAGGTGAAATTATCTCCTTTAAGCCCCCCACCTGAACCATTGTCATCTCTTATTTCTGGCGCAAATCCATATTCAATTCATTTTCTACAGAACATTAGGAAATACAATTCGTGTTTTCAGATGACGTCGTTTGGCACCACGGCTACTACCGAGGAGTCTGGCTTTATGCCGACATTTAAAATGCGGGGGCAAATCTATCATAGAATTAGGTCATTAATGCCGTTGCCTCATGAGAGCCACAAACTTTTCTCTTCTATGTAGTTAGCGAAGCCACTGGGTAATCTGCTAGTATTTATATAAAATCCAACATTTGTCTGTCCGCCTTTCAGAGAACTGCTTAACGGATTTTTTTCCATCATTATTTTAACATTCCGGTTGATTTTGCGACTTCTCTCATCAAACTAAGTGTCATAGTTCGCTTGTGGTTGCGATTTATTTGTGCGAATCCGAAGTGACACTGCAGGCCGAGAGGCACTCACTCACCTGTCAGCCTCTTTTCTAGTCGCTCCACCTCTCGCCACGTTTTGTAGTGTACCTTGCCTCCGCTTAGCTAGCGATACCTGTTTGTTCACCAGACATTATCATCTAGAGGTTGTTAAGAATCCTGCGGTGGGTTGGCACCCTGCCCAGGATTGGTTCCTGCCTTGTGCCCTGTGTTGGCTGGGATTGGCTCCAGCAGACCCCCGTGACCCTGTATTTGGATTCAGCGGGTTAGACAATGGATGGATGGATGGTTGTTAAGAAGTAACGTTTGATGTTTTTGAGAGAGAGATCACTGCTACATGTGTTTTAGAGGGTCTCCGATGATTGCTACTGATATCATGACCATGTGCTTTACTCCCCACGTGGGGGACACTCTCCCGTCAGAGCTGAACACGATCAGATTCAGTGCCAAAGTAAGACGTTGGAGTGTACCTACCTTCCACTTGGCCTGAATTCAATTTTATTTATTTTTTATTGATTTTTAAAGTTTGTCCTGTTTTAATACTACGTGGGCAGAGCCGTTTGGGAGAGAGCTAGTATACAATATGTTTAACATTGAAAACACAATCCATTTACTTATCTGGCTGATGCCTTTACCTAAAGCGGCTTATAACATTTACGACAGATTTGGCCAACATTTCTTTTATTTTTCTAGTTGGAGTGCAGGAAGGTGAAGTGATTTGCTCATGGTCACATGAAACTTAACCACTATGCCACACTGCATATGAAGCTGACATAGCCAACTTATACTGTAAATAAAACTATTTACTACGAATCGATAAAAATGTGCTTATTTTGTTCACTAAATGTAGACACATGGAGACACTCGCACAAGCCCATCCAGTCTATCTTGTTACTTTACCATTATATTCTGAGCTGTTTCTGAAGAGTCTCTGCCCAGCGATAACTTGACTCCTACCTCCTGACATATTCCACCCGTCTTATAAGAGTCCAACGCTAATAAGCTTCCATTTGCACATTCGGTAAAGTTGCTTACATTGTAGAAAATGTCCCCCCTTCCTTATTTATGGTTTTGTTTCATTGCACAGGACAGCCAGGAGGGAGACCTGCTCGTGCTTATAATTGTTGAAGTGACATGTCTGCGGAGGCCACAGAGTTATCTCAATTCACTCCTTTTGTTCTCTCCCTGTTTGCACAGCAAGGAGACCATCTGCTGAGTGTCAGCTTATCTGGGACTCGTTTTCTTTGAGAAAGCCTTGGCAAAGCTTACCAAGGGGACAGGCCCCGCCCCTGCATTCTCATTAGCATACGACATTAGCGGAATTGCAGAGAGCCTGTCAGGGTGCTGCCATGAAGAGCACAGGGTGTGGAATGTCATTCTGATCTTCTCACTGCGCCTCTTTGAACTCTTTTGGGATGTGCGGAGTGCTCGTCGGCCGGCCGGCCGGCCGTTTGATTGAAGGCTGTAACCTCAGCGGAGGCCTCTAATTCGGTTAGCAGACCAGCAGTTTCTGAATGGCTTGTTCTGTTTACGACTTCTAAACAAACCAACATCAGCTTCTCCTGATTATTCAAAAGCCACAAATACCCTACTTTTATCTTCCAAAGTAAGCAAGTCTGGAAGGGCGAACACACAAAGATTAAGGCAATTTAAAGCCCACCCAGCAATCCACAGCAGCCATGAAAATACAAGAATTACATCATTCTGTATTCAGTGCAAGGTGAGACACTAATTCAATGATGAGATATTTTCTATAAACCCAATAAATAAATTAAGGCATAAAACAACTTTATTAGCAAGAGCAGAGTATTAACCCATTAAGACCATACATTAATTCCTACAATATAAAACATCCATCCATCCATCTATTATCCAACCCGCTGTATCCTAACTACAGGGTCACGGGGGTCTGCTGGTGCCAATCCCAGCCAACACCGGGCACAAGTCAGGAAACAAACCCCGGGCAGGGCACCACCCCACCGCAGAGTATAAAACATGACATTCTCAATCCTGCCTAATCCAATTTAGAGTGGCAGGGGGCTTGAGCTTATGATGGGAAAACAACACCAATAGAGCACCAGTGGGCGGCACGGTGGCGCAGTGGGTAGCGCTGCTGCCTCGCAGTTAGGGGACCTGGGTTGGCTTCCCGGGTCTTCCCTGCGTGGAGTTTGCATGCTCTCCCCGTGTCTGCGTGGGTTTCCTCACAAAGTCCAAAGACATGCAGGTTAGGTGCATTGGCCATTCTAAATTGTCCCTAGTGTGTGTGTGCCCTGTGTGAGCTGGTGCCCTGCCCGGGGTTTGTTTCCTGCCTTGCACACAGTCCAAAGACATGCCAGTTAGGTGGATTGGCGATTCCAAATTGGCCCTGGTGTGTGTTTGGTGTGTGGGTGTGTTTGTGTGTGTCCTGCGGTGGGTTGGCACCCTGCCCAGGATTGGTTCCTGCCTTGTGCCCTGTGTTGGCTGGGATTGGCTCCAGCAGACCCCCGTGACCCTGTGTTCAGATTCAGCGGGTTGGATGATGGATGGATAGAGCACCAGTCCATCAGAGGACCCACACACCCTCACACTTTCATACACATACTGGGGCCAGTTTAAGGGATGTGGGAGAAAAAAACGGACACAAGGTGACCATGCAAACTCCACATGGACAACACGTGGAGAAGAATTGAAAGCGAAGATGTTGGATCTGTGAGGCAGCAGCACTAATCACGGGGAAGGGCAATTACAGAAACTGCCCATTTACCTTAAATCACAAAAAATGCATGCAATTATTACAGATTAAGAAAATGATACAGAAGCGTCGAACCTTGTGTCAATAAATCTGAAACATAGCGAGCTTGTGGCAACTGAACGTTATCAGCGCTTCATAACGTGCTTTATTGGTTTGACAGCTTTGGCGATAAGTTAACAGGTAACCTATATAAAATGCATCATTCTCATTCAACAAGAGAGATTTGGAGAGCTTATGGCGATTAATGGTGGAAAACGGTGTTCAAAAGTTCATCCATCCATCCATTTTCCAACCCGTTGAATCCAAACACTTATGTTAGGTAGATTGCCCAGAGGGGACTGGGCGGTCTCTTGGTCTGGAACCCCTACAGATTTTATTTTTTTCTCCAGCCTTTGGAGTTTTTTTTTTTGTTTGTTTTTTCTGTCCACCCTGGCCATCAGATCTTACTTATTCTATGTTAATTAATGTTGACTTATGTTTATCTTTTATTGTGTGTTCTATTTCTCTATTCATTTTGTAAAGCACTTTGAGCTACATTTTTTTGTATGAATATGTGCTATATAAATAAATGTTGATTGATTGATTGATTGAAACACAGGGTCACGGGGGTCTGCTGGAGCCAATCCCAGCCCACACAGGGTGCAAGGCAGGAACCAATCCCGGGCAGGGTGCCAACCCACTGCAGGACACACACACCCACACTCACACACCAAGCACACACTCGGGACAATTTAGAATCGCCAATCCACCTAACCTGCATGTCTTTGGACTGTGGCAGGAAACCCACGCAGACACGGGGAGAACAGTGTTCAAAAGTTAAATAGTATAAATGGACGAGGACCTTAGCAGAAAAAACTGAACTTTTACTGGTGACATGAGACTGAAACAGTGAGTTTCAACCCCATCACTGCCAAAAAGAGATGCTACTCTGCTGGGCCCCTGAGCAAGGCCCTTAACCTTCAATTGCTCCAGGGGTGCTGTACAATGGCTGACCCTGCATTCTGACCCCAAGGGGTATGCGAAAAGATACATTTCACTGCGTGTTGTCCTGTATAACTATGTATGTGACAAATAAATAAAGAATTATGAATTATTATTATTACTGAGAGCGTGCCTTGACCTCAGTTAGCCACCAGATGTCACTGTTCATACTGAGGCTGAGGCTTCAAAGCTTCAAATCTTTTTTGGCACAAATAGAAAGAAAGCCTCAAAGCTTCACGAGACTTCATTTTCCCATCACTAGCGATTATAAAAAATAGTGTTGAACACATAATTATCATGTTATCCAGGGGTGTCCAAGTCCAGTTCCAAAGGGCCGTGGTGGCTAAAAATTTTCATTCTCACCCTTTTTCTAATCAGTGGCCAGTTTTCACTGCTAATTAATTCCTTTTCCCTTCATTTCAATGGCCCTGTTTTTAAGGCTTCAGCCCTCTGAATTGATTCTTTTCTCCATTAAATGGCAGCCAAACAGAAATGAGATGTGAAACAAGCCAACAGATGACCAGCTAAATCGGGCCTTCGAACTCCAACCAGTTTCATTCCAACCAGTCTCTTAATGAAAAGCCAATTCTGTAGAGGACAGAAAGATATGGAAGTAGATGATCCGCTGTGGCGACCCCAAACGGGAGCGGCTGAAAGAAGAAGAATTAAACTCATTATTTAATTCAGTGGCTCATGGCTGCTCTCATTCTACCACAGCAGACAGTTCCACAACATTCAAAACATTTTGGTGACCTCAGCTGACCAACCTTAGTCAGACCTTCACCATTCTTTATTTTCAGATACTGTGGTGAGCTGGTCCTGTTTTGGTTCATTTTGTGTCTCATTATTGTTTGGCTGCTAATTAAAGAAAAAGAAACAGCTAAGGCAGTGGTCTCAGACTCCAGTCCTGGAGGGCTCCAGTGGCTGCAGGTTTTCATTCTAACCCTTTTCTTCATTCGTGAACGGTTTCTGTTGCTAATTAACTCCTTTCCCTTTCATTTTTTCGACAAGATGCCGGTCTGCTTAGGATTCCAAGGATTAATAAAATAACAGTGGGAGGTCGAGCTTTTAGTTACAGGGCCCCTAAACTGTGGAGTGGTCTGCCTGCTTCTATAAGAGATGCCCCTTCGGTCCCAGCCTTTAAATCTCGGCTGAAGACTCACTACTTCAGTTTAGCATATCCTGACTAGAGCTGCTGATTAACTGTACAGACTGCATCTCTGTTGTTAGTCATTAGCACTAAAACATAAGTAACATGATAATTATATTTGAATACTAACCCTCACCTATTCTGTTTCTTTTCTCGGTACCCAAATGTGGCAATTGGTGCCACGGCCCACCTACCAAGTTGTTTGCCTGCCTATGGTAAAGTCATCCCTGATGGAGGATCACAGGAATCATGGGAAAGAGGGGTCCTTTCATCGGAGCAACGTTTCAGCCGTGGAATGGCCAAATGGGGAGGCAGCTAGATGGATGAGGTCTCCAGGACTCTAAAAATATCCAAACCTAATTATGTCATATCATCTACTGTTAAACCGTACTTCTAAAATTTTTATTATTATGCTGTCTTAAGGAATTGTTCTGTTGTGTATATTGTATTGTATTGACCCCCTACTTTTGACACCCACTGCACGCCCAACCTACCTGGAAAGGGGTCTCTCTTTGAACTGCCATTCCCAAGGTTTCTTCCATTTTTCCCTACAAGGTTTTTATTGGGAGTTTTTCCTTGTCTTCTCCGAGAGTCAAGGCTGGGGGGCTGTCAAAAGGCAGGGCCTGTTAAAGCCCATTGCGGCACTTCCTGTGTGATTTTGGGCTATACAAAAAAATAAACTGTATAAAAAACTGTCATTTTATTTGACTTGTTTTGTTAAGATTTCTTCTCCTAATTTTTTTCCTCACTCCTCTGAGTTGCTTCATTTCGTTCCTTAAATGGCACCCAAACAGTAATGAAATGTAACGTGTGTGAGCCAACAGAAGATCAACTAAGTGAGGGCCTCAAACTCCAACCAATTTCACTCCAACCAGTTGCTTAATGAGGCGCTGATTCTTGTCGTTAATTAAATCCGTTCTTTAATTCCATGGCTTGTTGCTGCTCTCATTGGGCAATAGCAGACATTTCTGAAATAGTTGATTTTCCGTTTTCTAAGAGCCCTGATAAAATGTTTTGTGGTCCTGAGCAGATCAACACTCCTGACACCTTCGTCTTTCTTTATTTTCAGATATTGTATGATGGTCACAGTTTGCTGGTCCTGTTTTGGTTCATTTTGTTTCTCGTTATTGTTTGGCTGCTAATTAAGAAAAAATGGGACACTAATAAGGAAAGGGTTAGAATGAAAACCTGCAGCCACTGCGGCCCTCCAGGACTGGAACTGAGGACCACTGAGCTAAGGAGTTCTGGGTCAAGCTAATTAAAACTAAGACAAAAGGAGTCAATCCACAACAAAAACAGGTCACTAATTAAGAAGATGGTTAGAATGAAAACCTGTAGCCACTGCGGCTCTCCAGGACTGGAGGTGGACACCCCTGATGTAATCCATATGAACAAAACCATAATATCCTTTGTCTGTCTTTCAGATTCATCTTCATCTGTTGTTTTTTATAAAAACAGAAGCTGCAGGCATCAGAGGTAACTGAAACTGGATCTCAGTTTGGTTACCCAGTAGGAGACAAAGATAAGAGAAGAATGGAGTGAGGTCATCAGTAAAGTCCCTCAGGGATCTCTCTGAACACCTTTTGTGATTTACATTGATGACATTGATTCTGCTGTAGTTAGGACACTTGTGAAATTTTGCAGATACAGCTGGAGGAAAGGCAGGCACAGAGGAGGCAGAAAAAACAAATTAGAAAGACTTGGACAAGCTGCCAAACTTAGTAAATGAAGTTTTAACATAGAAAAGCTACACACGGGCAAAAGGAATGTCAAGTATAAATGCAAGATGGAAGAAAATGACTTAAGGGAAGCAAACTCTGAAAAGGATTTAGGCATTTATATTGGCACAACATTTTCATCATCTAAAACTAAACTAACTAATTTGAATACACAATGGGCGGTCGGAAAATCGAGAGTACACCTTATGAGAAGGATTTAGGAGTCATAGTGGACTCTAAGCTATCAACTTCCAAACAGTGTTCAGAAGCCATTAAGAAGGCTAACAGAATGTCTGGTTATATAGCGCCTTGATCTGTGGAGTACAAGTCACAGGAGGTTCTGCTCAACCTTTAAAAACACACTGGTGAGGCCTCATCTGGAGTACTGGGTGCAGTTTTGGTCTCCAGGCTACAAAAAGGACATAACGGCACAAGAGAAGGTCCAGAGAAGAGCAACTAGACTGATTAGAGGACTACAGGGGTTGAATTATGAGGAAAGATTAAAAGAGCTGAGCCTTTACAGTTTAAGCAAAAGAAGATTAAGAGGAGACCTGAGGGAAGTGTTTAAAATTATGAAGGGAATTAGTCCAGTGGATCGAGACTTGTATTTTAAAATGAGCTCATCAAGAACACGGGGACACAGTTGGAAACTTGTTTAGTGTAAATTCCGCACAAACATTAGGAAGTTTTTCTTTACACAAAGAACGATAGACACTTGGAATAAGCTACCAAGTAGTGTGGTAGACAGTAAGACGTTAGGGACTTTCAAAACTCGACTTGATGTTTTCTTGGAGGAAACAAGTGGATAGGACTGGCGAGCTTTGTTGGGCTGAATGGCCTGTTCTCGTCTAGATTGTTCTAATTCTAATTCTAAACGATGTACAGAAGCAAATAAAAAAAACAACCATCATGACTTTTGAGTATAAATATAATATACTTTATTTTTGTATAGCGCAAAATCACACAAGAAGGCTGCAGTGGGCTTTAACAGACCCTGCCCCTTGACAGCCCCCCAGCCTTGACTCTCTAAGAAGACAAGGAAAAACTCCCAAAAAAACCCTTGTAGGAAAAAAATGGAAAAATCCTTGGGAAAGGCAGTTCAAAGAGAGACTTCTTTCCAGGTAGGTTGGGTGGGCAGTGGGTGTCAAAAGAAGGGGGTCAATACAATACAATACACAGAACAGAACACAAATAATCCTCAATACAGTACAATAGTAAATTAAAAATATTACAAGTACAAAGCAGAATTTAACAGCAGATGATATCACATAATATGATTTGGATTTGTTTAGAGTCCTGGAGACCTCGGCCATCAAGCTCCCTCTATTGGCCATTCCACAGCTGAGTCAGTGCTGGTCCAGCCAATCCGATGAAAGGACCCCTCCATCCAACAATTCTCGTAATCCCCTATCAGAGACGACTTTACCTTGATTAACCTATAAATTGAGGGACGTTACGATTAGATTCTGTAATGCTCTAGTGAGACAACATCTAGAGTGTTGTGTGCAGTTCTGGTCACCACAGTATAAGAAAGACGTAGCAGCACTTGAAGCTGCGCAGAGGAGAGCAACAAAGTGCATCACAGGACTGAAGGACATTTCTTACTGTGACAGACTCAGAGAATTAAACCTGTTTTGTCTCTTACAGAGGAGACTCCATGGCGACCTAATCCAGGTCTACAAATCTCCCAAAGGCACGGATCAAGTAGATTCTGTAGTTGAAGCAGAATCCTTGATAACCTTTAAGACGAATCCGGATGAGATACTGGGATGGCTTAACTATTAGAGAAACATGATGGACTGAATGGCCTCCTCATGTCTGTCAGACTTCTTATGTTTTTATCTGTTTTATACACAAAGGACCTCATTTCAACACTCAGATTGCATCTTGTCTGTTCATTCATCAGTTTGCTTCTCTGTTTCTTTGGCAATTACGCTATTACAGATGAACCGATTTTCATAAAATTTTCCATTTTAACATGGCAATAAACTTATGTTTACTTGACTTGACTTCGCAAAATGGCAGTTTTGCCCAGCTTAGGCCCAGTGATTTTCAGTCATAGTCTTCATTTTCCAAAATGGATGAGCCGATCTGCATATGTATGCATATTATGAATTAATGCAACTTAAAATCTAGAGTTTCAGCAGCTTTCAAAAGTTTCAACGAGAAACAGGGTTCTGATTGGCATAAAACCAACACTGCATTATCACACCAAATGATTCCGCTGATGGTAATGTATTGGGCATATTGTTTAAGTTTGGCTCATCTTACAGTGAGGAGAATAGAAGGGTCTGTTATATCTCATTTGGTATTGGATTCATAAAAGCAGTGTTGATGGTTAGGCTGTGTCATCTGTTGGAATGACAAATCTCTGTTATATGTCATTTTGTAAGGGATACATAAAAAAACAGTGTTAATGGTTGTGCTGCGCCTTTGTTGGAATGACAAATGCAAACAGTGGGATGCAAAAGTTTGGGCAACCTTGTTAATAGTCATTATTTTCCTGTATAAATCGTTGGTTGTTACGATAAAAAATGTCAGTTAAATATATCATATAGGAGACACACACAGTGATATTTGAGAAGTGAAATGAAGTTTTTTGGATTTACAGAAAGTGTGCAATAATTGTTCAAACAAAATCAGGCAGGTGCATAAATTTGGGCACCACAAAAAAGAAATGAAATCAATATTTAGTAGATCCGCCTTTTGCAGAAATTACAGCCTCTAAACACTTCCTGTAGGTTCCAATGAGAGTCTCGATTGTGGTTGAAAGTATTTTGGACCATTCCTCTTTACAAAACATCTCTAGTTCATTCAGGTTTGATGGCTTCCGAGCATGGACAGCTAGCTCTCTTTAACTCACACCACAGATTTTCAATTCTATTCAGGTCTGGGGACTGAGATGGCCATTCCAGAACGTTGTACTTGTTCCTCTGCATGAATGCCTTAGTGGATTTTGAGCAGTGTTTCGGGTCGTTGTCTTGTTGAAAGATCCAGCCCCGGTGCAGCTTCAGCTTTGTCACTGATTCCTGGACATTGGTCTCCAGAATCTGCTGATACTGAGTGGAATCCATGTGTCCCTCAACTTTGACAAGATTCCCAGTCCCTGCACTGGCCACCCAGCCCCACAGCATGATGGAACCACCACCATATTTGACTGTAGGTAGCAGGTGTTTTTCTTGGAATGCTGTGTTATTTTTCCTCCATGCATAACGCCCCTTGTTATGCCCAAATAACTCAATTTTAGTTTCATCAGTCCACAGCACCTTATTCCAAAATGAAGCTGGCTTGTCCAAATGTGCTTGAGCAGACCTCAAGCGGCTCTGTTTGTGCTTCCTCTGCATCACTCTCACATACAGCATCTCCTTGTGTAAAGTGCGCCGAATGGTTCAACGATGCCCAGTGACTCCATCTGCTGCAAGATGATGTTGTAGGTCTTTGGTGCTGGTCTGTGGGTTGACTCTGACTGTCCTCACCATTCGTCGCTTCCGTCTATCCGAAATCTTTCTTGGTCTGCCACTTCGAGCCTTAACTTGAACTGAGCCTGTGGTCTTCCATTTCCTCAATATATTCCTAACTGTGGAAACAGACAGCTTCAATCTCTGGGACAGCTTTCTGTATCCTTCCTCTAAACCATGATGGTGAACAATCTTTGTCTTCAGGTCATTTGAGAGTTGTTTTGTGACCCCCATGTTGATACTCTTCAGAGAAAATTAAAGGAGGAGGGAAACTTACAATTGACCCCTTAAATACTCGGATTCACCTGTGTATGTAGGTCAGGGGTCACTGAGCTTACCAAGCCAATTGGAGTTCCAATAATTAGTTCTAAAAGTTTTGGAATCAATAAAATGACAACGGTGCCCAAATTTATGCACCTGCCTGATTTTGTTTGAACAATTATTGCACACTTTCTGTAAATCCAATAAACTTCATTTCACTTCTCAAATATCACTGTGTGTGTCTCCTATATGATATATTTAACTGACATTTTTTATCGTAACAACCAACGATTTATACAGGAAAATAATGACTATTAACAAGGTTGCCCAAACTTTTGCATCCCACTGTATGTCTGTTATATGTCATTTGGTACGAGATTTATAAAAGCAGCATTTATGATTGTGATGCACCATCTGTTGGAATGACAGAGACATAGCACCTGGACAGATTCACAGATACATAGACATTAATAGTTTAATTAAGGTAGATATCAGGAGAACAGCAGGTACTTCAGTCTGTACTGTATATAATTGTATATATATTGTATGTTACATGCTAAGTGCACATCTGATGTATTTTCTTATTCTTTCATTGTATTTTTGTCAACAATCCGAGGAGACATGGAAATACAAATGTATTCAATTGTACTATATACACATGGTGATAAACTTCACTTTACTTGACCTTATTTCACAAAATGGAAGTTCTGACCAGTTTAATAATTTTGCATGTGCATTACAGTTATCTCAACTGAACATACAAAGTTTATTCAGTTTCAAATGTTGTATCATGAACAGGGGTTCAATAGAGAGAACAACACAAAAACTGGTAATTTTGCCCATCTTACATGCCATATGTATTATTAAATTATTCAATACGACATCCAGTTCAATAAAATGGGATTACATGTCTATTTGTGAAGCCACACTAAGCCAGGAAATGCACAAAAGTAGATTTCATAGTTCAAACCCAACAAGGAGCAACCACAATTAAGGATCCAATCTTACACATAAAGAAAAAATGTTCAATTTATAAGAGCGGACACAAATCTAATGGAGATGATGGAAGGGACATTGTTACATTTCAGCCAGCAATGACAAAAGGGTCAGCATTTAAAAAACACGTAAATATTTCCTTTCTTATTACCCATTATACAAGTACAAGTACTAGCTATGTTACCCAACATAGATAGATAGATAGATAGATAGATAGATAGATAGATAGATATGAAAGGCACTATATACTAGATAGATAGATAGATAGATAGATAGATAGATAGATAGATAGATAGATAGATAGATAGATAGATAGATAGATAGATATGAAAGGCACTATATACTAGATAGATAGATAGATAGATAGATAGATAGATAGATAGATAGATAGATAGATAGATAGATAGATGAAAGGCACTATATACTAGATAGATAGATAGATAGATAGATAGATAGATAGATAGATAGATAGATAGATGAAAGGCACTATATGATAGATGATAAGGCACTATATAGATAGATAGATAGATAGATAGATAGATAGATAGATAGATAGATAGATAGATAGATAGATATGAAAGGCACTATATAATAGATAGATAGATAGATAGATAGATAGATAGATAGATAGATAGATATGAAAGGCACTATATAATAGATAGATAGATATGAAAGGCACTATATGATAGATAGATAGATAGATAGATAGATAGATAGATAGATAGATAGATAGATAGATAGATAGATCTGAAAGGCACTATATAATAGATAGATAGTATTTTGGAGTGGCAGCTGAAGGGTGATGTTTGCTCAACTGTGTTATAAAGGAGGGTCACGGCCTTCCTTGCCGTAAAGCTCAGGAATGTTATAAAGACTATGGCAGTGGTGGTTTCTGCCTTGCTCCCCTTGTGCACATTGACTCTAATTTCAATATATTATACTGTGTTATGTCAGTTTTTATATGCGGTGTAATATCATTTTCAATGGGGTTGTGGTCGGACATCAGCCTGTCTGGAGTTAACACACAGTTTTGACCTTAGAATTTGCCCATCTGCCAGTGCAGGGCACTGGTTTCCTCTCATTGATGGGATTTATGTGATTGTGTGGACCATCTAGAGGTGATTTGTGCCTTCACAATTAGAGATAGAAATTGTGCTGGCTTTCCTAATTTGAGATACTGAGATTAGAAAATGGATGGATATACAAAACATTCTTCACTGGGCTTTGTTAAACATGTCATGAAGTTGAAATATAACTGACAAAGAGTCAGCAAACGTTAAGCTCTAATTACAGACATTCCTGAAATGTTATTTAGGTGTTTGCAAAAGGGGAAGGTTAACTAAATTGTCAGTAGAAGAAAGACAAAGAAACATTTGAAAGCAGAAGCATGTCGGTACACAGTGTGCCGGTGGGTCGGAGCACTTGTATGTAAATGTGATGCATTCTGCTGAAGGCACCTAGCAGAGCCCGGCTGAATATCTCACTCCTTAGACCACTAGGATGACAGGACTAGAGGTGAATGGACTGCATAGCGGTAGCCGGCACATTCCATCCATACTTCACTTCCAGCACAGAAGTAGTGCAAAGAGAAACAGGGTGCCTCAAAGCAGCGGGGCGACTCGTGCATAGCAGATGCTGCACCTGCTGTGTCGACATATTGACAGAACGATGGCCAGATAGAGCAGGCACACAAGATTAGAACTCAGAGGCTGTACTCACTGAACAAACCCACTGCACTTATATATAGTTAACACCATCTTAAAGTTAGTCATGCTAACTGTCTATATGTTTGTTTGTTTTTTTAACTTGTTTAGAATTTGAGCGCAGGCTGATCACATGATTTACTCGAGGTCAAACACTTTGTAATAATGAGCAAGTCACATCACCAACTGGGAAAGAAAAAACAAAAGAAATGTAACCAATTGTATCCAATCTTCCAATCTCAAAACAGGGTACTGGCACCTGTTTATCGATTTTTACAGGTGTTATCACCATCCTGCACTTAGTTCAGGTCTTCTGGTACCCCAACAATTTACGTTGTTTACTGTAGTGGCACATTTTCTTAGCACGCCGCTGAATACCAGCTCCTCTTTGTTAATTTCCACTGAGTGACTTGATCCCACCACACTTCGATCAACTAGTTATTTTATTTTAATGATTGACGTTATACCATATCGGCACCTTTTCTTAGCAAACTGGTGAGTACCTGCTCCTCTTCATGAGTGGCATCGTCCCCCACACTTTCATTGTTTGTCATTGTATCCCAACAATATATTTCTTACCATACTGTCAACTTAGTGTACCGGTGACAACTGACATCTCTTTGTCAATTATCATGAGAGACATCATCTTCCTGCTTTTCAATCAACTGCCATTATAGTTCAATAATTTATGTTTTACCTACCGGCACGTAGGTACACCTTCTTAGTGTACCAGTGAGCACTGGCATCTCTTCAGGAATCTTCATGGGCACCCAACCCACCTCTTCAACTATTACTCCCAATAATTTGATTCCAATTCAAGCACTGGTTTAATTTTAAGTTGCCTTGGATAAAGGTGTCAGCCAAACAATAAGTAATAATAATAAACTGCTCAAAAAAATTAAAGGAACACTTTGAAAACACATCAGATCTCAATGGGAAAAAGAAATCCTCCTGGATATCTATACTGATATAGACTGGGTAATGTGTTAGGAACGAAAGGATGCCACATCGTTTGATGAAAATGAAAATGATCAACCTACAGAGCCCTGAATTCAAAGACGCCCCAAAAATCAGAGTGAAAAAATGATGTGGCAGGCTAGTCCATTTTGCCAAAATTTAATTGCAGCAACTCAAAATTGTACGCAGCACTTTGTATGGCCCCTGTGTTCTTGTATACATGCCTGACAACATCGGTGCATGCTTCTAATGAGATGACAGATGGTGTTGTGGGGGATCTCCTCCCAGATCTGGACCAGGGCATCACTGAGCTCCTGGACAGTCTGAGGTGCAACCTGGTGGCATTGGATGGACCAAAACATAATGTCCCAGAGGTGTTCTATTGGATTTAGGTCAGGAAAGTGTGGTGGCCAGTCAATGGTATCAATTCCTTCATCCTCCAGGAACTGCCTGCATACTCTCACCACATGAGGCCAGGGATTGTCGTGCACCAGGGAGCCACTGTACCAGCATAGGGTCTGACAATGGGTTCAAGGATTTCATCCTGATACCTAATGGCAGCCAAGGTGCCTTTGTCAAGCCTGTAGCGGTCTGAGTGACCCTCCATGGATATGCCTCCCCAGACAATCATTAACCCACCACCAAACTGCTCATGCTGAATGATGTTACAGGTAGCATAATGTTCTCCATGGCCTCTCCAGACCCTTTCACTTCTGTCACGTGCTCAGGGTGAACCTGCTCTCATCTGTAAAAAGCACAGGGCACCAGTGGTGCATCTGCCAATTCTGGTATTCTATGGCGAATGCCAATCGAGCTGCATGCTGCTGGGCAGTGAGCTCAGGGCCCATTAGAGGACATGGGGCCCTTGGGTCACCCTCATGAAGTCTTTCTGGTTGTTTGGTCAGAGACATTCACACCAGTGGCCTGCTGGAGGTCATTTTGTAGGGCTCTGGCAGTGCTCATCCTGTTTCTCCTTGCCCAAAGGAGCAGATACTGGTCCTGCTGATGGGTTATGGACCTTCTATGGCCCTCTCCAGCTCTCCTAGAGTAACTGCTTTTCTCCTAGAATCTCCTCCATGCCCTTGAGACTGTGCAGGGAGACACAGCAAACCTTCTGGCAATGACACGTATTGATGTGCCATCCTGGAGAAGTTGGACTACCTGTGCAACCTCTGTAGGGTCCAGGTATCGCCTCATGCTACCAGTAGTGACACTGACTGTAGCCAAATGCAAAACTAGTGAAGAAACAGTCAGAAAAGATGAGGAGGGACAAATGTCAGTGGCCTCCACCTGTTAAACCATTCCTGTTTTGGGGGTCATCTCATTGTTGCCCCTCTAGTGCATCTGTTGTTAATTTCATTAACACCACAGCAGCTGAAACTGGTTAACAACCCCCTCTGCTTCTTAACTGACCAGATTAATATCCCAGAAGTTTCATTGACTTTATGCTATACTCTGATTCAAAAGTGTTCCTTTAATTCTTTTGAGCAGTATATATAGATATATCACATATTATATAGGTATTGTCACACATGTGTGACTAGGATGGAGCTGAATGGACCAAGCAGAGGTAATTACCCGCCAGACCAGGGGTGGTGGGGTGCGTTAAACATTCTTCTGTTATCTCGGTGGGCCAAAAATGGGAAAACCTGCCTGATTTAACAACAATGTCACTTCCGGTTCTGGTGCCAAGAAAGACGGCACTTCCAGCCTCAGATGGCATCACTTCTGGTCTCACCCTTTAAAACCACCATCTTCTCCACCACCAACATCAACTACAACATTTATTTTTATAGTACATTTTCATACAAATAATGTTACTCAAAGTGCTTTACATGATGAAGAAAGAGAAAAAAGACAAAATAAATAAGAATTAAAATAAGGGAACACTAGTTAATATAGAATAAAAGTACGGTAAGGACAGAAAAAAAAAAAAATCTTCAGACGGCTGGTGAAAAAAAATAAAACCTGTAGTGGTTCTGAGGCTTTGAGACCACCCAGCCCCTTCTACCTAACATAAATGACCTTAGTCAGTCCTCATAATCTAAACTCCAATAATCTAATTAAAATTACTATTTTAGAGGAACAAGGTATTAAAACTATAAAAACAGATCGCAGATTAAACAAAAATACACACAGAGCGCTAATAAAATAATTTAGTTCCTATTCCAAATAACAATAACGCACATAGTATTCATCTCTGCACCTCCGAAACATTAAATATGGCACTATTAAATGTTAGAGCTTTAACTAACAAAACGTTTTTTATCAATGATCTTATTAGTGATAAAAATAGATCTTATTGCACTAAATGAAACGTGGCTTAATTCAGATGCCGCGGCAGTTTTAATCGAATCTGCGCCTCCGGATTACAGTTTTACTCGTGCAGACCGCCAGGAAAAAAGGGGGGGCGGATTGGCTAACATTTACTCGAGCCGATTAAAATGTAAAGATGTCAGTTTTGGTAAGTTCAAGTCCTTTGAGTATCTCGCCGTTGTTATTCATGGAGATTCTCAAGTTCTAGTACTATCCGTGTATAGACCTCCTAAATATAATGCGTCGTTTTTGAGGAATTCTCTGACTTAATGTCAATTTTAATTACTAACTATGACACACTCCTAATAGTTGGCGACTTTAATTTTCATATAGATAATCAGTGTGATCTAAAAGTAAAAGAATTTATGAACATCCTGGACTCTTTTGATTTGAGACAACTCATAAATCAGCCTACACATAAAGCAGGTCATACATTAGACTTAGTGATTACTAAAGGACTGAAAGTTGATATAAAACAGATCATTGATATTGGTCTATCAGACCATTTTCTTCTACTTTTAATATAGAAATAATGATAAAAACACTCATGAGAAGCATATTGTTAAAAACGCTTCTTTGATTGGCAGCAGCTTTAAAACTTACAAACATTTTAAGCAATCAGTCCGTTTATAGTGCCAGCTATAATAGCGAGGACAATGTAAATAGTAAGGTGGAAAGATTTAATTCTAAAGTGAGAGCTGCTGTTGACATAGTTGCACCTGAAAAGACAGTGAAAAAATCTTCTAGCATTGTTATACCATGGAAGACCCAAAGAGTGTCTGATTTAAAGAGAACATGCCGTAGAGCTGAGCGTCAATGGAGGAAGACTAAACTTACTATCCACCATGAAATATTAAAAGTCAAAATAACAGAATACAATAACACTGTCCGTCTTGAGAGACGCTGCTATTTCTCAAGATTATAAATAACAATGCTAGTAATCCCAGAGTCTTATTTTCTACAACTGATCGCCTACTAAACCCAGGTAACTCAAAGGAATGCCTCCTAAGTGCTTCCAGTGAAACCTGTGAGGCTATCGCTGTATTTTCAATCAAAAAATCAATGATATTAGAAATAACATAGTATATCTCCCCAACACTAAGGATCCTCCTAAACCCCAGCATCCTGTTATAAACAAATTAAACTCTTTCACTAGGATAGATTTACCTGATTTAAAAAAATAATCTCTCAATTAAAACCCTCCACCTGCGTCCTTGACCCGATACCAACAAGGTTTTTCAAAGAAGTATCAGGCGTGCTAATTGATAATGTTCTTGACATAGTAAATTCGTCACTAGATACTGGGGTCTTCCCAGACTGTCTTAAGACTGCTGTAGTTAAACCCCTACTTAAGAAACATAATCTTGACCCCTCGCTCTTGAAAATTTTAGACCCATCTCTAACCTGCCTTCTTAAGTAAAGTTCTAGAGAAGGCAGTCATTATGCAGTTAAATGACCACCTAAATAAACATGCTATTCTTGATAAATTTCAGTCAGGTTTTAGAACAAATCACAGCACAGAAACTGCACTCGTTAAAGTAGTAAATGACTTGCGGTAAATGCAGACAGAGGCCATTTATCTGTTCTCATCCTCTTAGATCTGAGTGCTGCATTTGACACCATTGATCACAACATTCTTAGAAATCGCCTTAGTCAATGGGTGGGCCTCTCTGGCAGTGTCTTAAATTGGTTTGAATCCTACCTGACAGGGAGAAAAGTTTTTGTTAGTTGTGGGAATTACAACTCGAAGACACATGATATCCAATATGGTGTTCCACAAGGCTCTATCCTGGGTCCGCTGTTATTCTCAATCTACATGCTTCCGTTAGGTCAGATTATCTCAGGGCACAACGTGAGCTACCACAGCTATGCTGATGACACACAGCTGTACTTATCAATAGCACCTGATGACCCGATTCTATTGATTCACTAACACAATGTCTGACTAGTATCTCAGAATGGATGAATAGTAATTTTCTCAAGTTAAATAAAGAGAAAACTGAAATTTTAGTGATCAGCAATAATGGATACAATGAGGCTATTAGAAATAAACTGGATACATTAGGATTAAAAGTCAAGACGGAGGTAAAAAGCTTAGGGGTGATTGTTGACTGTAATCTGAATTTTAAATCACATATTAATCAGATCATTAGGACAGCATTTTTCACTTAAGAAACATAAGTAAAGTTAGACCTCTTATATCACTGAAAGATGCTGAGAAATTAGTTCACGTTTGTTTTCAGTCGACTAGATTACTGTAACGCACTCCTCTCAGGACTACCCAAAAAGATATAAATCGTTTGCAACTAGTGCAGAATGCAGCTGCTAGAATCCTAACTAGGAAAAGAAAATCGAACACATTTCTCCAGTTTTGATGTCACTACACTGGTTACCTGTGTCATTCAGGATTGACTTTAAAATTCTGCTTATGGTTTATAAAGCCTTAAATAATCTCGCCCATCTTATATATCGGAATGTCTGACACCTTATATTCCAAATCGTAACCTCAGATCCTCAAATGAGTGTCTCCTTACAATTCCAAGAACAAAACTTAAAAGAAGTGGTGAGGCGGCCTTCTGCTGTTCTGCACCTAAAATCTGGAATAGCCTGCCAATAGGAATTCGCCAGGCTGATACAGTAGAGCACTTTAAAACACTGCTGAAAACACATTACTTCAACATGGCCTTTTTATAACTTCAATTTAATTAATTTAACTTAATCCTGATACTCTGTATGTTCAATTCATCATAATAACTATTCATGGTGGCTCTAAAATCGTACTGACCCCTACTCTCTTTTCTGTTTCTTTTTCCGTTTCTTTGTGGTGGTGGCCTGCGCCACCTCCACCTACTCAAAGCTTCATGATGCTCCAACAAAGATGGACTGAAAGCCAGAAGTCTACGTGACCATCATCATCATCAAGCCCTTCCGTGAGAACCCTAAATCCAAAGAGGACTGTTTCATCTATGTTAGGTAGAATGCCCAGAGGGGACTGGGTGGTCTCATGGTCTGGAATCCCTACAGATTTTAGAGTTTTTTGTTTTTCTGTCCCCTGGCCATTGAACCTTACTCTTATTCATGTTAATTAATGTTGATTTATTTTGTTTTTTATTGTGTCTTTTATTTTTCTATTCTTTAATATGTAAAGCACTTTGAGCTACTGTTTGTATGAAAATGTGCTATTTAAATAAATGTTGTTGTTGTTGTTGTTCATGGTATTCAGGGTTCACAAGGAAGAACTTGATGATGATGGTCATGTGGACTTCTGGCCTTTAATCCATCAATGTAGGGACATTGCAGTGCTTTGAGTAGGTGGTGGTGGCACAGATCGGCACCCCAGAAAACCAGAAAAAGAACAGCAGAGAATGTAGGGGTTTGTACGGATTTTGAATATGAATTCCATGAATAATAATGATAATTTATTAAATATACAGAGCATCAGGATTAAACTAAGATGAGAAAGCCATGTTAAAGTAATGTGTTTTCAGCAGTTTGTTAAAGTGCTCCACCGTATCAGCCTTCTGAGTTTCTCTCAGTCAGCTATTCCAGATTTGAGGTGCATAACAGCAGAAGGCCGCCCGCCTCACCACTTCTTTTAAGTTTAGCTCTTGGAATTCTAAGCAGACCCTCATTTGAAGATCTAAGGTTACGATTTGGAGTGTAAGGTGTAAGATATTCTGAGATATAAGATGGAGCGAGATTATTTAAGGCTTTGTAAACTATAAGCAGGATTTTGAAGTCAATACTAAATGACACAGGTAACCAGTGTAGTGACATCAAATCTGGAGAGATGTGCTCTCATTTTCTTTTCCGAGTTAGTTCAGTTAGTTCAGTTCAGTCTGGAGTTCAATTTATGCACATCAGTGCTTACTTAAAAACCCTTTTTGCAGCCAGGGACAATATATACGGGTGGCTGCTCCAGACCTTTCCAGTGTGTTGAGACTCATTCTTTTATAGTATATTGCAGGACAGTTACATACATACATTTGGAATTAGTAGCAAATTAAAAAAAAGAATCGCAGTGAGTTAATAAAGAGTTGAAAAAGAAGCTGCAATGCAAATAAAACAGCCATATAAGGCGTGTAAGAATAATAACTGCAATGTGAATCTAGGACTATGAGAATAATGAGGGCAACCATTAAAAGGACACTGGGGAGGCTAAAAGGCGGTTGTAGCCCAGTTAAAAACTGCACAAGTAAGTGATTGATATAAATAAGTTGTGATGAACAGATAAGGAAATAAATAGGTAATGGTTAGAACTGGAGTTAAAATATGTGTTTTAAAACGTTACGTTCATGAGGTAAAATGCTTACAATGTAAAAATGAGGGGAGGCATGGTGGTGCAGTGGGTAGCGCTGCTGCCTCGCAGTTAGGAGACCTGGGTTCACTTCCTGAGTCCCCCCTGCGTGGAGTTGGCATGTTCTCCCCGTGTCTTCCTCCTAGTGCCACCGGGTTTCCTCCCACAGTCCAAAGACATGCAGGTTAGGTGCATTGGCGGTTCTAAGTTGTCCCTAGTGTGTGCTTGGTGTGTGTGTGTGTGTGCCCTGTGGTGGGCTGGCGCCTTGCCCTGGGTTTGTTTCCTGCCTTGTGCCCTGTGTTGGCTGGGATTGGCTCCAGCAGACCCCCGTGATCCTGTAGTTAGGATTTAGTGGGTTGGATAATGGATGGATGTAAAAACGATGAACATGTGCTTTATTACTTTTATAAAAAGCTAAACTGTCCATTTGCAGGCTTTTATTTTGTTAACCGGATGTTGTTGTTGTGAGACGGAAGTGGAGAGGAAACGGAAAAAGGGACGAGAGGAAGGGAGCAGGCTAACGAGCTGAGGTAAAAGTGTAACGCCGAAGTTGTGTACTAGGAAGCTTGTGGGCCAAATTTTAGATTGTCAGCTAGATAATCTGCAAGAGTATGGACTGTTGTGATAGACTGAGAACTTCAACTAGAAGTTTGCAGCGTTTATCCACCCAAGAGCCACTCGTTAACTCAGCGAGGGGGAAGTAGCAACGTGAACAGGCAGCAGCTAGCCCAGCTCGACGCGTTTATTTTGGGCTGTTGCTGATCTGGAGATGGAGACAATCTTGGGTATGCTCAGCAGCTGTTTCCCTGCTCATGGACAGAGACAGAGGGACAAGAAGATCTGTTGGATTACCACCAAAAACATGAAATAAGGTGCCACTGTTTATTTTATTTGTTGCTCCTGGTGGAGTGAACCGACCGCTGAGTTTTTGTTCTCAATGTCCCCAAGCCCAGAATGAGGCATGCAACGATTTATTTTTTAAATAATATTGATAAGACTGAGTGTTTTGGACATTAATCATAAGGACAATTAAGCTATCAATTTTGTGGCTAATGTTATACAAAAAAAGGTATCTGAGTGTGTTGCTGTTATATTGGAATGGTGTAATATGAGTTAAGAATATTTGTTTGGTGAAAGAGAATCCCTGACTACTTAAGTTACTATTAATTTTGCTTAATTTATTTTATAATTAAATAGGGGAGTTTATCTTGTGGTGGACTGGCGCCCTGCCCGGGGTTTGCTTCCTGCCTTGCACCCTGTGCTGGTAGGGATTGGCTCCAGCAGACCCTCGTGACTCTATGTTAGGATATAGCGGGATGGATAATGGATTGGATGGATGAGTTTATCATTTTCTATAACCCAGTTTCTTGGTGTTTTATTATATTTCTCTGTGTAGCTTACACTATTGCACTAGTAATAGGTATTAAAGGGTAACTACACTTAGTTATTTGTTATAACCGATCAGTATTTAGCTCAAACGTAAGAAATAAGGTTTCTGTAGTGACCTAAGGCTTAAAATACTAAAGTAATCAGAGTTGCAGTAAGCCAAGAATTAGAATAAAGAACTCAGGGCCCCTTTTTAAACATAGCTAAAGTAGACGGGCTAAACAGTTAGAGAGGAATATAGAAGATAACCCAAAGAAATTTTTAAGAGTAAAAGAAGAGTTAAGAATGGGGTCAAGTGCATCAGGAAAAGTAAATGAAAATTAAAACAGTACAGACAGTGAAACAGCAGATGCTCTAAGCTTGCATTTTTCTGAGGTCTTCACATGTGAGGAATTGGATAACCTCCCAGCAATAACAGGGACTACTAAGGAGGTACTTTGGAAATTGTAGAGAGAGAAGTGCTGCTCAGATTTAATAGGCTGCAATCAAACAAATCTTCAGGACCAGATAAGATTTACCCTCGAGTTCTTGAGGAGGCTAGCAAGTACAGATAGAAACCACTGATGTATATTTTTAGGAAGTCACTGCACTCTGGGGAAATTCTGAAGGACTGCGAATAGATGACCGGGAATATCCAAGCAACTATAGGCCAGCAAACTGAACATGCATCACAGGAAAATTAATGGAAGGAAATTTTAAGAATAAGATTGAGGAACACCTGGCAAGAACGTGTTTTCCTGAACATTCAGCATGGGTTCGGAAGAGGGAGGTCATGTTTTACTAACACGTTGGAGCTCTATGAGGAAGCAACAAAAGGATACGATCAAAGTGGAGCACATGATATAATTTATCAGAAAGCATTTGATAAGGTGCCACATGAGAGGTTGGGCATCAAACTGAAAGAAGTAGGAGTTCAGGGTGATGTTTTTAGATGGGTGTAGAATTGGCTCAGACACAGGAAGTAGAGTGTGATGGTGCGAGGAGCCTCATCAGAATTGGCCGATGTTAAGAGTGGTGTCCAGCAGGGGTCAGTATTGCTGTTTTTAACGGATATTAATGATTTGGAAAGGAATACAAGTAACATCTGCTTAAATTTACAGATGATTGCAAGCTAGCTGGATTTGCAGATAATCTCATATCCAGTATATCATTACAGAGGAACTTGGGCAGCATACAGGCTTGGGCAGATTTGTGGCAGATGAAATTTAATGTCACTAAATGTAAAGTATTACACATAAGAAGTAAAACTGTTAGGTCTGAATACACAATGGGCAGTCTGAAAATCAAAAGTACGCCTTATGAAAAGGATTTAGGAGTCGTAGTGGACTCAACACTATTATCTACCAGTCAGGTGGCACAGAAATGATTCAGAAGCCATTAAGAAGGCTAACAGAATGTCAGGTTATATAGCGCCTTGATGTGTATGTGTGGAGTACAAGTCACAGGAGGTTCTGCTCAAGCTTTATAACACACTGGTGAGGCCTCATCTGGAGTACTGGGTGCAGTTTGGGTCTACAGGCTACAAAAATGACATAACAGCACAAGAATGCTGGTTGGGGCAAGAAAGTCTAATTCTGTTTCTCCAATATTAGCTTCTTTACACTGGCTGCCTGTCAGTTTTCAAATTTATTTTAAAGTCTTGTTGCTAGTTTTTAAATCTTTACATGGACTCGCTCCTGCCTATTTATCTGAATTGTGTGCTTTACACCAGCCATCTAGAGTGCTTAGATCTTCTGGTCAGTTGTCTCTTGTTGTCCCTCGTACCAAGTGTAAGACTAAAGGGGACAGACAGGACTATTGCAGCTGCTTCTCCTTGCCTGTGGAGCTCTTTACATCGTCACATAAAGGAGTCGTCTACAATTCAAAATGAGATTAAAGACTCATTTCTATTCACTTGCTTTCCGTGACCTTCAGTAATACTGATGGCTTCCTCATTGTGATTATGTAATCTGATTTCTGTTTATTATTTATTTTATTTATGTTCATTTACTTTATTTCTATTTATGTTATTTATGTTAATTGTATGTTTTTTTCTTCTTTTATTGTAAAGCACAGCATTCCTATGTTGTTTTAAATGTACTATATAAATAAGTTGACATTGACAAAGGTCTAGAGAAGAGCGACTAGGCTGATACCAGGGCTACAAGGGATGAGTTATGAGGAAAGATTAAAAGAGCTGAGCCTTTACAGTTTAAAGAAAAGAGGATTAAGAGGTGATATGATTGAATTATGAAGGGATGGATCAAGGGTGAATCATTTAAAAATGAGTTCATCAAGAACACAGGGACACAGTTGGAAACTTGTTAAGAGTACGCCGTTTTTCTTTACAAGGAGAACCACAGACATGTGAAATACAGCAAGTGACCAAGTAGTGTGGTGGACAGCAGAACTTTAAGGGAATTTCAAAATGCGACTTGACGTTGTTTTAGAAGAATGAAGTGGATGGGACTGATGAGCTTTGTTGGGCTGAATGGCCTGTTCTCGTCCAGATTGTTCTAATGTTCTAATGAGACGTTGTATTTTTCAAGATCTGTTCAGGGATGGACTACATTATAAACACAAACAAACGAGAGCATGATTTAGAGTCTGCTTTTCCAGAAGTCTAGGTTCACATTGCAATATAAAGCTGGGTGTCTTCAGAGAACATTTTTTAAAAAGTCTTTGTATTTTGGAGGGGTTAAAATACCGAATAGATAGATAGATAGATAGATAGATAGATAGATAGATAGATAGATAGATAGATAGATAGATAGATACTTTATTAATCCCAAGGGGAAATTCACAAAAGCAATTCCGCATAAAAGAAAGTGGTAGAAGTGATCAGTGAGATAGAGAAAAATAGAGATAAAAAGGTAAAAAGATAAAGTCGTATACGGAGCTGCTGGAAAGGCTGCCACTCGGATGCGGCGCCAGAAATGAATTGTAATAGCGTGGAAGAAAGGTATAAACAGATTCTCATGCATTTTAAATGAAAACGTAGTAGTGTCAACTTAACCTGACTCTTCCTAATTGCCTTTTAAACCTAGTCCATTCCCTTTGGTAGTGCTGCTGCCTCGTCGTTAGGAGACCCGGGTTCGCTTCCCCGGTCCTCCCTGCGTGGAGTTTGCATGTTCTCCCAGTGTCTGCATGGGTTTCCTCCCACAGTCCAAAGACATGCAGGTTAGGTGCATTGGCGAATCTAAATTGGCCCTAGTGTGTGCTTGGCGTGTGGGTGTGTTTGTGTGTGTCCTGCGGTGGGTTGGCACCCTGCCCAGGATTGGTTCCTGCCTTGTGCCCTGTGTTGGCTGGGATTGGCTCCAGCGGACCCCCGTGACCCTGTATTCGGATTCAGCGGGTTAGAAAATGGATGGATGGATATTATTGTATGTACTTTGTCAAAGCCAAATCTCTTCTCATGTGGGTCCTGCCTGACCATAAACGACGTCAAGTCCCAACTGAAAACTCTGCCACCAACTATTATAGGCAGAACAATGCACAAAAGAGAGGATCTAAATTAAAATTCATCAGCATGAGACATTTTGATGCACATTTTTTATTTGCATTTCTATCATTGTGCAAATACTGCTACTTATCCAAGAAATGTTTAAAAGGGATGGCAGTTCTGTGTGTTTGACCAAGATTTGGAAATAATAGGATTTTAACATTTAACTCTAGCAGCTGCTTCCACGTCCAGAAAACCACTGAATGGTGTACACTGATCCTTCGGTCTGTACATTATCTGATAAGATCCAGCATGGAAAACTATTTGAAAGGTGACTGAAAGACACTCACAATGATTTTGCCCCTTGCACTCTCTGACGTCCCCCCCGTCCCCCCAGCTCCGACGTCTGAGAACATTTACATTTTAAATAACCTTCTTATCACATTTTACGGGAGGCTCAAAAGCTTAAACTGTCCTCCCAAAGGCCATATTAGCATGTTAGACACAGTCATTGTTCTCCGCCCTGTGTCTGCTGAATGGGACGACTTTACGGAAAGAAACTGTAAAATGCTTCGGAATGTTTCATTTATTTAATTTTTTTTCAAATCTTACCTGTAGACCCTGGATGAATATTTGGTTCATTGAGTGAACCTAACATAAAACTGTCTGCCTAATATGCTCTTTAGGACATGTTTTTAGTTTGGATTTCCTAGAAAATCCAAATTGCTATACAGTATTTATCAAACAAAATTATAGCAGAGACTCACATTGATATGAATTTTGTTTTTATTTTGTATAGTTATTAGTTAACAGGCCTCGGGAGTTATTTGGTATGGCAAAAGAACATCACACACTTATACAAGAGCCATGTGGAACTCTTGACCACTGCATTGGATATAATTCTCACTGTGATTTCATTCACTACGTATTTATTTATGCTTACATATATAACTTTTGTCACGGAAGGGCCAGGACCCATTACCAGGCCGGAATGCCGGCTGGGTGGAAGGACCGAGGGAGAGAACCTCATTAGTACAGTATCCTCCCTGAGATGCTGGGCGACCCCCTGAGTTGCTACTATACTACAGGTCCCTGCAGGGCATGCTGAAAGTTATAGTTTGGAGCAGCCCTGCTGGGCTCCATGGATGCCATCAGAGGGTGCTGTTGCTACAGCTTAACCCTTTGGGGCACCACATCCATCACACCCGGAAGTGCAGCCGGAAGAAGGTTAAGGAAAACCTGGGGCACTTCTGGGTGCATTATTAAAGGAGCCGCTTTAACATCAGTCAGTGAGCCAGAGGACAAAGTCTGCAGGAGGAGGAGTAGAGACTGAGAGAAGGGCAGAGGAAGAAAGTATTGTGTTGTATTTGGTGCTTTGTGTACTGTGCTGTGAAGTGGGGAGCAAAAGAAAAACATTTCACAACCTAAATAAAAAGTGTGCAATTTGGCAAGACTTGTGTCTCAAGCCTGTCTGTGTCGGGGTTTGGGAAGTAGGAGCCAATCCCAGCCAACACTATGTACAAGGCAGGAAACAAACCCCGGGCAGAGTGCCAGCCCACCACAGTCTTATCTTATATTGTCTTGTCTTATTTTGTTCTATCTTGTCTTTCTTATCCTATCTCATCTTATTTAACTTTACCTTTTTCTTACCTTATCTCGACTTGTCTTTCCTCACCTCATCTTTTCTTATCTTGTCTTATCATATCTCATCGTATCTTTGCCTTGTCTTTCCTTACCACAACTTATCTCATCTCAGCTCATCCTATCTTACCTTGTCTTATCTTTCCTTACCACAACTTGTCTCATTACAGCTTATTATATTGTATCTTATCTTATCTTAATCTTATCTTGTCGTGTTTTATCTTTCCTTCCCTTATCTTATCTTATCTTATCTCAGCTCATCCTATCTTATCCTATCTTATCTTATCTTTCCTTTCCTAATCTTATCTCATCTCAGCTCATCCTATCTTACCTTGTCTTGTCTTATCTTTCCTTACCACAACTTGTCTCATTACAGCTTATTATATTGTATATTATCTTATCTTAATCTTATCTTGTCGTGTTTTATCTTTCCTTCCCTTATCTTATCTCAGCTCATCCTATCTTATCCTATCTTATCTTGTCTTATCTTTCCTTTCCTAATCTTATCTCATCTCAGCTCATCCGATCTTATTTTGTCTCGTCTTATCTTTCCTTACCACGACATGTCTCATTTCATCTTATCATATTGTATCTTAACTTATCTTAATCTTATCTTGTCTTGTTATGTTTTATCTTTCCTTCCCTCATCATATCTTATCTCAGTTCATCCTATCTTATCTTGTCTTATCTTTTCTTTCCTAATCTTATCTCATCTCAGCTCATCCTACCTTATCCTATCTTATTTTATCTTGTCTTGTTTTGTCTTTTCTTGTCTTTCCTTACCGCAACCTGTCTCATCTCAGCTCATCATATTGTATCCCATCATATCTTATCCTATTTTATCTTTTCTAATCTTATCCTATCTTATCTTATCTTAGCTTACCTTCTCTTGTCTTGTTTTACTGTGCCTAGAGTGTAAGGGAGGAAGACATATCTGGAAAAACAAATGTTAGTCATAAGCAAGAACAGCAGGTAAGCTGGATATTAACGACTATCACTGTTTTAAAAATACATCAATAAAGGATATAAAAGGACAAAAAAAACCTCTTTTTTTTACAAAAATATAGGCAATACAATAATTATGAACTGTTACTATGCCCATGGAAAAGACATCTGTGATACTGCGAGCCTCGGGACCAATGGACAGAAAGATTCTGTTATCAGATTAGGCAGCTCACCACAGACTCTAGTGTAGATTGCATAGGAGGAGCTGGGTAACTAGTGGGCGAAGGTCTCCATTGACGTGACTGTGTCTGATTTTCTCTGTTATAATGGACAGCAAACTCTCTTGAGATTTATTTTCTTCAGGAATACTGTTGAAAAGAGTTTTTGTTTTAAGCTCTTCTCTTGTCAACTGGCCATGGCTTAACAATTAACTAACGGACAAATATTGGTGGGCTCCATTTACTTTCATTAGGTTCAAACTATTTTGTTTTATTAGTAATTAGTCCAATGATGGTTGTGTCATGATGAGTTTGATGATTTGTACGTAAGAGTCAAAAGACCTATGCTCATTTTTATAAAGGATATAGAGTGCACAGTCTTGAGGGGTACCAATGCTAATACAGAGGCAGTCTGAGAGGTGGGAATCCATCCACACATATTGTTTCCAGTTTGTAAAACAACAGTAAATCCATCTACAGGTGGAGTTGTGTTTTGAAGGAGTTTAGTTAACAGCAGTTCTGGGACAATGGAGTTAAATGCAAAGCTGTCTACAAGTCTACAAACAGTATTCTGGTGTAAGTTCCTTTATGGTGTAGCACAAAGTGAAGGCCCACGTTAATGGCATCGTCCTCAGTGCTGCAGGTCACAGTAAAATGAGGCAAAGAGGACAACATCTTCTGCATAAAGTAACAATGTTACCCCTAGGCTCCCCAAAATGGACACCTTCACAACCTTGGTGTTGCCTTGATATCCTGTCCATGAAAACCTCAAATAGGAGTGCTGACTTCACACATCCTTAAAGGAGTCCAATACTCACAATGAACAAATTCGACTTAATGCTCACATTTAGTAATAAAATAAATATTGGAAGGGGCATATTTAATCAACTATCTACTGATTTTCAATCTATTTATTTTCCATTACAGGACTACCAGGTCAGCAGTGGGCACTAACCAACCTGGGATAGGACACCAGTTCAGGGCAGTTCTTCTTCTTATTATTATTATTGATATTATTATTATTATCATCGCCGTCCTCTCAGTGCACTAAGATATTCACTAGTGTATTCACCACAGGTCAACTAGATCTCTCAGGCTTAGAACTCAGCTTGTTGCTCTTGAAACCTGATTTTGATCATTCCCAGTGCACCTACAACTACTGGAGCAACTCATGTCCTTGTGTTCCACATACAGTACATCTGACTTCGATCTCAAGGTCTTTCTACTTGATAATCTTCTCTACTTCCATCCTTATTATTATCACCACCCTCCTCTCAGCGCACTAAGATATGCACTGGTATGTTCACCAGAGTTCAACCTGATCTCTCAGGCTTTGAACTCAGCTTGTTGATCAGCTGAGGACTCATCAAAGAATGCAGGCCGTTCCCCAGAGTGTGATTCTCTGGATCTTTTTCACTCTGACTCAACATGGGAGTTTGTCCCACTGCTCTTAGAACGGGTTTTGATGGTTACCAGTGCACCTATGACAACTAGAGCCACTCTTGTCCTAGTGCTCCACATTTGTCTGACTTCCATCTCAAGGTCTTGAAACTTCTCTGCCTCTTTGTTTATCATTATTATGATTATTATTCTCACCACTCTCCTCTCATTGAGCTAAGACACTCTGTTGCGTTCACCAGAGGTCAAACAGTAACTCGGGTTTTGAAATCAGCATGTTGTTCAGCTGAAGACTCTTCTAAGAATGCAGGGCATGCCGAAGAGTGCAATCCTTTGGACTCAACATGGAAGTTTGACCCATTGAAACTGGAATCTGGTCTTGATGGTTCCCTGCAACTACTGGAGTCATTCTTGTCCTTGTGTTCCACATGCATGTGACTTCAAACTCAAGGTCTTTATACTTGATTATCTTCTCTGCCTTCTTGCTGAGGATGTTGCTCTCCTCCAGGAGATGCATGCCTTGCTCTTCTTGTCCTGCAACATGAAGTCCGGCCTGTTGGTGGTAATGATGTGGTCAGGGGGAACAGTCTTGTCCCACATGATGACACAGTCTCCGGTGCCAATGACCACATTAAGTATATGCTTGCATCATTTGCCCATCGTCTGAACACCCAACTGTTGGCATAGTGCCCAGTGCAGGTAAATACTGCCCCTGTTGTGATGTTCAAGATATTTCTTATTATTTTTATTGGCACATTTCTCCTGGAGATCAATAAAGTTCTGCCTATTAATTCTATTATTATTATTATTGACTAGGGGGCTTTGCCCCCTGCTCACTTCGCTCGCATACCCCCGGGGTTGGTTTACTGGATATACAATTTAAAGAGATTGTTATTTTCATGGGAATTGTTACATATGCATCATTTTCACTTTTACTTTAAAACTTTTGTAAAAACAATACTTTGAATGAACTTTTCTTCAAAATCACATTTAATTTTGATTCTGTGTTTGGATTTACATCGTGACAACGCAACATATATCTGCCTGTGAGTGAATATCGTTTATTTCTCTCTAAAAAATAAAACAAGTTTCTCGAATGTTTCTCCATGCTCTTTCTTCTTCACTTTGTCGTTGACGTGTCATCTAGATAAAATTATTGTCTTGTTAAAATTTATAAGAGCTGAGAGAGCAGGAAGTGTGTCTGACAAAAGCATTCACACGACTGAGAGGTTAGATGACTGTGGTCTTGTTTGAAAATAGTTGTAAGTAGGGCATGACTTGAAAGAATCTCATGTTAAAAGTCTCCGTCTCACGGGACTTCATACACAACAACGTTTTGGGAATATCTTAATTCTCGCTGGCAACACGAATTAGACGATCTACAAGTCTCTGACTTAAAGTTTAAATCCGAACAATATATTCAATCTCTTTTTGCTGCTCCGTTATTTCACCAAGTAATAATTTCCATTTGTTTGTGCTGATGTGATTTTTACTATCAATTTTTTGAGACTTTCAAATTTTAGTACTTCCGTTATCTCTAACCTGCTCTGCATGTGTACCGCGCCAACGTTCTTGAATTCTTTATGACGTTCTACTTTGTCATTTACTCTTTGTCCTTTATTTCCAGCCCCAGGTGTGGTTAAATGTCTTTCTTGTGGGACGTATACCGTTGCTCATGTTGTGAAGGGAGTGGCACACGCTAAGGAGATGCGGTCGAATCAGCTGCTGGCTTGCTGCTGCTTCTGGCGAGCTGTGTGCTCTGCTTGTCACGCTGCGCATCGATCATTTAAAAGCCTATACAGCAGCTGTCCTTTTGTCTCATTGCCTTGTCTCGTGTGACGTCAAAGTGTCTTCCGAGAAGATCGCGTCTCGTCTCCCTCGTCTCCCGCCCAAGATTTTTTTTTTTATATAATAGAGAGATATGTAGTTCTATCTTAGTTGCACTCTGTAGCATATCAGGCAGATCTGTTAAGTGCCCCATTCATAGTGACCTAACTTGGCCCCTGGATGGTCACTGCGATGTGACCTCAGCCATTCCAGAAACTCCTGATCCATGCTCAAAGGAAACCTTAGAGCCAAGAGCACCTTCGTCATGTTAGTCCTCAACACCTGCTCATTAAAACCAACTATATTTTTGTTAAAGACGAAATCCGATGTAAAGGGAACCTGTGGTATATATATCTGTGCATCATGAAAGACAGTTTGAAAAAAAGTAAACAGGTGGGTCCCCTTTATCCTTCCCTTAACCCTACCCTACTGGGGCCCTAAGGCTAAAATAGAATTATTACCTTGGTCCTTGAGGTTAAGGTTCCCCTGGTTGTTAGGTATTTGTGTTTGAAATTTTTAGACTGTCTTGCCCTCCCCTCTACCCTTTTCTACTCCATGTTTATCTGTTAGAGCAGCAGTATGAGAAATGGTCGAGATACATTTTGACTTTCCTTTTGCTATAAGCACCAGGTTCAAAGTTTTTGTGTTTCCATGACTATACAGTGAACCCTCGTTTATCACGGTTAATCCGTTCCAGACTCTACCCTGATAAATGAATTTTCGCGAAGTAGGATTCTTTATTTATAAATCAAATATTTTCGCACTTAGAGTATAGAAAACCTGTTTACGGCCGTCTAAATACTTTTTTTAACATTATTAGAGCCCTCTAGACATGAAATAACACCCTTTAGTCACCATTACACTCGTATTACCCAATATATTAGACAAAATAAGAGAAAATAAGACATATTAGACGTTACAAATATCATATTACTAGGTGCACTCGCCTTTTAAGGTGACCGACTTTTATCCTCAATTTTTGTGCGCTCCATGTGTACATCAGGCCTGTAAGTGTAGGGAATGAGAACATCAAAGTGCCCATTCATAACATCTCCCGAAAACCTACGTTTTTTTTTATCCCTTCGAGTGCCTGTCCAAAGTCGTACAATGTCAGCCCGAATCTGTACCGCTAAAGATGGAGTTTCATGCACTAAGTAAGCTATAGCTGAGAATAAGCAAGCACCATCTCCCCTGATATTTACTACGCGGTGAGGCATTTGTACTCCATCAACATTCATTATTCCCAGAGACATAATTCTGTCTATTTTTCCAGCGCATCACGCACAAAAGCAAGGGGATGATGGGAGCACCAGAACTCTGCTCACATCGCGTCGCTTCGTACCTCAAGCCGCAAGTAAATGGTAAAATGGTAAATGGCCTGTATTTGATATAGCGCCTAACTAGAGTTCAAGAACCCCCCTAGGCGCTTTACAACACAACAGTCATTCACCCATACATTCATACGCTGGTGATGATAAGCTACTATGTAGCCACAGCTGCCCTGGGGCACACTGACAGAAGTGAGGCTGCCGAACACTGGCGCCACCAATCCTTCCGACCACCACCAGCAGGCAAGGTAGGTTAAGTGTCTTGCCCAAGGACACAACAGCTGCATTCTCATGCCGGGAGCCAGGATCGAACCTGCGACCCTCCGATTGCTGGACAACCCGTTCTACCACTGCCCAAGTAGTAAGTCTGTGATAAGCGGAATACCGCTATGCTTTGCACACACAGGACGGAAGGACAATCCCGACTGCTCTTATATAGTAGATTATTGTACTGTACATTTAATTACACACACACACACAGTTCTTACACACAACCACTAACCTATGAAGGCACAACCTCAGAAGAGAGTCTTCAGGTGGTGCAGTATCTTCAGCAGGTGCGTTGTTAACTTCTTCTGCTGAAGGAGTACTAGGAGTAGGCAGTGGGTGTCTGGGTGCGCGGCTGAAGAACATCTTGATAGGCAGTTGCTGGCGCTGTCTTTTCATATGCGTGAGGAGGCTTTTGTAGGGTATTGCCCCCTTCCCATGGATAGTAAGCATCTTCCTCCGGCGCTTAGTTTTATTGTCAGAAGGCTTAGAAAAAGCAGCACGTTTAGGAGCCATCGTGGGGCTTAGATAAAAGTTCTCAGAAAGCGCATGTATAGTGACGTAAGCGTGTATGAGAAAAAATCGCGATAGAGTGAAGCCGCGAAAGTCGAAACGTGATATAGCGAGGGATCACTGTACTTTATTTAGTGATTTTTGGTAGATCACCTATTTGGCCCTCTTAATATAATTTTACATGAAGAAGTTGTCTTACCCAAACTGAACAAGCTATAATAGATCAAAAAGGATAAAAAAGAGAGACACTGATGCCAATAATTGGCCCAAAGATTTAAATGCAACAGAAAGTCAAAAAACTAGGGACCCACTTAAACAAAGGGTTAATGTATAGGTATGGCTGAATGGATGAAAAGAAGAGCCCTTCTGCTTTAACTCAATTAGACACAACATTGCAGTAGATGTCAAAAACTCTTATCCTATCCTGGACTTTGTCTGCCACCTAGTGGACATATAGTGAACAACCTCTAGAAATGAGACGTTGAAGTTGATACAAAACACCTCGTAATGTTTTTAAATTTGTTAAATCCAGTTCAGGGTAAAGCCTAACTTCACATCACTGGGGGAAAACCCCCTCTGAATGTCATGGCCTTTGACCGCAGTGCTAAACAATGTTAGTGGCAAAACACTTTTTTTAAGTCTTAACTACAGCAGAACAGACTTGACTGTAAACTATTAAAGGGATGAATTGCTTTATAATTTTTAATGTGTTGCCTTAGCCACTGTGGATATTAATTAGACTGAGGGATTTGCATAAACCAAAATATCTTGTATGTATTATATACTTTTGTATACATGGGTACAGTATACAGCAGTGCTAGATTTCAAGTCATTTTTGTGTATTTTGTATATGAGCTGGTGATTGCTTCCAGAGCATGCAGCTCTAATGTAGCTGCACTCTTTTTAAATACAGATTTTCATTTCTGATAATAGATGTGTTAGCTGAGCATATGCTTAGCAATAATACCTTTACTTGTGGTGCCAAAAATACTATGCATGTGTGTCAGGTCAGGTCAGATCAGGTTGGGGAGCATGCGCTGGTACAGCACGTTGCTCAACCCACCACACAACGAAACAACTTAAGATCCTGGTTGGCAACCCGCCAAGCAGACTAGCAGTCCAGTCCCTCCCTCCAGAAATGCCCCGCTGTCTGCTGCAGCCTGGTGTTACGTGGGCATCCCCTTACCTGACAATTCAGGTAATATGCCTCATTTAGGACTCTGTGAGGAACACAAAGTCAGACCTGTGGTACCCAAGGACTCTCTGAAGAGACACAGCACTGACGGAGTCCTGTCTTCATCTCAGGTCACTGGATGGCATCCATGTCTCACAACCATATAGCAAGACAGGAAACACCAGGACTCTAAAGACTTGGACCTTCGTCCTTTTGCAGAGATATCAGGAGATCCACACACCCCATTCCAGCGACCTCATGACCCCCAATCCGTCTACTGACATCATAGGAAGAGTCACCAGAGGCATGAATGTCACTGCCAAGGTAAGTAAATCTCTCAACGAGGTCGACACTCGACAAACACACTGCTGATGGCCGTGCCCAACATCTCATTAAAGGCCTGGATCTCAGATTTTATCAGGACACTCACAAGTCCAGACATTCAGACTCCTCGCTCAGTCTCTCGAGCTCCCCGATCAGAGCCTCCATTGACTCCAAGAAGTATATCATTTCAATTCCATAGCTCTTGAATGCCCTCTAGTGGTTCATAGGAAGAGATGCAAGAATATTAAATAAATTGAGGTTATTCAATGAAAGAAGAATTTCTTTGTATCACATTCACAGCAAAAATTTGTACTGATATTGCCATTATTAATTGAACATTACTGATATTTTTAAAAACAACCAAATTTCATTTACATTGGGCTAATTCAGATTTTCTAAGCAGTCTAACATGATTTTCTTTTTGATTGCAGGAGTAAAACATGAGTACATGAGACTTTGGAGCTGTGAAGCAGCAAATCAATTAATCATGCGGTATTATTCTAAATAGAAAAAGAAAACAGCAAAATAAATATTTAAACATTGATTGATTTAAACGGGAATTTAGTCTTGCTAGGTTCTGAGAATTGAAGCAATGGGTGTAGTATGTTCTCATACCTGCGTCTTCCTTGAGTGTATCTGGGCAGCCTCAGATGAAAGGCAACAACAAGAATAGCAGCATTTCTTTGTATTGCAAATTTTGATCTTCCCCTTAGAGATTAATAAAGTATATCTAATCTAATTTTCACACAAAATATGTAGCTCAAAAGTACAACATATGAAAGAAAAAAATTGCAAAGGAAAAAATAATAATAATAATAATAATTAAGAAAATAATAAACCCATTTTAATAAAAAGATAAATGTGTATCTCTGTGTCCCCCACGGTTGCTATGCCTCAACAGATGGCACATCACAAACATTTGCATATCTTTTACGTATGTCATACCAAGTGGTATATAAAATTAACATATGCATTGCATTTGTCATTCTTTGTAGTAATAAAATGCTTTTCATTTGTCATTCCAATAGATGGCGCATTAACACTGCTTTTACAAATCCAATAGCAAATAGGATATAACAGAGATACATGCCTGGCCTTTGCCATTCTTAAAGATGGAGCAGCACAAACATTAACCCTGCTTTTACATATGTCATACCAAGTGATATATAAATGAGACATATTCATTGCATTTGTCACTTTAACAGATGATGCATCACACACAAATGCAGTACTAAAATGCATTGCTTTTGTAATTCCAACAAATGGTGCATTATAAGCATAAACACTGCTTTTACAAATCTCATACCAAATGGCATATAATAGAGACATATACTTTGCATTTATCATTCCAACATATGGTGAAGCACAAACACACAAACATTAACATTGCCTTTACATATGTCATACGAAATGGCAAATAACAGAGACATACGTATTGCATTTGTCATTCAAAAAATAGTAGTAAAGCATGTTTATGATGCACCATCTGTTGGGATGACAAATGCAATGCATTTTATTAATACAAGCATTCCAAAATACATTTCAATAGATGGTACGAATCCTGGGGCCTATGTTGATTACTTGAGATGGGTCTCTCTGAAGCCCTCAACAGGTTTGACGTAGGCCACATAACATCAACAACACTGCAGAATGGCCAAACCTCTCAGACGATGGAATGTGGCATATGATTGGCATCGTGGGCGTTATGTGAGGAACTCACACCAAAATACTGTGCTTAGACTTCAACTCGGCATTTAACACCATTGTCACTGTGCCATTACCTCTACATTAGTGTTTATACCATCCTAGTACAATGTGGAATAGCTAAGTAGGGATGATGTATCTTAGCTAAATTACAGAATACCCAGTGAGTTCTGGACAGGCGTTTTGATTGTGGAATACCCAGAGGTTTTTTCTCCATTGGAGTTTCTTTTTTTTTTTTTCCTTTCCGCACTAACCATCTGACCCTTAGTTTATTTGATTTTTGTTTTTGTTTTCACGCACTGGCATTTTGTAAAGCACCTTGAATTATACTTTATTTTGGAAGGTGCTATATCAATAAATGTTGTTGTTGTAATGGGATATGGGCTGTCGTCAGTTAAAGGCTGTAAAATCACCCCAAAACTTTGACTGGAAAATTCTAGGCCAAACAAAAAATAGTGACCCAATTTAAAAATGGCAATAGCTACAGAAAAAGAAGAAGTTGTAACATGATGCATGCATTCATTTTGGCCAAGCCATTTTTCATTCCAAAAATATGTGTGTTAGGTGAAAATAAATTGTCCTTGAATGTGAACAGGGATATCTGAAAATGCCCTGGCTCCCCATCCAGGGTCTGCGTTTTCTAAATAAGTGGGACTTTGAGAAATTAATTCATGCTTTTATTTCTAGTAGGATTGACTACTGCAATGCAATGTTCACTGGATGTTCTTTACAGCCTCCAGTTAATCCAAAATGCTGCTGCAAGAATTATTACAAGAACAAGAAAATACGAACACATAACTCCAGTTCTTAAATCCTTACACTGGCTCCCGGTTAAGTTTAGGGCAGATTTCAAAATCCTCCTTTTAACATATAAAGCATTAAATGGCCAAGGTCCGACTTACTTGTCTGAACTTATTGTTACTTACAAACCAGAGCACACATTAAGAGCTCAAGGTGCCGGTCTGCTTGTAATTCCAAGGATTAATAAAATTACAGTGGAAGGTCGAGCTTTTAGTTAGAGGACCCCTAAACTGTGGAGTGGTCTGCCTGTTACTATAAGAGATGCCCCTTCAGTCTCAGCTTTTAAATCCCGGCTGAAGGCTCACTACTTCAGTTTAGCACACCCTGACTAGAGCTGCTGATTAACTCTACAGACGGCATCTCTGTTGTTAGTCATTAGCACTAAAACATAAATAACATGATTGTTATAATTTGTTACTAACCCTCACCTATTATTATTATTATTATTATTATTATTATTATTATTATTATGGATTATATGAATTTCCCCTTGGGATTAATAAAGTATCTATCTATCTATCTATCTATTTATTCTTTATATAGTGCCTTTCATATCTATCTATCTATCTATCTATTCTGTTTCTCTTCTCGGTACTCAAATGTGGCATTTGGTGCCACTGCCCACCTGTCAAATTATTCTGCCTGCCTAAGGTAAGGTCAAGTCTGACAGAAGAGCACTGGAATCATCAAGTAGAGGGGTCCTTTCATCGGATTGGCTGGCCCAGCGCTGTCTCAGCTATGGAATGGCCAATAGGGGGAGGCAGCTTGATGGCCGAGGTCTCCAGAGCTCTAAACAAATCCAAATCATATTATATGATATCATCTGCTGTTAAATTCTGCTCTGTACTTATAATATTTCTATTGCACTGTTATATTATATTGAGGATTACTCGTGTTCTGTACTGTGTATTGTATTGTATTGTATTGTATTGACCCTCTTGTTTTTGACACCCACTGCACGCCCAACCTACCTGGAAAGGGGTCTCTCTTTGAACTGCCTTCCCCAAGGTTTCTTCCATTTTTACCCCTAAAAGGTTTTTTAGAGAGTCAAGGCTGGGGGGCTGTCTTGAGACAGGGTCTGTTAAAGCCCATGTTGGCACTTCTTGTGTGATTTTGGGCTAAACAAAAATAAATTGTATTGTATTGTACTTGGCACTGACAGTATTGAAAAAATCTGAAGCATTTATTGGCTTTCTAGTACAGACAGATAACGTGCATTAGTTTATTTTAACTCTTTGAGGGTTGAATATTTTTTCCAGTTTTTTTTTTTTTGCTTTCTGAAAAACAAAAAAAGCAAAGGTTTCCACAAAAATAAATCAACTTAAAATGTCTGTTGCTGCTGTTGGTGCCTGTTCGACGTCTCTTGCAGCTGCGCGGGGTTGGCAGGAGCGCCTGGCTGGCTTTTCTGGTTATCTTCCCGTGGCAAGTGGGCGGCAGCGCCAGTTGCAGTGTAATGTAATCTGGTTTGTACCTTGTGGACCACCCAGGCTGGCACTGCCACCTGAACCCGACACAGACAAGTGTGGGACACAAGTTTAAGATACACACGAGTTTTTTTATTTTCTTCTTACCTCACAACGCAGTCCAATACAACAAGTCTTCCTTCACTCTTTCTTTTGTCCTCCACTCCTCTGGTCAAGCTTAGTCTTCCTCCTCGCGACTCTGGCTCACCGAGTAGTGGCTGCTGGCTCCTTTTATATGTTACTCGGAAGTGCTCCAGGTGCTTCATAACTTCATTTCCAGCAGCACTTCCGGGTGTGGTGAAAGAACTGCACATAAGGGCTCTGCAGCACACCCTGGCAGCGCCTGCGGATCCCAATAGGGCTGTACCAAGCTCCGACTCTCATGAAGCCCTGCAGGAGTCTGAGGCACCGCTGCAACCCAGGGGTTTGCCATCTAGCGTCCAGGGAAAGGTAATGCTTTGGCCACACTTGATCCCCTGGTCCTCACAGCGTGGGGACCCGCTACAGCCTCTTGTCATCATAAGTGCCTGAATCTTCCCAGGCGAATGCAGCTGTAGACGCATCAGCTGCACCAATGAACTCGGCACTGCAGTCAGCTGGGAACCCCATGACCGGATGGCGAAACCTGACTTTCACGTTTCGATCCCTGTCTCCGGATCACCTGCATCTAAAATCGGAGTCCGTCAAGTCAGAATCGGGTTCAGTGATAATCCGCAAAACGTCACCCCGTGAAGTATTTTGCTTTGCGCATTCGCTTGGGTCTCTCATCAGATGTAAATGCCGTTTTTAGAGGCTGTTTGCTCTTCGCTCCTCATGCACGAGCAGGGAGTGGAGGACAAACCAACTTAGCTTAACTTTTCCTTTTGGCAAAGAGAGCCACCATAAAATGCAACAGCGAGTTTTGTCGCCGTTTACAGCCGATTACTGTCATCTACCCCTGAATTTCGACAAACGTCGACATCCGCCCTGAAAGAGTTAATATTCTAGATTAGTGGTTCTTGATCTTTGTATTTTTATGACCCAATTTTTCTTTTTTTGCCACCAACTGTCATCTCTTTCTCCCTTGGAGAATCACCAACAACAGTCTTCATAGGAGGGGGTTGATGGTATCCCTTAGAGCAGGGGTCCCCAACTCCAGTCCTGGAGGGCCGCAGTGGCTGCAGGTTTTCATTCTAACCCTTTTCTTAATTAGTGATGTGTTTCTGCTGCTAACTAACTTATTTTTATTAATTAATTTTAATTGACTTGCTCTTGAAGACTCAGACCCCTTAAGTGTTTCTTTTTCTTTATTTAGTTGCCAAACAAGAATGAGATACAAAATGAGGCAAAACAGGACCAGCAAACTGTGTCCATCACACAATATCTGAACATAAAGAAAGATGGAGGTCTCAGGAATGTCGATATCTGCTCAGTTCCCTAAAGCATTTGACCAGAGCTCTTACAAAAGGGAAAATCAACAATTTCAGAAATGTCTGCTATTGCACAATGAGAGCAGCAACAAGCCATGGAATTAAAGAACAAGTTTAATTAACGACAAGAATCAGCGCCTAATTAAGCAAATGATTGGAGTTTGAGGCCCTGACTTAGTTGGCTTTCTGTTGGCTCTCTCACTTCACATTTCATTTCTGTTTAAGGAAAGAAAGGAAGCAATTCACAGGAACGATGAAGAAATTCACGGGAACAAATTTTAAAAAACAAGTCAATTAAAATTAATTCAAAAGTAGTTAATTAGCAACAAAAAACAGGTCACTAATTAAGAAAAGGGATATAATGAAAACCTGCAGCCACTGCGGCCCTCTAGGATTGGAGTTGGGTACCCCTGCCGGGCAGGGGTAGGGGGGGTTCCCCGGTTCCCCTGTTCCCCTTAGGAAATTTTTTCCATTGAGGCAGATGGTGGTCCTCATTGGTGAATTGCCACGGCCACTCATCCCTGCAGCTGACTGTCATTCCTGTGGCAGGGGTTCCCTTTGGATACTTGTTGCCAACAGTCTTGAGGGGGAGCAGTTTCCCCTTTAGAGAATCTCCGCTGACAGGGCAGGGTGTCCAACTCTAGTCCTGGTGGGCCGCAGTGACAGCAGGTTTTCATTCTAACCCTCTTCCTGTTCAGCAAGCAGGTTTCACTGATAACAAACTCCATTTCCTTTCATTTTAATGGCCCTGTTTTTAAGGATTCAGCCCTCTGAAATGATTCTTTTCTTCATTTAATGGCATCCAAACAAAAATGAAATGTGAAACGAGCCAACAGATGACCAGTTAAATCAGGGCTTTAAACTCCAACCAGGTTCTTAATAAGAATCTAATTAATAATCAGGATAGAATTGAGGGTGTAGAGGTGATTGAACCACTAGGGTCACGTGACCATAATGTAATACAATTCTCAGTATTTTGTAAGAGTACAGATGCAAAGACTAAAATTGTTAAGTTGAACTTTGGTAGGGCTAATTTTGAGCAGATGCGACAAAGTCTAAGTAGGATAGACTGGGATAAGCTTTTAAATGTGGAGACAGTCGAGGAGCAGTGGAACAGGTTTAAAAATGTTTTACATGTAATGCAGGACAGATACATACCTAAATTTGGAAGTAATAGGAAACTAAAAAAATCCACGATGGATTAATAAAGATTTAAAAAAGTTGCAAAGGAAAAAACTGCTGTATAAGGCATATAAGACTAATGACTGCAAAGTGAATCGTAGAGCGTATGAGAACATGAGGGCAACCATTAAGAAGGATATCAGGGAGGCTAAAAGACAGTTGGAGAGGAATAGAGCAGATAAGGCGAGAGAAGACCCAAGAGATTCTTTCAGTATTTTAGTAGTAAAAGAACAGTTAAGGAGGAGGTCAAGTTCATCAGGAATAGTAAAGGGGAATTAAAAGATACAGACAATGAAATAGCAGATGCCCTAAACTTACATTTTTCTGAGGTGTTTACAAGTGAGCAAGTGGATAACCTCAGAGGTAACAACTACTAAGGAGGTACTGAGGGAATTGGAAATTGTAGAGGAGAAGTGCTGCTCAGATTAAATAAGATGAAATCAAACAAATCACCAGGCCCAGATAATATTTATCCTCGTGTTCTTAAGGAGGCTAGTGAGTACATATATAAACCCTTGACACATATTTTTAGGAAGTCACTGTGCACTGGAGAGATTCCAAAGGACTGGAAAATGGCAAATATCATCCCATTATATAAAAAGGGTGACAGGGCAGATCCAAGCAACTATAGGCCAGTAAGCTTAACAAGCATCACAGGAAAATTAATGGAAGGAATTATTAAGGATAAGATTGAGCAACACATGGCAAGGACAGGAGTTATTCTGAACAGTCAGCATGGGTTCAGAAGAGGGAGGTCGTGTTTTACTAACATGTTGGAATTCTATGAGGAGGCAACAAAAGGATACGATCAAAGTGGAGCTTATGATATTATTTATCTGGACTTTCAGAAAGCATTTGATAAGGTGCCACATGAGAGGTTGGGCATCAAGTTAAAAGAAGTGGGAGTTCAGGGTGATGTTTTTAGATGGGTGCAGAATTGGCTCAGACACAGGAAGCAGAGGGTGATGGTGCGAGGAACCTCATCAGAACTCCCCGATGTTAAGAGTGGTGTTCCAGCAGGGGTCAGTGCTAGGGCCGCTGCTATTTTTAATATATATAAATGATTTAGATAGGAATATAAGTAACAAGCTGGTTAAGTTTGCAGATGATACCAAGATAGGTGGATTAGCAGATAATTTGGAATGCGTTATATCATTACAGAAGGACTTGGATAGCATACAGGCTTGGGCAGATTTGTGGCAGATGAAATTTAATGTCAGTAAATGTAAAGTATTACACATAGGAAGTAAAAATATTAGGTTTGAATACACAATGGGCAGTCGGAAAATCGAGAGTACACCTTATGAGAAGGATTTAGGAGTCATAGTGGACTCCAAGCTATCAACTTCCCAACAGTGTTCAGAAGCCATTAAGAAGGCTAACAGAATGTCAGGTTATATAGCGCCTTGATGTGTGGAGTACAAGTCCAAGGAGGTTATGCTCAACCTTTATAATGCACTGGTGAGGCCTCATCTTGAGTACTGTGTGCAGTTTTGGTCTCCAGGCTACAAAAGGACATAGCAGCACTAGAAAAGGTCCAGAGAAGAGCGACTAGGCTGATTCCAGGTCTACTGGGGTTGAATTATGAGGAAAGATTAAAAGAGCTGAGCCTTTACAGTTTAAGCAAAAGAAGATTAAGAGGTGACATGATTGAAGTGTTTAAAATTATGAAGGGAATTAGTACAGTGGATCGAGACTTGTATTTTAAAATGAGCTCATCAAGAACACGGGGACACAGTTGGAAACTTGTTAAGAGTAAATTTTGCACAAACATTAGAAAGTTTTTCTTTACACAAAGAACGATAGAAACTTGGAATAAGCTACCAAGTAGTGTGGTAGACAGTAAGACGTTAGGGACTTTCAAAACTCGACTTGATGTTTTCTTGGAGGAAACAAGTGGATTGGACTGGGGAGCTTTGTTGGGCTGAATGGCCTGTTCTCGTCTAGATTATTCTAATGTTCTAATTCTTGCTGTTAATTTCACTCGTTATTTAATTCCATGGCTTTTTGCTGCTTTCATTCCACCACAGCAGACAATTCCAAAACTGTTGGTTTGCCGTTTAGTCTAAGAACGCCATCAAAACATTTTGGTGACCTTAGTTGAGACTTTCACTGTTCTTTAGTTTCAGATACTGTGGTGAGCTGCTCATGTGGCTGCTCAGTTTGTGTCTCATTATTGCTTGGCTGCTAAGTAAGGAAAAAGAAACAACTAAGGCGTCTCAGTCAAGTTAATCAAAACTAAGACAAAAGAAGTTAATCCACAGCAAAAATTGGTCATTGATTAAGAAGATGGTTAGAATGAAAATATGAAGCCACTGCAGCCCTCCAGGACTGGAACTGGACACCCCTGCTACAGTATTCATGTGAGGCGGCTAGTGGTCCCCATTGGAGAATCACCACCTACAGTTGTCCCTAAGGTGGGTAGGTTTCCCTTTGAGAATCACCACTAATAGTCACCCCTGGGGGACCAGTTCCCCTTGTGGAGTTGCCACCAACAGTCTTCCCATTGAGAGGGAGCAGCTTCTCCCTTAGATAACCTCTGCTGACAGACATCCTCTGTGTTCCCTTTAGGGAATTGCCTCTAACAGTCTTCCTGTTGAGGCAGGTGGTGGTCCTCATTGTTCCCCATCCCTGGAATAAGCCTGTTTTCCCTTTGAGAATCACCACTGTAGGTCCAGGTCATAGCGGACCACTGGTGTTTTCTTACGCTGCCCACGGTGACTCATCACAAGACACTCCACAAACCGTACGTGTCCCTTTTCCATTGATTTCGAATGTGAACTCAGAAGTCAGTGTGACCATAGTTTAAGAAGCTATGCACTAAATGATGACGATCCCTCTCTGAACACTAAAAAGACCCCACAGATAGGTAAGCCCCTGTCATCTGTGCTTATCCTCTGTCAGTCTGTTCTAAACATCAATTATTAGAAGTGATTTTTACCAGACAGACCCTAAGGCCATGTGGCCAAGATAATGTGACAAATTTGTAGCCCTGGGACAAGAGTTGTAGATTGCATTCAATTTAGTGTCACTAGCTAACATTTTGCATGCTACAAAGTGTATAATAAATTAATGCAGTGATATCGAACCACATTAATGCAGAAAAAGAACCTGACAGTGGTTACTGAAGTCAACGTGTTGTGGATCAGTTCAGATCATAAGTCTACATAGAAATGATTTCTGAAAATCATCAAATGTGTCCTATCTATATGTAAGTTGTGGTGAGTGGCTGGGGTTGCTACCCAGCCGGGATGCCCAGGAGGACCAGAGGAAGGCTGGCGCCCGCCCTGGTGGCTTTGGGGACCATGGGTGCAGAGCTTGGAAGCTCAACCCTGTAGGGGCCCGTGGTCACTGCCAGGGGGCCCCGATGCCTTTGGAGCCTTCCGGGTGTGGTGGAAGTGCTGAGGGGAAGAGGAGCAGGGACACCCAGAGTGCTTCTGGGGATGCAGCCGGCACTTCCGCCACACTGGGGCGTGTCGGGTGGAAGATTGCCAGGACACACCTGGAGCACATCCGGGGGAGTATAAAAGGGGCTGCCTCCCTTCATACAATGGCTGGAGTCGGGAGTGAAGGAAGAGAAGGTCTTGGAGGAGGCACGGAGGCAGCCTGAAGAGAGAAAGAGGCAGTGTGAGCCCTGGACTTTTGGGGAGTTTGTGAGTTGTGTGCACTTTGATTTAAATATTAGTTGTAAATAAACGTGTGGTGGTGCTTTGAAACATGTCTGCCTGTCTGTGTCCGGGGCTCATTGCACAAAGTATATATAATTGAGGGGGACGGCCAGGACCCTTACCCAACCAGGATGGACTAGCGGAAAGAATATGAATAGGGCATTATCATTCCCAGAGTGCTACATGCCAGTCCCCCTCAGTCCCCTTAGCTTCATGGTAGTTGGAGTTCAGCACAACCCTGGTGGGTTCCCTGGATTGGCGAACCCTACCACCACTCTAATGGGACACTGGAAGGATGCCTGGGTGCAACATCAAAGAAGCCTGATAAAGTCGGGAAGAAGAGGATGAGGCTAGCTGGAAAGAGTGGAGGCAGAAGCAGAGGCAGAGGCAAAGACAGAGAAAGAGCAAGAGCAGGAAGACAAAGTGCTTGCTGTTACTTTGCTGTGGGAAACGATTTTGGAAGTGTTTCCCAAGTAATAAAGCCTGTGTGTTGTGTGGAGTTGTATGTTTAGCTTTGGACAACGACAGTCTCTTGGAATTCAGTCCGTAGTTATGCCCTTTGTCCCCATTAGGGTAAAGGTTCATTTTATTTAGCTTTGGACAATGGCAGTCTCTAGGAACTCAGTCCATAAATATTGACCGTTCAGGAGAGTTATTGAACTCTACACTCTGTATTCACTTTTGTCTCTCGGCTTCTCTGCACTCAATCTTTTTATTTTTCATATTCTTCTGAGGATAAATTATCATCCATTGTCAGTACGAGAAGGTAGAATGCTTCAGGGGGTCTCCTAACCATCTTTTCTAAAGTTGTTGTATCATTGCATTCAGTTGGGGACTATAAGTTAGATTGCTTGTTGCCCAAATGATCTAATATCTTATATTGTGAAAATATTTTATTTAGTCTTATTTTGTTCTTAATGAGAGTCTCAGGTTTTGTGATCTTTGCTATATATTGTTTTCTATTATCCAATTCTTCTATTGGATATTTAATATTTTTGTTTTAATGAATTTCTTAATTTTAGGAAGTCTTTGTAATACTTTACAGTATTTGTTTTTGTAATAATCTTTTATTATATTATTAATTAGTCTTTGAAGAAGTCCATCCATCCATCCATTTTCTAACCTGTTGAATCCGAATACAGGGTCACGGGGGTCTGCTGGAGCCAATCCCAGCCAACACAGGGCACAAGGCAGGAACCAATCCAGGGCAGTGTGCCAACCCACCGCAGGACACACACAAACACACCCACACACCAAGCACACACTAGGGCCAATTTAGAATTGCCAATCCACCTAACCTGCATGTCTTTGGATTGTGGGAGGAAACCGGAGTGACTGGAGGAAACCCACGCAGACACGGGGAGAACATGCAAACTCCACGCAGGGAGGACCCGGGAAGCGAACCCGGGTCTCCTAACTGCGAGGCAGCAGCGCTACCACTGCGCCACCGTGCCGCCCCTTTGAAGAAGTCTCTGATTTGATTGTTTATGTACTGTATGTACTGTACGGTTAGGGTGAGGGTAGAGTGTTGAGATTGCACGTTCTCCAGTAATTTTCTGCACATACCACAGTGTTTCCTTCCACATCTTACATTTTAAATTTGCCTCTGGTGGCTGTGCACATGAGTGTGCCCTCATGCCCAAGGAAAGACTTTTGCTCGGCTCATCTCCTGACAAATGGAGTTTTACTATCCTAATGTGGGTGGAGTGGTGTCTCTGAGGCTAAGGATCTGCACTGGTATACGGATGGTTGCCGGTTTGCATCCCCGTTAGTGTCAAAAGGGACCCTTTTCTGTTGGGCCCTTGAGCAAGGCCCTTAACCTGCAGTCACTCCAGGGGTGCTGTACAATGGCTGACCCTGCACTCTGACCCAGAAGGGTATGCAAAAAGTAACAAATTCCTAATACAAGAAATTGCATAAGGTGAAATAAAGAAGAACAACAAAAAAATAACTTTATTTGTGACCATGGGCATAAACCAAATGATTAACAGGATCCAAGGCTGGGAAATCAAATCAAACTGTTGTCAAGCTCAGAAATGCAACCCCTAAAGCAAAGCAGAAACATGTGCCACTAGGTTTATTTGCCAGCCAAATCACTAGGTCTATAACACACTTGCCAAACTTTGTTTGTTTTATCCGTAAACTTGGGTAGCAGAAAACGTATAGCCTTTATACCTTCATACATTTGTGTCAGTAACATCACTTACCATAGCAATGTGATGTCTGCCACTTCACAAAATAGTACCCTCCTCTGTAACAGAGCTACAGAAAAGTGTTGAGAAAAAATGGAACATGCATGTATGTGATATATTTTGTGAACACTAGAGGGCACCCCAGAGCCCCAGACTCCAAACACAAGCGCAGTCACACAGTGAAGAGCTTCAATAAAGTGACGTCTATTCAATTCAATATATTTCACAGGTTCTACTTCTCCCAAACACACTGCTTTACACCATTAATCCTCCGTTTCTACTTCAGGCAAGCTTTGTCCACCTCCTTCTGTCTCAGCTCCCCTGGACGAGGCCAGGTGGGTTCTTTTATGCCGGACGGGGAAGTACTTCTGGTGTCAAATAAATACAGCCCGGGAGAACCTCCGGATCTGGCAGAACCCACACACCCTGACAGGAGCGCTCACCAAGACTCCATTTCCCAAGATGCCCTGAAGAAGTATGAATAAGAGCTCCGCCCGAGGGAAGCTGCCACCTAGCGTAGTTATGGAGTAAACATCCCAAAGAGACAGTCCTTGCCTGTCCCTCCATTTCATCCCAATCCAGGAAAGGTAGTGCAGACAAATCCAACCGGGACCCCTGTCCATCCATCTGGGACCTCCTGTCTGGGTAAGGAACCTTCTTCCCTCCTGGTTGGGAAACCAGCCCATCCAGTTTGGCATTTACAATATATACTGTATATGTACTGTATATAGTGGAATGAAAGCAAACAGGACAAAATAAAGTGTTGGTGTCCGCATTTGAAAGCAGTGATGCTAATAAATCAAAAGGGAATAAAAACTGAATAACAAAATAAAGTGCAGTATAGGAGTATTTCTGTGATTTGAGTTTGCAATGCTTCTGTAGGTTATCATAATGTGAGCTACCACAGCTGTAAATACACAACTGCATTTATCAATAGCGCCTGATGACCCCGACTCTCTTGTCTCACTGACCCCAATGTCTTACTTGTGTTTCTGAGTTAATGAGTAGTAATTTTCTCAAACTAAATAAGGAGAAAACAGAAATTTTAATGATTGGAAAAAATTGATATAATAAGGGTATTAAAAATAAACTTGATCCATCAAATTTAAAAGTCAAGACAGAGGTAAAGAATTTAGGGGTAATTATTGACTCTGACTTAAATTTTAAAGTACATATTAATCAGATCTCTAGGATAGCATTTTTTCACTTAAGAAATATAGCAAAAGTAAGATCCCTTATAACTTTACAAAAGGCTGAAAAATTAGTTGATACCTTTGTTTTTAGTCGACTAGATTACTGTAATGCACTCCTCTCAGGACCACCTAAAAAAGACATAAATCAATTACAACGAGTGCAGAATGCAGCAGCCAGAATCTTAACTAGGAAAAGAAAATCCTAACACATCACCCCAGTTCTGATGTCACTACACTGGTTACCTGTGTCATTTAGAATTGACTTTAAAATACTGCTGATGGTTTACAAAGCATCATGACACCATTGACCATTCTATTTTACTGCACAGGCTAGAAAACGATGTTGGGCTTACAGGCCCCGTGCTCGCTTGTTTCAGTTCTTATTTATCAAATCGATTCCAGTATGTACAGAAATGTGCAGACAGTACTCCATCATTATACACAGAAGTTCAATATGGTGTCCCGCAGGGCTCAGTACTCGGACTTTTACTGTTTTCACTTTACATGCGTCCACTGGGATCACTCATTAGGAAACATAATGTTAATTTTCACTCGTATGCAGATGACACCCAGTTATACCTTTCATTTAAATCAAATGAAGTTTCTCCGATGTTGTCTTTAATTAGTTGTGTTAGTGAATTAAAGGAATGGATGAATGAGAACTACTTGTCTTTAAATACAGATAAAACAGAGATGTTAATTGTTGGAGGGAATGACGCTGATCACAGCAATATTTTGTCGTCATTTAACTCAGTTGGAATCCCAATTAATTTTACTGAATCAGCCCGCAATCTAGGAGTTATCTTTGATTCTAGCATGTCATTTAAAGCACATTACAAAGTCGTCCAAAACATGTTTTTTCCATCTTAAAAATGTTAGGAAATTAAGGCGCTTTCTAAATAAACAGGATTGTGAGAAATTGATTCATGCATTTATCTCTAGTAGGATTGACTACTGCAATGCGGTGTTCACTGGCTGTTCAAACTGTTCTTCATTCAGCCTCCAGTTAATCCAAAATGCCGCTGCAAGAATTTTCACAAGAACAAGAAAATATGAACACATAGCTCCAGTTCTTAAATCCTTACACTGGCTCCCAGTTAAGTTTAGGGCAGATTTCAAAATCCTCCTTTTAACATATAAAGCATTAAATGGCCAAGGTCCGACTTACTTGTCTGAACTTATCATAACTTACAAACCTGAGTGCACATTAAGATCTCAAGATGCCGGTCTGCTTAGGATTCCAAGGATTAATAAAATAACAGTGGGAGGTCGAGCTTTTAGTTACAGGGCCCCTAAACTGTGGAGTGGTCTGCCTGCTACTATAAGAGATGCCCCTTCGGTCTCAGCTTTTAAATCCCGGCTGAAGACTCACTACTTCAGTTTAGCACACCCTGACTAGAGCTGCTGATTAACTGTACAGATTTCATCTCTGTTGTTAGTCATTAGCACTATAACATAAGTAACATGATAATTATATTTGAATACTAACCCTCACCTATTCTGTTTCTTTTCTCGGTACCCAAATGTGGCCATTGGTGCCACGGCCCACCTGCCAAGTTGTTTGCCTGCCTATGGTAAAGTCATCCCTGATGGAGGATCACAGGAATCATGGGAAAGAGGGGTCCTTTCATCGGAGCAACGTTTCAGCCGTGGAATGGCCAAATGGGGAGGCAGCTTGATGGCTGAGGTCTCCAGGACCCTAAAAATATCCAAACCTAATTATGTCATATCATCTACTGTTAAACCGTACTTCTAAAATTTGTATTATTATGCTGTCTTAAGGAATTGTTCTGTTTTGTGTATTGTATTGTATTGTATTAACCCCCTACTTTTGACACCCACTGCATGCCCAACCTACCTGGAAAGGGGTCTCTCTTTGAACTGCCTTTCCTGAGGTTTCTTCCATTTTTCCCTACAAGGTTTTTATTGAGAGTTTTTCCTTGTCTTCTCAGAGAGTCAAGGCTGGAGGGCTGTCAAAAGGCAGGGCCTGTTAAAGCCAATCACACTTCCTGTGTGATTTTGGGCTATACAAAAATAAACTGTACTGTATTGTATTGTATTAATGGTTACATGATGAACCATACACCAAATGGCATATAAAAGCGGTTTAATGGTTTTCCCAATATGTATTTATCAGTAGGTTAGATTCATTTATCCCTTCAATATCATTGTGATATTTATATGTCGTTATATTTATTGTTGGTTACAAAACAGTGAATTAACAATTTGAAAATGTTGGTAGGGGCATTGGATTACTTTTGGCAATATCTGTTTACAAAAAAAAATACACATTTGATGGGTGACATTTCAGAAAACACTTACAATTGGGCCGTATTAGCAGTTTATTTACTAGCACAGTGGTTCTCAAACTGTGGGGTGGGCCCCCCTAGGGCGGCACAAAGATGTGAAAAAAAGAAAAGAAGAATCAAAAATATGAAAAAAACATCTATTGAAACCAAAACAAATTAACTTAAACTACATTCTGATACTAGAAAAATAAATATAGAGTTAGATAAATGTCGATAAAAGTTAAGTTAAGGCATAGGGAGAACATGCAAACTCCACGTAGGGAGGACCCGGGAAGCGAACCCAGGTCTCCTAACTGAGAGGCAGCAGCGCTACCTACTCTGCCACCGTGCCACCCTCTATGATATATCTTTAATTAAAAAAAGAACACATTGGTATTAGTGGGCTCCTTTCAAAACAATGTTAGGGGGACGCGGTTAAAACTGTTATGAAAACTCTGGTTGCAAATACTTAAAGGTTGAGAAACGCTGGCATAGAATTTAACATTTCAATAAAGAAAAAAAAACCCACTTGTTTCACTTTAACTAATTCTACTTAAATTGTCCTGTATGTATTTTTATACTGCCAGCTAAACAGATACCTTACAATGATGGTGACCATCTAATTATAATCCTACCAAAGCAGCTCTTTAACATACATTTAATTTAAATTAATGAAAGAAATTACTGTACTTAATATAATCACAAAATACACTGAAACAGTACAGTAATCTCCTCAGGTGGGTTAGGAGAGAAAGATCCCCAGGGAATGTTAAAATTTGGGAATAATGCTTGAACTCCATAAACACACAGACACATACATCCTGTATAGTTAGGTAAGTGCAGATGAAACTTTAACGCTGTTTCAATTTATTATACTGCAGATAAAACTTACAGTTCTTAATATTGTAATGGTGTGAACAAGCTGCATCAGCCGGGGTTGAGACTCTATCTGGCATTTTATCAGCAATGGCAGGTGTGCCTGTAAAAACTGCAAGCCTGAACCGATCAGAGGTCCTTTTAGGGATAGTGAGCCATTTAGGACACATGTAAGGAGCAAGAGAATCCATTCTGGCACTCTATGTCAGCACTACATTGGTGTCAGTAGTGGGAACAAGCAAAGTGCCAAGTGCTGCGAAGACCTGAAACGAACGTACTTGGCTCTTCGGAGGAGTAGCTGGAGAGTGTTGAGGCTGAAATCTGGTATCTGGAGGGCCATTTGCAGCATCAGTATAAGGAGGAGGACAGCCAAGAGACCTCCACCACTGCCTCTCCATCAGTTAAGGCTGTCACGCTTGGGTCACAGATTTGCACAGAAATACAGGAGGTTGTAGAAAACAGGAATTTTATTCAAACACTGCAAACAAACATTTGTTTCTTTTTCAAAAGCTTAAACGTGCTCCATGACAAGTCAGAGATGACAGTTCCGCTAGGAGCAGAGAATGTCAGAGAGAGAGAAAGAGAGATAAAAGCAAAACAATCAATTCCAAAACTGATAGGCACTGCACAAGGCTTTTTTAAATTTTTTTTATTAATTTTATTACAATCCATACAAAGCAATCAAGTTTTTACAAAAAGAAGAACTGAGTTAAGAACAGATCAATCCCCACCCCTGAGAGAGAGAGCAAGCCAAACGGCGTAAAATTTAATGTTTGTAAAAATATCTAAATTAATAAATTCTCTGTGCTTTATGAACTTATTTTAAAATATTACTGATTAGATCCTGCCATGTTTTGAAAAAAGTCTGTACGGATCTTCTAACTGAGTATTTGATTTTTTCCAATTTTAAATAATATAACACATCAGTTTCCCACTGACTTAAAAGAGGAGAGTTTGGGTTCTTCCAGTTTATCAGAATAAGTCTGCGTGCCAACAGTGTAGTGAATGCAATCACAATTTGTTTGTCTTTCTCCACTTTAAGCCCATCTGGAAGAACCCCAAACACAGCTGTTAATGGGTTAGGAGGGATTGTGAGTCCAAGGCTGTCTGAGAGGTAATTAAAAATGTTTGTCCAGAATAATGTTAATTTGGTGCAGGCCCAGAACATGTGACCTAGTGAGGCTGGGGCTTGGTTGCAACGTTCGCAGGTTGGATCATGACCTGGAAACATTTTGGAGAGTTTTAGTCGAGACAGATGTGCTCGATATATAATTTTGAGTTGTATAATTGTATGCTTTGCGCATATGGAGCTCGAGTGAATTCTCTGCATTGCTACTTTCCACTCCTTTTCTGATATATTAATTGAGAGATTTTTTTCCCAGTGTCCTCTTGGATCTTTGAAAGGAAGGGATTGTAAAATGATTTTATATATTGTAGAGATGGAGTCTAAGTCCTTGAGATTGAGCAATATTTTTTCCAGCATGGAAGAGGGTGCAAGATGAGGAAAATCTGGAAGGTTCTGTTTAACAAAGTTCCTGATTTGAAGATAGTGAAAGAAATGTGTAGCTGGAATGTTAAATTTGGAATGTAATTGTTCATAGGATGCAAAGACGTTGTCTATATAAAGATCTCTAAGCAAGATAATTCCAAATTTTTTCCAGATATTAAAAACTGCATATGTTTGTGAAGGTTGAAAGAGGTGGTTCTCTTGCAGAGGTGCCACAAGGCTTTTAAGTAAGTGACGTACCGCGCAAGGTCTTCATTACACGTTATAGCGCAAGTGAGAAGGGTAAGGAGCAATGTGAAGGTAGACTGTGTTTCAGGGGTATCCCCAGGGGCGTCTGTGTCCTCTTGAGGTGCGATCACCCCTCCAGCTTACAGGCATATTGGCCTGGTTGCACAGATGCTGCTGGAGCTTCAGGCTCATGGAGCTGGGAAAACGTGTGGCAGATTGAGTTTCCACCGACCCCAAATGAGATGTGTGATGCAGGGCCGGTGGTAAAACTGTGCAGGCAGAGGATGAGGCAGATTACAGAGGCATTACAGGGCAGCTGAGATCTGAACCTGGAACGCTGTGTGCAGTGCCAGTTCAGTGAATGAAAGCAGCCAACAGACCTGTACATCTGTATCTCCACACAAGGTGGTTCGCCACCTTAGTTAAAATCTACAGACCATCAAACAGAAAGCACAGTGTTTAACACTACACTGCTTCACAGATCTTTTATTTACCAAAAAGAACTTTTAGTATGTAAGGGTTCTACACAGTTTTGGGACTCCCCCCAATGGGACGACATGCAGAAGAGAGTCCCAAAGCACAATTGGCGCGTCTGTGGCAGCTTCTTTTTTGCCGCAGGCTCTCAGCACCTCAGTGGCTCGCCACAACAGCAACTCCGAGCCGATCGCAGCCGCGCTTTAAGTGACTTTCATCGATGAGTGATGCAGGAAACATTATAAATGCAGGGAACAGTATTACTTGGCCACAACCGTGTCTGTGTATAGGAGAGCAGTAGATCCCGCTTACAGTAAATAACCGTGCTGTTCCTGTTTCAAGTGGAATAAAGCCGGTTTTGCTTAAATACTCAGCCTCGTGTTTTGGGGTTGCAAGACAGGGACTCACATGTCACAAGTATTAAAAATATAATAAGCAGTTACACTGATTAACAAATCACAACTACCTATATACTGTATGATCTTCTTCTATAATACGCTACCCTGGCTGTCCGTTTGTCTGTCCAGATTTTAAATCGCCTGTAGCTCGCAAAACCGTTTGAACTATTGACCTGAAATTTGGTACACATATACTACGTGACGTCTACTATCCGCTTTCGGGGTGATGATTTTATTACTCTTTTTATTTTTATTTTATTTTATTGTAGAATCAACTCTCGGTAGCGGGCAGCAGGGCGGCCGTGCAATGCAGGCATATGGGCATCGTTTTCATCCCTACCATCTTTGTCATCACCTTAACCTACCTCTTCATATCTTAAATCATTCTTGAGGGAGATTGAAGACTTAAGTGCCAGCTTAAGTGAAAAATTAAGAAAAACCTACTAAGTAATTACCTTGTAAATACCTTAGTAATTCACCTTGACATCTTTCCAAAAGAATCTGGATGAGATACTGGAGACCACTTAGCCATTAGCTAAACAAAAGAGCTTGATGGACTGAATGGTGTCCTCTTGTTTCTTATGCTCTTAAAGATTTTTTAGCTCATGTTGAATCTTATCTTTATATATATAATACAATAACGTGTCTGTCTGTCTGTCTGTCTAGGATTTTAAATCGCCTGTAGCCTGCAAACCATTTGACCTATTGACCTGAAATTTGGTACACATATACATCTACTATCCGCTTTCAGGGTGATGATTGACATCCAAGGTTATTCCTCTTTTTATTTTTATTTTATTTTATTGTAAAATCAACTCTCTGCAGCGGGCAAGAGGCGGGCAACGTTCTCATCCCTACCACCTCTGCCGTCACTTCCCCTACCTCTTCATATCTTAAATCATTCTTGAGGCAGATTGAAGACTTAAGTGTCGGCTTAAGTGAAAAATTAAGAAAAACCTACTAAGTAATTACAACACAAACACTGACTTAATCAGTTTTAACACGAAAAGATGCTGATGAAAGTAGAGAAGAAGAGGGCCGCTAGGGTGGAGAAAAGAAGATCTGCTCAGGAAGTAGCAAGCGTATCAACCTCTAAGCAAACTGACAGAGAAAGAGGATGAAAACTAGGAATGTTCCTGTCAAGCGTATTCAGTGCACGTTATCGTGCAGTCCTCCGTTAATGGTTTTATATAATACAAATCATTTTCAGCAATGTTTCTATGTTTTTGGAAATTTCTGAAATCTTTTGTCAACCTCCAAAAATATTCCCAATTATTTATTTGTGGCCAACTCACGAATAACCAAACCACTGAAGTCTAATTCACAAATGTGAATTTCTTACTGTATAATGATTGTCCTTAAACATTTACCCATGATTTCTATTTACTGCATCCTCATAGAATATATACAAATAATTCAAAAAAACGACTTCAAGTGCCTTAGAATACCAAGAGTGAATATCATAGATGGTGGTCAATAACAGAGAACGATATTTGACAAGATTTAATGTGAGTTTTAATGTACGTCCACTTGGGAGATGATCATAGTGTGAACTAAATCAGACAGTTTCGCTAACATTTTAATCATTTACTTTATTTTGCCATATGTCTTCTAAGCTACAGTATGTTAGTTACCCTATATAACCCTATGTAAGAGCCATTTTCCTAATTATCCATCCATCCATCCATTATCCAACCCACTATATCCTAACTACAGGGTCACGGGGGTCTGCTGGAGCCAATCCCAGCTAACACAGGCCACAAAGCAGGAAACAAACCCCGGGTAGGGCGCCAAGCCCACCGCAGCCTAGTTATATAAGATTAATAAATATTTTACAAAGCATAATCTATGGGTGGTCCCTAAAACCCCCATAAATTGAGAAAAATTGGTATATTCTAGCTATTTCTATCTGCTTTGTCAACATTATTCTCCAGTTAGTGACCAGCCTTGCCATGTGTAAGGTGTAGAGGGCATATGGTTTTAAACAGTGCCCATGCCTACGGACCTTTTGAGTGTGTGAAGTAACTCATAAAACAGCACTTATTTAAGTGCAGAGCTGTACGTTTAAAGCGTACAGAAGAAGAAATTAAGAATCTTTAAGTATAGAAGAAAAAGTAAAGAACTTTAAAGTTCTCAAGGAAAGCTATGTTTAGAGAAGATACATTTTCCTTTTTTTTGCCTTTTATTCTATGTGTGTAACTACTTTTTTCTTTATTCTTGTGTGGATTATTTGCTTTTAACTTTCACTAAATATTATTAAAAACAAACTTTTGGACTGAGAGATTACACGTTTTACCCGTGCTTGATCTCACCTTATACTTCGGCAGCTACACCCTATATACACCCTGTATAACATGATAAAAAATGGTAGAGTAGGGTGGGTGCTCACCTCGTATCTGTGGCATATCATGGATGCTGATCCCCATACATTGCAATTCTCTTGGCATTTTCTCTCTCTATGTGGGTTTCTGATCATGGATCATTTTGATTATCCATCCATCCCTCCATTATCCAACCCACTATATCCTAACACAGGATCACAGGGGTCTGTCGGAGCCAATCCCAGCCAGAAAGAGGGTGCAACACAGGAAGAAATCCCAGACAGGGCGCCGGCTCACTGCAGGGCACACACACACACACCCACACACCAAGCACAATTTAGGATCGCCAAGGTACCTGACCTGCATGTCTTTGGACTGTGGGAGGTAACCGAAGCACCCGGAGGAAACCCACACAGACACGAGTAGAACACGCAAGGAACACCCAGGAAGCGAACCCAGGTCTCCTAATCGTGAGGCAGCAGCGCTACCACTGTGCCACCGTATCAATAAATTATCCATAATAAACACAGTGTTAATGTGAAGATGATAATCAATCAATAGATGCAGGTTAAAAATCGGAGGTTAAAATCACAGTCAGGATCGATTCATTAAATCCACAAGTCTCAGAGCATCCTTTTCAAACAATATTCACGTCACGGCTGCTCCCCCTCACGGTCCACTCCCTAGTAGCAGACACCCTCCGGCCTGTCATGACACTGCCTCGACTCCTTTCTTTCTGCATCTTTTCACTTTGTCTCTCCTGGTCCTCCATCTCAGGTTTTGCAGCCGGGCTGAGACAGCGATGTCAGTCTAGTAGGCCCCCCCATAATACTCAATCCCTCCAGAATGCTCAAGTGGGAGTGACATACCACTAGAGCGCTATATTTCTTACAGAGCCACCAAACTCTCTGCTGGCTCATACTCTTGACAGTTTCTTCAACCTTTCACTCCTCTGCTCTAACCACCTCAGACTCCTGGCAGAGTGGCAATGGGCAAATTGGTTGAATGCGTGAATTCATTCAGCCAATTTTACCACTCCGGGCGCACACGGTTGCTCTACTATGCCATGCACAACCATTGAGCCTGAGCACTGTTCGATTTAAAAGAATAACTCACGACGCCAAAGACCCCTGTGCATTTCTACACAATGCTGCTCTGGCTCCTACTATTGTCAGTACCTTGTAGAGCCCTTGTCTCTGCCATGTACAGATAGATAGATAGATAGATAGATAGATAGATAGATAGATAGATAGATAGATGAAAGGCACTATATGATAGATAGATAGATAGATAGATAGATAGATAGATAGATAGATAGATAGATAGATAGATAGATAGATACTTTATTAATTCACCTACTCCAGCAGCAGCATACTGATAATAACAATATTAAATTAAAGAGTGATAACAATGCTGGTATAACAGACAATATCTTTGTATAATGTTAACGTTTACCCCCCGGATGGAATTGAAGAGTCACATAGTGTGGGGTCTCCTCAGTCTGTCAGTGGAGCAGGATGGTGACAGCAGTCTGTCGCTGAAGCTGCTCCTCTGTCTGGAGATGATCCTGTTCAGTGGATGCAGTGGATTCTCCATGATTGACAGGAGTCTGCTCAATGCCCATCGCTCTGCCACAGATGTTAAACTGTCCAGCTCCGTGCCTACAATAGAGCCTGCCTTCCTCACCAGTTTGTTCAGGTGTGAGGCGTCCCTCTTCTTAATGTTGCCTCCCCAGCACACCACCGCATAGAAGAGGGCGCTCGCCACAACCGTCTGATAGAACATCTGCAGCATCTTATTGCAGATGTTGAAGGACGCCAGCCTTCTAAGGAAGTATAGTCGGTTCTGTCCTCTCTTGCACAGAGCATCAGTATTGGCAATCCAGTCCAATTTATAATCCAGTTGTACTCCCAGGTATTTATAGGTCTGCACCCTCTGCACAGTCACCTCTGATGATCACGGGGTCCATGAGGGGCCTGGGCCTCCTAAAATCCACCACCAGCTCCTTGATTTTGTTGGTGTTCAGGTGTAGGTGGTTTGAGTCGCACCATTTAACAAAATCCTTGATTAGGTTCCTGTCCTCCTCCTCCTGCCCACTCCTAATGCAGCCCACCATAATAGTGTCGTCAGCGAACTTTTGCACGTGGCAGGACTCCGAGTTGTATTGGAAGTCTGATGTATGTTGGCTGAACAGGACCGGAGAAAGTACAATCCCCTGCAGTGCTCCTGTACTGCTGACCACAATGTCAGACCTCCAGTTCCCGAGACGCACTTACTGAGGTCTGTCTGTAAGATAGTCCATGATCCATGGCACCAGGTGTGAATCTACTCCCATCTCTGTCAGCTTGTCCCTAAGGAGCAGAGGTTGGATTGTGTTGAAGGCACTAAAGAAGTCCAGAAACATAATTCTTACAGCACCACTGCCACTGTCCAAGTAGGAGAGGGATCGGTGTAGCATATAGATGATGGCATCCTTCCGCTCTCACCCTCACCTGGTATGCGAACTGCAGAGGGTCGAGGGCGTCGAGATCCCCTTACTTAAAACGATGAAGTCTGCCTGACATCCCTCCACAACCTTAAATAAATGATGCCAGAGAAGATCCCTGCTTCAGTTCCTCTACCTTTACCCTACAATTTATTATTAATTGATGCATCAGTTCATTTAATCCACAGAGCCTGTTTCTGTCACGGTAACAACTATAAAAACAGAACAAAATTAAACCTTATAAAACAAAAGAGCCTGTTAAAATGGATCGTGTATTCATTCATGATTACACATGACGGGCCTATGCTTTCACACAAAGCTAAGGGTCAGGATGTGTTTACCCTGATCCACTAAAGTAAGGCCATTAGACGGTCCGCTGTAATGGTCTGTTTATCTGGTCCTGCCCTAAGCACTGTCACAATGCGCCGCACTTGTAAAAAGAGCATTCGCAACATTCACAGCAGACGTCACCAGGGTGCTATGGTGCTATTTACACCAGACAAATACATTGCAAATAGCCTGTATCAGGCTTAAAGGGCATTTAAATGAAATGGTGGGGGGGCTAAACATCCCTGGGTCGTGTCTCTTATCAGACGGACACATCACACAGTGCACTCTCCATTTAAGAAGTTACGTGCTGTTTGCCCTGGCTGTCTGCAGAAGGATGATAAAACTAATCTTACACTGTCATGCCCTTTAACTGACAAATTGATTAGACTGTGTCGGCCACTAAAGGGGGTGACATTTTTATTTTTGCCTAATCCCCACTGTTTCTTTTATGGTGGACACTTTGCACTAAAACATAAATGTCTGGACATTAAACTAGAGCTTCACACATTTTGTTTCTTCACTTTCATGTGTGAGGAACACAACACAGCAACAACAACAACGATATATTTCTTATATAACCCAGAATCACACAAGGAGTGGCGCAATGGGCTTTAACGGGTCTCTCGTTTTTTTTTTTTTTGACAGCCCCCTAACCTGGAGTCTCTAAGACAGGGGTCTCCAACACGTCGCTTGTGATCTACCGGTACCTCACAACCCCTTTTTCTAAACAGCTCGCCAAAGGGTTAATGAATCCTACATAAATTTGAAAACCTGATTAGTCAAATTAGGGGATGACGATCTTTCCAAAAAATCATATCACGATCCTTTTAACACAAAATCACGCTCCACAATTTGATTTGCAATCTATCTTTTCAATGTGGCAGACACTTAAGAGAATATCCGTACTCAAACTCATCAAGACCTAAGTAACACTTTATTTTAAATATCAAAGTTGAATTCAGGTGGCACCTGCAGGTTGGAACAGGCTAAGCGTGTTTCATCCCAGCCAGTACTTGGATCAAAGGCCAACTCGGACAGCTTGTTTTCCTGCACAAAGAGGTGATGGTGAGGACAGCAGAGGGTGCTTACCCTGTGGTCTGAATGTGGATTGCAATGCCCCAGTGCAGTGACGGGGACACTGTGTTATAAAAATTATGATATCCTTCAGATGAGATGTAAACCTGAGGTCCCAACTCTCTGTGGTCATTAAATATCTCTGGGCATCTTTCGTAAAGAGCAGGGTTTATCCTGCTGGATCTTTCAATTGATAATATGCTGCTGTCATTACGAACCTGTTCTTTGGCTCATCTCATCACCTTTTGGACCAGCTTTTGGACAAGCTGTGAACTATAGATAGTGATCACAGATAGGAGTAACAGCTCATCCAAAGATGACAAGGGTATAGATCTGAAATGAGGATAAATGTAAGGTGTTAATGATTCAAGATTTGTCAGCCTCAGTTACTTTTTACATTTGAAGAACTCTTTGGTCGCTTTAAAAGTTGATTGAATGATCAAATCTCATGGCGAATTACGACGAGTTCAGGTATTGTGGTCATTGTGGTTACATCTGGTATGATCAGATGGGATGGAATGGATCTGGAGACATATGTGAAGAACATAGAAAAAAGCAAGCACATTACAATTAAAGATGAAATATGCAATCCAGACTTCAAAATGCACACCACGCTACAAATTTAAAGGGGGCGCATCATCCTGTTAATGTTGTGACAGATAGGGGGCGCTATCGCTCCCTTGAACCCTTGACCAAGACGTCAGACACGAGGTAAAAGTCTAATAATTGACTTTATTTATACTGCACAGTGCACAAAGCACCCTCCTCTCCACAATACTCATATAAATAACAATACACTAATCAATACTCAATCCACAACTCCCAGACTTCCAGGATTTCCCATAGTCCTTTATAGTCCCTGACCCGGAAGTGTTTCCCATCCTTCAGTCCATGATTCCTTATCACTTCCGGGTCAGATAAAAAGTCCTCTTCTTCATCCCGGAAGTACTTCACTTCCGCTGTCACTTTGCCTATGACACACTTCCGGGTTATAGGGCACATGTGACTCTCTGTGCCTCCTTGCAGCGTCCTCTGCTGGCCCCTGGGGTATCCAGCAGGTTTGTAGGGGAAAACTCCATAGTCCATGATTCCCTGCTGGTATCCGGGGCACCTCCATGCTGCAGGGAGAGCTCCATCTTGCGGCCTGGGGGTATTGGCCGGGATGACAAGCCGGCCATAGACCACAATGTTTATGTTTAAAGTCAGGAACAGAAATAATTCATTCTATTGTGAACACTCTAAAGATTCGTCATTCTGAATGCTGGTGTCTTCAACCAGGACGTTTTGTATGGAACAGACTCTTAATGGCATGTTCCTTTGTGGACACAGCAAGCCAGACCTGCTATATTCAAATGTTAATGTCTTTGTGGTCGTACAAAGTACGACAATTGAAGACTGAAGAAAAGTTGGGGCGTCAACTGGCTCACATTAGCTGTTAAAATAAACAAAAACAGTGCACAATGGGGCAATAACAAAACAGTAATACCTACATCATGGAATCTTTGTTAGGTCAAGTCTGGTTCGGAGCTCCTTCACTTACAAGTGGGGGTCCAGAATGAGATGCCACCTTCTGTGGGCATCTTGTTTTTATGCTCCTCCGACCGGAAGCGGCAGAGTCAATTGCCCTCACCGGATGTCTTCTCCTGGCTGCTGGAAGAGAAAGACACAACACTGTTAACGACAGTGCCTCCTCTCATCCTAGGGTTGAACTGCTTACATAAGATAAGTTAGGAAGATGATCCATAGACTCACATACGTGACACCTTCAAATGTACATTTGGATAGATCTCGCCATCTTACTGCCACCTACAAGCCAGTTGCTGACAGCAGTAGGTTTTCATTATATAAGCCAGAAATTCTTACAGTCATGGCCGAAATTATCGGCACCCCTGGAATTTTCCCAGAAAATGCACCATTTCTCCCAAAAAATTGTTGCAATTACAAATGTTTTGGTATACACATGTTTATTTCCTTTTTGTGCATTGGAACAACACAAAAAAACAGAGAAAAAAAGCCAAACCTGACATCATGTCACACAAAACTCAAAAACCGGGCTGGACAAAATTATTGGCACCCTCAACTTAATATTTGGTTGCACACCCTTTGGAAAAAATAACTGAAATCAAGCGCTTCCTGTAACCATCAAAAAGCTTGTTACACCTATTAACTGGAATTTCCGACCACTCTTCTTTTGCAAACTGCTCAAGGTCTCTCAGATTTGCAGGGCGCCTTCTCCCAACAGCAATTTTGAGATCTCTCCATAAGTGTTCAATCAGATTTAGATCCAGACTCATTGCTGGCCACTTCAGAACACTCCAGCGCTTTGTCTTCAACCATTTCTGGGTGCTTTTAGAGGTATGTTTGGAGTCATTGTCCTGCTGGAACACCCATGACCTCTGACGCAGACCCAGCTTTCTGACACTGGGCCTTACATTGCGCCCCAATATCTTTTGGTAGTCTTCAGATTTCATGAGGCCTTGAATACAGTCAAGTTATGTTTCTGTGTCAGCAGTGGGGTCCTCCTGGCTCTCCTGCCATAGCGTTTCATTTCGTTCAGATGTCGACGGATAGTTTGAACTGACACTGTTGCACCCTGAGTCTGCAGAACAGCTTGAATATGTTTTGAAGTTGATTGGGGCCGTTTGTCCACCATTCGGACTTTTCTTCATTGCAGTCTTTTATCAATTTCTCTCTTCCGTCCACGTCCAGGGATATTGATAATATTTTTTTTATTATAATATTTTTGTTTCTTATATACTAGCCATTCCCAGCAGCTCTTCCTGTATAGCAGTGAAACTGGACAAACTTTAAAAATCAATAAACAAAAAGGTATCACTAGCTAAATGGAGGCACGTTGAGCTCCAAAACACAAAGGTAGACCGACTCCCTACTCCTGACATGACTTTCCCTCCTCCCGTCGGCCTGCAGCCTTTTTCTCAGATAATATACAGTGGTGTGAAAAACTATTTGCCCCCTTCCTGATTTCTTATTCTTTTGCATGTTTGTCACACAAAATGTTTCTGATCATCAAACACATTTAACCATTAGTCAAATATAACACAAGTAAACACAAAATGCAGTTTTTAAATTATGGTTTTATTATTTAGGGAGAAAAAATCCAAACCTACATGGCCCTGTGTGAAAAAGTAATTGCCCCCTGAACCTAATAACTGGTTGGGCCACCCTTAGCAGCAATAACTGCAATCAAGCGTTTGCGATAACTTGCAATGAGTCTTTTACAGCGCTCTGGAGGAATTTTGGCCCACTCATCTTTGCAGAATTGTTGTAATTCAGATTTATTTGAGGGTTTTCTAGCATAAACCGCCTTTTTAAGGTCATGCCATAGCATCTCAATTGGATTCAGGTCAGGACTTTGACTAGGCCACTCCAAAGTCTTCATTTTGTTTTTCTTCAGCCATTCAGAGGTGGATTTGCTGGTGTGTTTTGGGTCATTGTCCTGTTGCAGCACCCAAGATCGCTTCAGCTTGAGTTGACGAACAGATGGCCGGACATTCTCCTTCAGGATTTTTTGGTAGACAGTAGAATTCATGGTTCCATCTATCACAGCAAACCTTCCAGGTCCTGAAGCAGCAAAACAACCCCAGACCATCACACTACCACCACCATATTTTACTGTTGGTATGATGTTCTTTTTCTGAAATGCTGTGTTCCTTTTACGCCAGATGTAAGGGGACATTTGCCTTCCAAAAAGTTCAACTTTTGTCTCATCAGTCCACAAGGTATTTTCCCAAAAGTCTTGGCAATCATTGAGATGTTTCTTAGCAAATTGAGACGAGCCCTAATGTTCTTTTTGCTTAACAGTGGTTTGCGTCTTGGAAATCTGCCATGCAGGCCGTTTTGCCCAGTCTCTTTCTTATGGTGGAGTCGTGAACACTGACCTTAATTGAGGCAAGTGAGGCCTGCAGTTCTTTAGACGTTGTCCTGGGGTCTTTTGTGACCTCTCGGATGAGTCGTCTCTGCGCTCTTGGGGTAATTTTGGTCGGCCGGCCACTCCTGGGAAGGATCACTCACCACTGTTCCATGTTTTTGCCATTTGTGGATAATGGCTCTCACTGTGGTTCGCTGGAGTCCCAAAGCTTTAGAAATGGCTTTATAAACTTTACCAGACTGATAGATCTCAGTTACTTCTGTTCTCATTTGTTGCTGAATTTCTTTGGATCTTGGCATGATGTCTAGCTTTTGAGGTGCTTTTGGTCTACTTCTCTGTGTCAGGCAGCTCCTATTTAAGTGATTTCTTGATTGAAACAGGTGTGGCAGTAATCAGGTCTGGGGGTGGCTACGGAAATTGAACTCAGGTGTGATACACCACAGTTAGGTTATTTTTTAACAAGGGGGCAATTACTTTTTCACAGGGCCATGTAGGTTTGGATTTTTTTTCTCCCTAAATAATAAAAACCATCATTTAAAAACTGCATTTTGTGTTTACTTGTGTTATATTTGACTAATGGTTAAATGTGTTTGATGATCAGAAACATTTTGTGTGACAAACATGCAAAAGAATAAGAAATCAGGAAGGGGGCAAATAGTTTTTCACACCACTGTAATACATAGTGCAATGAGAAAAGTTGCAAAATCAACTGGAATGTTCAAGGTAATTATAGTAAAAACCCGATCTTAATACATTTAGTAGTTCTCTCTTTAGCTTGCTAAAGCTACACCCCAAGGCTGGCACATGAGTGAGGAGGGCCCCACCTTCCTCCCCCTCAGTCCTCAGTCTTTTGGAGTCGTGCAAGTAAATCGGTACTACAAGTGAATTATGATACTTAGTGCGATGAGAAACGTTGCATAATCAACCAGAATGTTTAGATAGATAGATAGATAGATATGTGAAAGGCACTATATAATAGATAGATAGATAGATAGATAGATAGATAGATATGTGAAAGGCACTATATGATAGATAGATAGATAGATAGATAGATAGATAGATAGATAGATAGATAGATAGATAGATAGATAGATAGATAGATAGATAGATAGATAGAGTGCATTGCCGATTCTAAAATGTCCCTAGTGTGAGCTTGGTGTATGGGTGTGTGTGTGTGTGTGTGCATGCACCCTGCGGTGGGCTGGCGTCCTGCCCGGGGTTTGTCTCCTGCCTTGCACCCTGTGTTGACTGGTATTGGCTCCAGCAGACCCCCGTGACCCTGTAGTTAGGATAGAGTGGGTTGGTTAATGGATGGATGGATGCCACCTATTGTGAATAAAGCACAAGATACACAGATATAGAGTTGGGTTTACCAATATGATAACCCCATATGTTTGAATCTGGCAAAAAGAAAAAATACAGGAGCTCAAATAGAATTGAAGATAATGACAAAGATGGTAAATTATATGGCCGGTTGACCGGAAGGGAAGGGTCCAGAAGTGACGTCAGCGGTGAACTGGTCAGTCTGCTGGTCTTCATAGGGAGAAAGAGAGAAAGCATTAGAGGACAGCGCCAACCCTCTGGTTTGGTGGGTAATCACAGTTATTGGAGCTCTTAAGCTGTCTCTCATGCACTCATGTGTGACAATGTCTTTGACAGGTGGCATTTCTAGTAACTACAGTGAATCCGGAAAGTATTCACAGCACATCACTTTTTCCACATTTTGTTATGTTACAGCCTTATTCCAAAATGGATTAAATTCATTTTTTTCCTCAGAATTGTACACACAAACCCCATAATGACAATGTGAAAAATGTTTACTTCAGGTTTTTGCAAATGTATTAAAAATAAAAAACTGAGAAAGCACATGTACATAAGTATTCACAGCCTTTGCCATGAAGCTCCAAATTGAGCTCAGGTGCATCCTGTTTCCCCTGATCATCCTTGAGATGTTTAATTGGAGTCCACCTGTGGTAAATTCAGACGGTTGGACATGATTTGGAAAGGCACACACCTGTCTATAGAAGGTCCCACAGTTGACAGTTCATGTCAGAGCACAAACCAAGCATAAAGTCAAAGGAATTGTCTGTAGACCTCCGAGACAGGATTGTCTCGAGGCACAAATCTGGGGAAGGTTACAGAAACATTTCTGCTGCTTTGAAGGTCCCAAAGAGCACAGTGGCCTCCATCATCCGTAAGTGGAAGAAGTTTGAAACCACCAGGACTCTTCCTAGAGCTGGCCAGCCATCTAAACTGAGCGATGAGGGGAGAACAGCCTTAGTCAGGGAGATGACCAAGAACCCGATGGTCACTCTGTCAGAGCTCCAGAGGTCCTCTGTGGAGAGAGGAGAAACTTCCAGAAGGACAACCATCTCTGCAGCAATCCACCAATCAGGCCTGTATGGTAGAGTGGCCAGACGGAGCCACTCCTTAGTAAAAGGCACATGGCAGCCCGCCTGGAGTTTGCCAAAAGGCACCTGAAGGACTCTCAGACCATGAGAAACAAGATTCTCTGGTCTACTGAGACAAAGATTGAACTCTTTGGTGTGAATGCCAGGCGTCACATTTGCAGGAAACCAGGCACTGCTCATCACCAGGCCAATACCATCCCTACAGTGAAGCATGGTGGTGGCAGCATCATGCTGTTGGGATGTTTTTCAGCGGCAGGAACTGGGAGACTAGTCAGGATAAAGGGAAAGATGACTGCAGCAATGTACAGAGACTTCCTGGATGAAAACCTGTTCCAGAGCGCTCTTGACCTCAGACTGGGGCAACGGGTCATCTTTCAGCAGGACAACGACCCTAAACACACAGCCAAGATATCAAAGGAGTGGCTTCAGGACAACTCTGTGAATGTCATTGAGTGGCCCAGCCAGGGCCCAGACTTGAATCCGATTGAACATCTCTGGAGAGATCTTAAAATGGCTGTGCACCGACGCTTCCAATCCAACCTGATGGAGCTTGAGAGGTGCTGCGAAGAGGAATGGGCGAAACTGGCCAAGGATAGGTGTGCCAAGCTTGTGGCATCATATTCAAAAAGACTTGAGGCTGGAATTGCTGCCAAAGGTTGTGAATACTTATGTACATGTGATTTCTCAGTTTTTTTATTTTTAATAAATTTGCAAAAATCTCAAGTAAACTTTTTTCACGTTGTCATAATGGGGTGTTGTGTGTAGAATTCTGAGGAAAAAAATGAATTGAATCCATTTTGGAATAAGGCTGTAACATAACAAAATGTGGAAAAAGTGATGCGCTGTGAATACTTTCCAGATGCACTGTATATAAAATCTATCAGTGACTTGAGTGACGTGGAATTTAATACTATTTTGAATGCCCATGCATTTTTTAATTTAAGTACTCTGGTATCCTGCATCATCCAAAAGCAGATCAGGCTAGGCTGAGGGTTAGCCTGGTGAGGCTTCAGAGCGAGTACATTTATTCTCCGATGGATGGATGTTCCATCCTGGGATGCTGCCTGCTGTTCTCCTATTGCTAATGGCACCAAAATGGCCTCTCTGGTAACTTGTATCATGCTCAGAAAACTGACATATATGTCAATGGAGGGCATTGAAAAAATGAAGGAATAAACTGAAAAAGCTTAAAACATCCTATTTAATAAATGCATTTAGGCACATCCTGTGAAAGTAATTTCTCAAACATGCCAATTTTTAAATTAAATAGGTAACAAAATAAACAGATTAACAGGAAATCGTTTCTACAGCAACAAAAACACATTTGTAAGCTGAGCTCCTCGTGCCCTTGAATTCTAACTTCTCATCTCTTGTTCGTTTCTAAATGTATCTTTCCACATCCATTGTTATTCCAATATTATCTCACGCAGAGCAGCGATCGACTAGGATGTTGGCCGCGACAAGCAGCGCAATCATCTGCTCGCCACTTTCCCTGATAGAGGCATTTCATTTCATCATGAGACGCATGCCTCTTCCTCTACTAACAAAATTAAATTGCACCTTACTTCGGCCTATCAACACAAACAAAGCCCAAGGAAGCCACTTATCTCTGGTCAACCTGTCTAAGAATGCCTAAAGGCTCATTAAGACCTCAGGGATTGCCGGTTTGCTTTTATGAAAAAGAAAAGCACTTGTGATGGCCTCCAGGCTGTGTCTTTATGAGGCTATATTTGAAACACCTGCTTGTATAAATATGGGGGGTGGTTACTGTTTAGGTCATCTTGGTGGATTCATCCGTGCATTTAAAGTACAGAACAACACATAGAGTCCTTACTTTTTATTATTCCAGGGCGGCACCCTTTTTCAGGTCAAGTTAGACACCCTGACCTGGAAGCTTACTGCCAGTGGACACTCCAGTGGTTATGCCAGTGTGACAGAAGAACCGTTGGTTTCTAGTGTATGGTCATTCTCATCTTCTGGTCCTCCACCTTGTGCCATTTATGTCATGGCAGAACAGCATTACGGTGCCTATGAAAAGCATTGACCTTCTTGGAAGTTTATTGTTAGACGTCACTGAATGATAGTGAATTTCATTTGGCTTTTTATTCGGCAGGAAGAGACAATTTAATGTTAAAGTGAAAACAAATATTTGGAAAGTGGTCTAAATTAATCCCTCTCTCTCTCTCTTTCTATATATATATATATATATATATATATATATAGGTCAATGTATGTGTGTGTGTATGTATGTATGTTCCAGCATCACTTCCAAACGGCTGGAGCAATTTTCATGACACTTGGTACATGTTCCTCATTAGTTGACTAAAAATACTGTAGGGTGAAATCAGCCCTAACCCACCCCCTTCTGGGTAGGGTGGGGGGTGATTTTATGGTCTTATGTGCCTGTTATCATCCAGTTGACATTCGGAATGACCACCAGAGGGCGAACTGGAGGTGACTGCAAGCATTCTTTATGTTTGAGCGCCACTGCGCCCCTGTTGCTTTTGAAATTAAATAGGTTGGCATCCCAACTATTTTTGGGACTCATTCTGTCTTTGTAACTCCAACAGCCATATATATATATATCTTATATAAAAACATCTATGCGTGGCAGTGTTTGTCTCTATCCGGCCTGGAAGTGAGAGGTAGAGTCGGGGTGAGGGCTCCAGCTCCGAGGATACGCAAGCAAGTCCAGCACACCGGCAAAACGAAACCTCAGAAGAAAAACCGCACTTAGCTGCTAATGCACAAATGATGCAAGCACGTCGGCAACACAAATCCTACTAGGAGAGATCAATACTTTCTAGCATCCCGTGTGTTTACCAATACAATACAATACAATACAGTTTATTTTTGTATAGTAGCCCAAAATCACACAGGAAGTGCCGCAATGGGCTTTAACAGGCCCTGCCTTTTGACAGTCCCCCAGCCTTGACTCTCTAAGAAGACAAGGAAAAACTCCCAAAAAAAAAACCTTGTAGGGAAAAAATGGAAGAAACCTTGGGAATGGCAGTTCAAAGAGAGAACCCTTTCCAGGTAGGTTGGGCGTGCAGTGGGTGTCAAAAGAAGGGGGTCAATACAATACAATGCACAGAACAGAACGAATCCTTAATACAGCATAATAATACAAATTTTAGAAGTACAGAGCAGAATTTAACAGTAGATGATATCACTTAATAAGATTTGGATATTTTTAGAGTTCTGGAGACCTCATCCATCAAGCTGCCTCCCCATTTGGCCATTCCACAGCTGAAAAGTTGCTCCGATGAAAGGACCCCTCTTTCCCATGATTCCTGTGATCCTCCATTAGGGATGACTTTACCATAGGCGGGCAAACAACTTGGCAGGTGGGCCGTGGCACCAATTGCCACATTTGGGTACCGAGAACAGAAACAGAATAGGTGAGGGTTAGTATTCAATTCTAACTATCATGTTACTTATGTTTTAGTGCTAATGACTAACAACAGAGATGCAGTCTGTTCAGTTAATCAGCAGCTCTAGTCAGGATATGCTAAACTGAAGTAGTGAGTCTTCAGCCGGGATTTAAAGGCTGAGACCGAAGGGGCATCTCTTATAGTAGCAGCCAGACCAGTCCACAGTTTAGGGGCCCTGTAACTAAAAGCTCGACCTCCCACTGTTATTTTATTAATCCTTGGAATCACAAGCAGACCGGCGTCTTGAGATCTTAATGTGCGCTCAGGTTTGTAAGTCATGATAAGTTCAGACAAGTAAGCCGGACCTCGACCATTTAATGCTTTATATGTTAAAAGGAGGATTTTGAAATCAGCCCTAAACTTAACCGGGAGCCAGTGTAAAGATTTAAGAACTGGAGTTATGTGTTCGTATTTTCTTGTTCTTGTAATAATGTTTGGATTAACTGGAGGCTGTATAGAGAACAGTTTGAACAGCCAGTGAACACTGCATTGCAGTAGTCAATCCTACTAGAGATAAATTCATGAATTAATTTCTCCGAATCCTGTTTATTTAGAAAGCGCCTTAATTTCCTAACATTTTTAAGATGGAAGAAACATGTTTTGGACAACTTTGTAATATGTGCTTTAAATGACATGCTAGAATCAAAGATTGCGGGCTTACACAGTTAGTATATATATATATATATATATATATATATATATATATATATATATATATATATTATATATATATATATATATCTATACTAATAAAAGGCAAAGACCTCACTCACTCACTCACTCACTCACTGACTCACTGACTCACTGACTCATCACTAATTCTCCAACTTCCCGTGTAGGTAGAAGGCTGAAATTTGGCAGGCTCATTCCTTACAGCTTACTTACAAAAGTTGGGCAGGTTTCATTTCGAAATTCTACGCCTAATGGTCATAACTGGAAGGTATTTTTCTCCATTAACTGTAATGGAGTTGAGCTGGAATGACGTGGGGGGGCGGAGTTTCGTGTGACATCATCACGCCGCCACGTAATCACGTGAACTGACTGTCAACGCAGTGCGTAGAAAACCAGGAAGACCTCCAAAAAGCGCTTAAGAAAACATGCATTATATAATTGAGATGGCAGCGAAAAACAATAAGAAGCGAGCGAGTGACATCTACTACCATATTCATGAGTGCTGCTGCCTCGGAAAGAAAGCAAGGTGTAAACCTAAACTTTAAATTAAGTTCATAGACAGGCTACCGCTGGCGTTTCACATGCCCACAGGTAATGCGGGATACAAGTTTAATGAGAGGACGAGGATATAAACGAGAGTTTTGATCACTTTATAACTAAGTTAAAATTGTAGGTGAAGGGGTGTGCTTATGCAAATTCCGAGACTGTGTTTGTGGGGGATTGACAGTTAAGGCGGGTGGGGGAGTCACGTCATCATTTCCCCTCCCATTCATCTCATTTGGCTCTGAGCTGAGCTCCGCAGCTAACGCCGTCTTCCGAATCAACTTCGTCAGACTGCCACCAAATACTTACAGAAAAATCCACAAGTTAATACACACGCTATCTCTCGAGTTTCTCCACACTGAATCCTCCAGGCACTACTTACAAAAGGTTACATTGACAATCGTGTTACGTTATTTTTAAAATCGTTCCTTTTCTTAGCACAAGCACAGCTGAGAAGCTTCGATGCATGTGCTCCATAACGCGTTAAAAAATAATGCATTTAATCACACTTTGCATTACAAGCAAAGGGAGCTTTTGTCAATACATGATTTCCTGGTACACCGATTACTTTGATCAGCGCATCCCGATTCAATTTACCCTCGCACCACCTTAATTTGAGAAGAAGTATGAAAAAATATGAGGTTAACACAGAAAAACAGATCACCAATTCAAGCTTTATGAATAATCGATTCGCCATCAATAATTGTTTTGGTAAAGCCATCCTCCTTCCATTTTATAATTTTTCCGCCACTAGCCGTAATTAAATGAACGGTAAATAAAGTAAGAGCAAAGCGAGGGTGACTTATTTAGGCAGGCATATATATGACAGCAACACTCATGACAATGTCAATCATGTTACGTTATTATTAAAATGTTTCCTTTTCTTTTTCATTACTTCTTTAACACACTACTTCTCCGCAGGAGGGTATTTTGATATATATATATATATATATATATATATATAAATATATATACAGTATATATATATATATATATATATATATATTGTCACACACGCGCATGGGAGGCAGCTAAAGGGCTTGAGTGAAGGCAGTTGAGGCATGCCGGGGTGTGGCAGAGTGCACTGACTCTTTTTCTCCCTTGCCTGTAGACCATCCCCGGGGGATTTCACCTGGATCTCCTGACATCACTTCCGGGACTGAGCCAATGGAAGTCGGCCACACCAGCTCCAGTCCCTCTGATGTCACCTCCGGCTACTGAGCCAATGGTGGAAGACCACGTGCCAGATCCATACGACCTCACTTCCTGTCTCCCCTTTAAAACCTGCCCCTTTTCCTTTGTTTCTTTAGTCTTGTTTTGGACTCGGTTGTGTGCACTTCAGTGCTCTGTATTTTGTTAAAGGAAACGACTTTTGCAGCCAGGATACCACAATATACGGGTGGCTGCCCCAACTCTTTATCTGTCAATGTCTCGTTCTTGTGACAATATATATATATCATATAATATATGAATGACCTCCAAAGAGCGCTGAGACTTTTGATATCATGAACATGTCTGCAAAAACTGTGGTCTCCTGCCCAGCAAAAGTCGAGCAGCCAGCGCGCGTGCATAGCTGTGCCGGCCTTTGAGACGCTGACTGCGCTTCTGCCTTAAGTCAAAGTGAGCACTTTTAATTTTTTTCATCCTCCCCCTGCGCTATAGCCCAGACAAGTGCAAACACAGGACCCTTTTCTACACCACGGCAAAATAATATTAAGGCGATTCACACTTTCTTTTGCACGTATACGATTATGAGGTTCTCACCCCGGATTATGAAGACATGCACACGAGTGCAGGACTGACAGTGCCATCACAGCCGATTAATGGCGAGGACCTCTCACCAGTCTACACAAGACCCACCGCGACTGTCCCCAAAAGGCGATCATAACGTCAGCGAAACACATCTCTCTATACTATATAAAAGAAAAAGGCAACTTTCCTTTCTTTACACCTTTTTTCCTTTTATCCCAAACCAAAGCCTTTCTCGCTTAACACTGCAGAGGACACAAAACTAATTTTCTTTAAATGCCGGTAAGGCACATTACCAGAGGCACAAATTTGAACGTTCACATAGAAAATGTAATTTCTATACCACAGCCGTCGTGTAGCACCTTTCAAAAGGGATCTACTACCGAGAGATGATCCATATATATTTTAGCTGCTGTTAGTTACTTACCTGTTGTGTTACACAGTCTTTTAAAATGTAGTTTACCCGCAACCACTCCAGTAGTGCTCAATGTACCTGTACTTCTTAAAACGTTAATGTTTTACTGTTTAATAACTTATAGACTATATTTTATTATTTTTCCCTTGCACTCAGTGACCAAAGCTATACACACACATATATAAAAGCTATACACACAAGTATATGTATGTGTATATATATGTATGTATGTGTATATATATATATATATATATATACACACACACCCTATCTACATTATATATATATATATATATATATATATATATATATATATATATACACACACACATACATATACATACATACATACACACATATATATAAGTTGTGTGTGTGTATGTGTATGTGTGTATATATGATGTAGATAGGTATGTATATATATATATATATATATATATGTGTGTATATGTAGATATGTATATAGATATGTAGATATGAAGATATGTATGTGTATATATATGTGTATATATATATATATATATATATGTATGTATGTATGTATGTATGTATGTATGTGTGTGTGTATATATATATGACAGCAGCAATCAAAGCTGTGAGAAAACAGTAAAAAGGAGGCGTGTCAGACGTCGTGGTACATTTTCTGATGCAGCTAGGCGAAAAAACTTTGTGGCGCTGCTGCCAAATACACAAAACAATTACTTTGACAATCATGTTACATTATTTTTAAAATGTTTCCTTTTCTTTTCATAACTTCTTTAACACACTACTTCTCCGCTGCCAAGCGCGGGTATATATATATATATATATATATACTGTATATATATAGATAGATAGAGATATATATATATAGATAGATATGAGAACAACACTCATATCAATGACAAAACAATTACATTAACAATCATGTTACGTTATTTTTAAAATTTTTCCTTTTCTTTTTCGTACCTTCTTTAACACACTACTTCTCCTGCTGCCTTGGTATTCTACTAGTATATATATATATATATATATATATATATATATATTGTGGTCCCCGGCTGGGGCTGGAGCCCGGCCGGGACGCCCAGGAGGATCAGAGGAGGGCTTATGCCTCCTCCAGACCGAGAAGGGGTGTCCGTCCTGGTTATACTGGAGGCCACGGGTAGAGGGCTTGGAAGCCAAGCCCTGTAGGGGCCCGTGGCCACCGCCAGGCAGCGCCCCAGTGCCTGATTATCCCGGGAGCCCGGCACTTCCGCCACACCAGAAAGTGCCGGGGGGGAAGACGATAGAGGACATCCAGACGGCTTCTGGGTGCGCAGCCGGCACTTCTGCCAAACAGGGGTGTGGCCAAGACTAATTGCCGGGAAGCAGCTGGAGCCCATCCGGGTTCCTATAAGAGGGGCCGCCTCCCTCCAGTCATTGGTGGATGTCAGGAGGTAGCAAGACAGAGCTGGGGAGAGGACTGGAGGCGGCCAGAAGAAAGGCACAGAACTGTGAGCCCTGGACTTTGGGGGAATCGGTGCAAGAGGCACTGGGGTTTTGAGAGCACGGCAATTGTATATAGTGTAAATAAACAGAGTGTTGGGTGAGACTATGTTGTCCGTCTGTCTGTGTCCGGGCCAGCGTTTACAATATATATATATATATATACAGTATGTGCCCTGTGTTGGCTGGGGATGGCTACAGCAGACCCCCTTGACCCTGTAATTAGGATATAGTGGGTTGGATAATGGATGAATGGATGGATGGATGGATATAAATAAAAACACACATTTACTTACAGTCAAAAGCACAGCACCTACACTATGCCACTGCACCAATCACCCTTACTTTAAACGTCCCTGGGACACCTTTCTTCTTCACTTTTGAGCTTCGTCCTCCTTCGGCACCTGACTCTGGCTTCTCCACTGTAGGAAGGTGGCCCCTTTTATATTTACTCAGATGTGCTCCAGGTGTTCCCTGACGTCCTTACGGCGGCACTTCCTGGTGTGGCGGAAGTGCCGCATGAGCACCCGGAAGCATTCCAGGCATCCCTGGAAGTGCAGACATCCCGGGCTCTATGAAGCTCGGGGCGTATCCTGGCGGTGTCCACGGGCCTCAATGGGTTTGAGCCTCCATGCTCCGTTCACGTGGTCCCCACTCTAACCAGGGCGGTTGCCCCCTTGCGTCAACTGGATGATAACATATATACAAGACCGCAAGACAAACACATTAGTGAGTCTTCATTGTTTGTTAATTTATTTTTATTTTTAAAGTTATGTTTTTTTTTTTATTATATTTTATTTTTTATTTAAACTCTTTATTTTCCTCCCGGGCAATGCTGGGTATTTCAGCTAGTTACACATATAAAACACAAAATCGTTGATCTCATAAGCATGGATGCACCCAGACTCACACTCTCACTCATATCATGTTATTTTAGAATTGCCTGCATAGAAAGACAAGAACAAGATATAAAGGTTTGGGGTTTGTGTATTATAACTTTCACTGCAAAGAAAATAGTGACCATTAGTGCAAAGTAGCCTCATAGGACTGAGTCCAAGACAAGACTGCTGCAGGGAAGAAGTGCTGGTTCTTTTATAGTGCTGGTGGGGAAGGAAGAGGCGGACCATCTAAAAAGGAGGAAAAGACATCATCGGGGTATGCTCCGTAGCCGGAAGGAAGTGGGTTCGGTTTTATTTGTTCCTGCAAGGAAGGTGAGAAGACATTAGTGCACATGATTAGCCCCACATTTCAGTGGTTCAGAATTAACTAGACCCTGTTGTAGCCTCCCATGCGCACATGTGTAACACCAGTTAAACCAATATTGTCAAAGTTTTCGGAGGTAGAATGAAACCAGTGTGAAAGAAAAATTAACTGCTTGCAAGCTACTTAGGGTTAATAGCTGACAAAGCCGTTTTGCTACGACAGCAGGTTATTCATACAGGCGTCTGTCATAAGACAGGGTGAAGTAAGCTGACCGAGGACAATTTCCAGTTTCTTTAGGAACGTATCTATTTGACACAGGAAAGATCACCTTTCCTTCTTTAGGAACACAGAATACATTACATTCATTATATCAATTTAAATACTAAGATGTATACTTGATGTCATTTTCTTGATGACAGGAATTAAAGCATGTATTAAATATGGGAATATGGTGGCGCAGTGATAGTGACGATCTGGCGCCCCATCCAAAGATTGTTCCTGCCAGCCCGCAAGATGCTTGCTGTGCCGTGTGTGACCTTTGATTTAAATAATTTGTTGCAGCAGTACTGTATCTCTCAAACGTATTAACCCCCAATTCCTGTCCTTACTTTTCTTTCTCCAAGTAATCAATCGCCACACAATCAGCTTTGTAATAGATGTCAAGCTATCTGTAAGCTGAGAACACTCTTCAAAACTTTTAAGGAATATTGAAATATCTTTGTAGTACATGTTTAATTATTCTATCCATCTATCCATTCGGGATTGCGCCAATCCCAGCAAAGATACAGCTCAAGGCAGGAACAATCCCTGAATGGCTCGTCGCTACTGCTGTCCACCGTGTCATCACATGATTAATTATTAACAATATTGATTATTTAAATGATGTTAAAATTCTTTCTGTATAATGTAATAAACGTACCTTGCTTCATTTCATCTTAAAAATTATATCAAGAGCTCCAAGAAGATAGTGCTTGGAAATCGACTTAGAAGCCAGTGTTCATCTTATGCAAATACACGCTTTATAAAGTGGTTCAGGTTGTGCAATATTATAACTGTATCACAAGTTTACAGTGAAGTGATTGTACTTATAAATACAAACAGTTCTACAAGGAGCACTTGATGAACTGATTGAGTGTGTTTAGAGCTTTTGGGATGAAACTGTTTGTGAACGGCGAGGTCCCTGCAAAAAAGGCTCTGAAGTGTTTGCTGTATGGGAAAAGTTCAAATAGACTGTGTGCATGGCTGAGGCAGCATGTGCTTGATGCTGTATACCGATAATTCTCTTTCTGATCAGGTGCTGTAGAGCTGTGATTCCACACTCACATACAGTGGGAGAAATACTTTGAATGGTGCAGTGAGAGGAACAACGCCAAAGCAGCTATGGTATTTGGAACTGTTTGGCCATTCAGTGGACTATTATATTGTTACAGGTTAATTACAATCAGATGCCTTAAACTAATAATGCGGTTAATTTCAGTGTATTTGAAAAAGCCGCGTTAGGGATGTGGATCAAAAAAGAAAGTGAAACCAAAATGGAACAAAAGCACTGCTTTGATGCTGGGTGCCGCCAGTTTACAAAGCTGAGTGGACAACTTGCGTACGCAAGGGATTGACCTGCCGTGAAAATGTGTGTGGCTTTACGCCAAGTTTAGTTTTTATACATTGCAATGTGAACGTGGAAAAGGGTGAATGCAACATTTTTGTGCGTACACACCATTTATTCATGAGGCCCCAGTACTGTAAATATATTGACTCGATATGATCTCACAAAATACACCATGCTTTTTCAAACCAAATTCTCAATTTTGACCTTTCCTTTTTGTTTAAAGCTATTTCTCCTAAGGAATTGTGGCAAAGTTGAATTTTAAAGGAAGCATATTTGAGAATCATTTTTAAGTCTCACACACCATCAAAGATCAATCTATTAGTAGAAAGATTTTCCTATGGGGTTTTGTTGCATTTTTAGTGACTAGTGAAGTGTATTGGTGGTTCACCAATTCATGAAGGGGGATGCCCCCACTCCACCGATTGTGCTTGACTCACCAAGCGCGGGATCTGTCAATTGTGGTTGATTCACCAAGGATACAATAACAATAAAAATGCCTTTCTTGTATGGCCCAAACATCAAACAAGAAGGTCTGCAATGGGCTTTAACAGGCCCTGGTTTTTGACAGCTCCTCTTAACCATGACTCCCTAAGAAGACAAGAACAATTCCTAAAAAAATGTTTGTGGGGAACAGAAAATGGAAGAAATCTTAGAAAATGCAAATTCAGAATAAGATCCCCCATTCCAGGTAGTTTGGGCATGTAATGAGTGCCAAAAAATGGGGTAAATACAACATACAAACCAGAACAGAAGTAATCCTCTTCAGTGAGCTAGATGGCCAATATATCCCGGACACCTCAGAAATACTATACAACAGAACAATAGTAATGGCATAAGCTACAAAGCAAAATGCAAGAGTAGATTACATCACATATCAGGATTCAGATTGTTCAGAGTCCTGGAGTCCTCAGCCAGCAAGTGCCTCCCCGAATTTGGCCATTCCACAAGTTAGTCAGTGTTGGGCTGGCCAATCTGAAGAAAAGACTGCTCTACCCAATGATTCAAGTGCTCCTTTACTAAAGAAGACTTTTCCATAGGCATGCCAACAACATGGCAGTATGGTAGTGGCCCCAATCCGACATGTGAGAACCGAGAAGAGAAACAGAATTGATGAGGGTTAGTAACAAGTTGGGTAGCCCACCTGACGATCATGCTGACGTCTCAAAGGAAGACAAACTTTGACAATTGTGCTTGATGTACCAAAGAGGATTCCCCCTACCCCCCCCCACCCCACAAACCCTGCCGCCACACCCATTATGATGATCACACTCAATTTACCAAGGAGGATATATAGGGGTGAGACATGAAAAAAGTAGGTCACGACACCAAAAAGTTTGAAAAACCCTGACTTAGTCAACAATCTAACATGTGGATCAAAACTCAGGGACTGGTCCGAAATAACACCTCAATTACGAGGCGGAGTCAAGCTAAAGTTAGAAAATGGGATATTTCAGAAAATAGAACGAACATCATAAAACTGATCAGGTCACTTCTCAATGTCATCTCCACCCTTCATAATTCACTTGCTTCACCTGCCTGGAAGTGCCCGGATTCCAGCAGAACAAAAGGTTTTGTCTTGTCCTCACAGCCACCGCTTGTGCTCCCAAACACGACATTCCGAGTGGTACTACAGTCGCTAGTGCAAGTTACTGTGACTGGCTGGAGACCAAATGTGAAGCCTGCTATTCGATCCTACTGTCTCAAGGAGTCCTTTTGCTGCAAGACGCTGCCCACCTGCCCACAGACTTCTAAGAACACCAAAGCTTGACTGGAGAAACTGAAGTGTGAGGTACTACCACATCCTCCAGATTTGGCACCATGTGATTTCCCCCTTTTTGGACCAGTCAATAAACATCTGGGTGGTTGTTGATTCAAGACACATGACGATGTGAAGAAAGCAGTGCACGAGTAGTTGTGAGGACAAGACAAAACCTTTTATTCTTCTGGAATCCGGGCATGCCAGGCAGGTGGCGCAAGTCCATTGAGAAGGGTGGAGACTCTATTGAGAAATGACATGATCAGTTTAGTTCCATTTTCTAACCTTAGCTTGACTCCCCCTCGTAATAAAAAAAAGCTCCAAAATTCTGCTTAATGCTAAATAAAGTATTTTCTAGAGCATCAACCATTGCCTCAGTATTGTCCTCTTTTTGCTGAACAAATTAATTAGCCGTTCAACACTTTATGGCAGGTGAACGTTCCAGTTACATTATTACTTCAGCTTTACTTATAGATGATCAAATCTGGATATGTCCACATATGTTAAAAATAGAACCAAACATTTCACGGAGTGTTCTTCCTTTTTCATATGACTATTGTCACACACATGTGCATGGGAATCAGCTAAAGGGCTCAAATGAAGGTAATTATACCAGGGGATGGCAGAGTTCCCTGATCCTTTCTCTTTTTCATCGGCAGACCGATCATGGGAAATCCCACATGGATTTGATGATGTCTCTTCCGGTTCCTGCCACAATTACATCACTTCCCCTACTTGACTTTAAAACCGCCATGTTTGCCTGTCTGTTTGTTCATTTTTTGGACTGAGATCTGTTAAGACCAGTTTAAAATGAACCAAACCTTCATCTTTGGTAGCCATACTTTAGGTATACAGGTGGCTGCCTCCAAACCTTTTCCTGTGTTGTCTGAATCCTTTCACGCTGTATATTGTTCAAATGGAGCCCAGGAAGGGGAAATAACTTTATTAGGGTCACACCATGAGTCAGATGAACTACGAGTCCAGTGTAACATCTCTGGAACCTTTTAGCATTTGCCCATCCTTCCCATATTCCTATCTAAATGGACAAACTCGGCAAAGTGATCTTTTCCGTTTTCTACAAGATACAAAGAGCCTACTTTGACGTCAGGATCTAAAAGTCAAATCTGACGGTGTCACACTACATCTGAAGGGTTAAACTCTTCCCTGCACGTTAGCCAAGAATGACGAGCCACATATAAATACCACAAGCTGCATGCTGTAGCCATATGCACTGTGAAGTGGAAATGTCAGAGTTTAATTTTGATTTTCATCAATGGCAGGCCTGCAATTATAACATCTGGCATTAGTTTCCCTGAAGGCAGGCAGCAGAGAGAGATGCGAAAGTGGTACACGGCTCCATTATGACTCGTAAATCCAATAAGAGTTCATGCTACTCCAAACAAAAAGGTCCCCAATAACGCTATGAGAACACTGTCATTAGCATCTAAAGAGCCTCAGGTAACGGACGGCAGTTGCAAAAATATAGTATTTCACTTTACATTGGCTTTCTGGGAAGCAGAGAGAGGGGTCGGATTCAGCATAAATGTCTGCATGACTGATGGTGTCTGTTTAAGTGATGTTTTAGGCAAAAATAAAAAAAATAAAAACCTAAAAAGCACACCCACACATTTAATCTTCAATACATTGGCACTGATTCTATTAGAATTTATTAAGTCTAACTTAAAACCATTTTAATTTTACAATCAATGTAATCTGCCTCTATAAACAAGATCTGTTTAATATTAGTTTACATTTTAACTCCTGAGGATTTGCAGAAAAAGAGTTTTTCCCAAGCAGCCTCTCTAAGGTCTCACTTCTTTTTCAAAGGTTTACAAAAACGAACCTTCCTTTGCCCCAAACTGCAAATTAGAAACCTGAGTAACTTAAAGCCCCTCTTAAATCAGATAAGCCGTAATTCATTATAGGCAGGGCTTAGGTCACTGGATCTTCCCTTGAATCTACCTGCACGTACCACCAGGTCCTTTGACGTGATTCTCACAAGCCAGATGGGCACGTCTGGAGGCCATACTCTATAAGGACTGGCATCTCATGATCTGAGGTTTGTTTTGAATATTTTGAAGCTAATCCTGGGTCTCAAAAGATATTTTAAATGTGGTGTTTTGGAGATCTAGAAACCCAGTGACTACATTTTTAAGAACAAAAAGGTCTGAATTAGCGGAAGCCATCCTAATTTGGTCTCACTTTAAGAAATGTAATGATTTACTTCATGAGGTACAAGTACATAATAAGCAAGAATAGTTGCATCAGATATTATTAGAAATGTTGTGTGTGAAAGACTCGACACACTTAAAAGGCTTTGGGGCAGCCACCCGTATATTATCCCTGGCTGCAATGGGTTTTGGAAGTAAGTGTCTTTGAAGGAGTCCAAACAAGAACTGATCATTAGTGGTTAAGATGGCAGCTTTAACACTAGAATTACCAAAGCCTATAAAAAAACTCACCTCACTCCCACCTTAAATCCTTTCACACCTCTCCGTCAGTGTCTTTTGTGCTGTAAATGTAAGCAGGAAGCAGCTGCTATCACATCCCCCCACCGCCATCCAGATCAAAACACTAGTGTGGAGAGTTGCTCATGTACCGAAGAGTCTATAGCTGCAGGTGGATGCTACTGTCGCTGTACTTTGTATATAAAAGCCAAATCGAATGTTATTTACCTTGTTTTATTTACTTATCTTCCTATAGCATAAAGTCACAAGTAGACTGCAGAGCTTCCCATATACATATACAAAGTACAGCGACGCCAAAAGTGCGACGTGCATTCTTTCTCCAATGTAGAACCCTCATCATCATCTGAGTTCACCTCTTTTATAGCACATCTTTATGTGAAAACAGCAGTGTCAGATCAGGGCGAAGCGTGAACGCGACTGAGAGAATAAAACTGAATGAAAAAACAAAGCTAACCTTTACAAGTACCATAAATTAACACCGGCTGTTACAGATTCAAATCAAATGTGTATTTTTATTCTAAAGTATTTTATTCTAAAATGGAGTCGTCCAGGATCGAACCCATGAAGTTTTGATTACCAGTCAACAGTTTTTACTGTTACGCCATCAAAGCGTTCGTATCAAAGGGGTGTCAATGCTGCACCCTAACGCAGGTTCTTTTTCTGCAGTTATATTCTTGACTAGAAGCGCACTTGTTCTGTTATTTTTGTACCTTTTGTGAAAGTATTTACTTGATATTTGGACTTCAAGCTTCTCACATTATACACTTCATGTCTACAATTTGTTTTACATAGATTGTTGTAGAAACAGAACACACATGAAATGCTTCTGTTCCAATTAACAATATGGTATTTATAAATGGTGTCATTTTGCTTAACTTCTCACTCTATACAACTCTAAGCAACTGGCACGCAACTGGTAAACAGACTTGAGCAAATAAAACTGTGCGGCGGTGGGGGGGATGTGATAGCAGGTTGCTTGCTGCTTGCTGCTTATTGACACATTTACAAGACAAAAGACGCTGATGGAGAGGTGCAAAGTGATTTAAAGTTGGGACGGATTTACAAGTTTTTTCGTAGGCTTTGGTAATCCTAGTGTTAAATGCCAAGACTGAAAGTGATGTAAGGGAACTGGAAGTGACCTCCTTCTGACGTTATAACCGGAATTGACATTCTTCTAGGTGCCGGAACTGAAAGTGACGACTTTAGGGATGAGTCAGACAGATTTTCCCATTTTTGGTTTGTAGAGATAACAGAAGAAGGTTAAGCGCACCCTGCCACCCCTTGGCCATGCATGGAATTACCCTATCTTGGTCCATACAGCATCCTCCTACTTGCACATGTATGACATGTGCTTCATTTTAAATGTTTAATGTCTGAATATTTTCAATTGTAACAAAAATGTGACATTTTTCACCCTCTAATATAAGTCCATAGAGGGCTTGTTCCCCAGTAAAGAATTAGAAATCAAAGATAACATAAAATTTGTAATTTTTAACCTGCTTAATACAGACCAGGGTCGGCGAGGGGGCTGGAGCCTGTCCCAGTAAACATACAGCACAAGGCAGAAACAAATCCTGTACTTGGTGCCGGCCCATCGTAGGGTGAACGCCATACACACGCCAGGACCAATTCAGTGTCTCCAGTTCACTAAACCTGCATGTATTTGGAAAGTGGGAGGAAACCAGACCACCCTGAGGACAGACACAGGCAGAACATGCAAACTCCACACAGGGAGGACCCAGGATGCAAACCCACAGTTGCCTCCATGCTGCCCGTATTCGTAATCACTGACCTTGAAAGAGTCTAACACGATACCCCACATGCTTATGTTTAAAATTTCTCATTTTTAACCTTGTTGCAGTGGATATTACAGGGCTCAGACCACCATGAAAGAATGAAATATCAAAAATATTATCAGGTTCATGATCAGCAACCTCATAATAGCATAAAACGACACTCCACATGCCTTTATTGCCGACCCCCATTTTGACAAATTTTTGTGGAAAGGAGTAACTTTAACCTTACGTAACTAATTTGGAAGGTGAACCTCTGGAGTCGGTTGATGCGGCATGCACAACTTTAAGTCCTTCTGATCATTTTTGCAATTGACTGGTTTGTTTTTGATCACAGAAGTGTAATTTTCGGCAGAAAATATGGTCACAAATGGTCTAGAGGGCCAACAGTAGAGGGGAATTTCAAAAAGTTTAATGTATTGCATTACTAGACATCAAGACGAGTTGAATGGTATGTCACATGTGGCGGTTTTCTCGTGCCGCCAAGTCAGGAGGCAATTTATATAAAAAAAAAAACTGAGGTGCTTTCAAAGCATTCATAAGAAATTCTTATCAACAGAATAAATCCCATTGTCCTGTGACGGCAATTGCTATGCCATGATTTGGCAGAATGACCGTAGTGTGCAATGCAAGATGTCATTAACCAAGTCAATATAAAGGCCAGCGGCATGCACTTCCTGGACATCAACAACCAACCCAGATAAGCCTCATCTTCTGTGTACTCACATTGCAAAGCAACTCAGCTCAAAGATCTACACTATAAGGTCAGAGGAGGACATTTTGTACACTGGGTGGTTTCTTTTCATTCTTAGGCAAAGGAACATGTAAATATTCCATTTAAAAGACAGTAGATGATGAGGCAATAGGCACCCATTATTGGGACTGGGGTGATGAGTCGAAAGGCAAATTTCCTGAATAATCCTGTTACTGATTATTGTGATGGCTGACTACAGGATATTTGGTATTTGCTGTCTTGCAGAAGAGTCACCACTTTGAAGTTTTAACTCCTTAAATATACAAACAATACAAAAGTGTGATAACAGAACTGCTCCTTCCTTGGAAAATGTTTGTATTTACCTGACTTAGAAATGAACATGTCTTGGAATATTAGTTTCTAATCAGCATGCGTGTACTCATTGATAGTTGGTAACAACACTTTTTGTTGTCCTGTGTTTACATTATTTGTTAAGCCCAGAAAATCTGAATGTGCCATTGTTTAATCCATCATCCTGTTGATCAAGTTAGGGACTGAAGGAAATTTACACTTCTGGGCAGGAGAAGGCAGGGGTGAGGTGCAGACCACTGAGAATGCTGCCAAGACAGAGCACAGGGGCTCACAGGCAGACAAGGGTACATGGCTGGTACGACGTGAGACACAAGGATAGCAACACTTACCTCCAGGTTATGGGCCTAGTGAGAGGGGGAAGCCACATGAAAGGAACCGGAAAAAGCTGGCGGATGAGAAGCTTAGCGTGCCCAGGTCACAGCAACACAAGGAGCCCAGAGTGAAGGACAAAAAAGAACGATGAAGAGACACTGAAAATTTCTGTTGGGAAACAAGTGTCCTGTGAACAGACTGCATCTGTGGACAATTGGACAATTAATTGTTGGGGTAACACAGTGTGTGTACTGGACTCTGCACCACTAAAGGTTGTATCCTCCACTTCATGTTTTAAACAGACTTTAGAGTGTGGACTGTAGATAGATAGATAGATAGATAGATAGATAGATAGATAGATAGATAGATAGATAGATAGATAGATAGATAGATATGAAAGGCACTATATAGATAGATAGATAGATAGATAGATAGATAGATAGATAGATAGATAGATAGATAGATAGATAGATAGATAGATAGATAGATAATTTGGACAGAGACAACTTTTTTCTAATTGTGGTTCTGTACATTACCACAATGAATTTTAAATGAAACAACTCCGATGCAGTTGAAGTGCAGACTTTCAGCTTTAATTCAGTGGGTTGAACAAAATGATTGCATAAAAATGTGAGGCAACTAAAGCATTTTTTAACACAACCCCTTCATTTCAGGGGCTCAAAAATATTTGGACAATTGACTCAAAGGCTATTTCATGGGCAGGTGCTGTCAAGTCCGTCGTTATGTCTTATCAATTCAGCAGATAAAAGGCCTTGAGTTGATTTGAGGTGTGGTGCTTGCATGTGGAAGATTTTGCTGTGAACAGACAACATGCGGTCAAAGGAGCTCTCCATGCAGCTGAAAGAAGCCATCTTTAAGCTGCGAAAACAGAAAAAACCCATCCGAGAAATTGCTACAATATTACGAGTGGCAAAATCTACAGTTTGGTACATCCTGAGAAAGAAAGCAAGCACTGGTGAACTCAGCAACGCAAAAAGACCTGGACGTCCACAGACAACAGTGATGGATAATCACAGAATCATTTCCATGGTGAAGAGAAACCCCTTCACAACAGCCAACCAAGTGAACAACACTCTCCAGGGCTTGGTAGGCGTGTTAATATCCAAGTCTACCATAAAGAGAAGACTGCATGAAAGGAAATACAGAGGGTGCACTGCAAGGTGCAAGTCACTCATAAGCCTCAAGAATAGAAAGGCTAGATTGGACTTTGCTAAAGAACATCTAAAAAAGCCAGCACAGTTCTGGAAAAACATTCTGTGGACAGATGAAACCAAGATCAACCTCTACCAGAATGATGGTAAGAAAAAAGTATGGAGAAGACGTGGAACAGCTCATTATCCAAAGCATACCACATCATCTGTAAAACACGGTGGAGTCAGGCAGTGTGATGGCTTGGCGTGCATGGCTGCCAGTGGCACTGGGACACTAGTGTTTATTGATGATGTGACACAGGACAGAAGCAGCCGAATGAATTCTGAGGTGTTCAGAGACATACTGTCTGCTCAAATCCACTAAATGAAGTCAAATTGATTGGGCGGCGGTTTCATGGTACAGATGGACAATGACCCAAAACATACAGCCAAAGCAACCCAGGAGTTTATTAAAGCAAAGAAGTGGAAAATTCTTGAATGGACAAGTCAGTCACCTGATCTTAACCCAACTGAGCAGGCATTTCACTTGTTGAAGACTAAACTTCGGACAGAAAGGCCCACAAACAAACAGCAACTGAAAGTAAAGGCCTGGCAGAGCATTAAAAAGGAGGAAACCCAGCATCTGGTGATGTCCACGAGTTCAAGACTTCAGGCTGGCATTGCCAGCAAAGGATTTTCAACCAAGTATTAAAAATGAACATTTTATTTCCAGTTATTTAATTTGTCCAATTACTTTTGAGCCCCTGAAATAAAGGGATTGTGTTGCCTCACATTTTTATGTAATCGTTTTGTTCAACCTACTGAATTAAAGCTGAAAGTCCGCACTTCAAATACATCTGAGTTGTTTCATTTAAAATTCATTATGGTAATGTACAGAACCACAATTAGAAAAAAGTTGTCTCTGTCCAAATATTTATGGACCTTACTGTAGATAGATAGATAGATAGATAGATAGATAGATAGATAGATAGATAGATAGATAGATAGATAGATAGATAGATAGATACTTTATTAATCCCAAGGAGAAATTTCCATACTCCAGCAGCAGCATACTGATAAAGAACAATATTAAATTAAAGAGTAATAAAAATGTAAGTATAACAGACAATAATGTTGTATAATGTTAACATTTTCCTCCCAGGTGGAATTGAAGAGTCGCATAGTGTGAGGTCTCCTCAGTCTGTCAGTGGAGCAGGACGGTGACAGCAGTCTGTTGCTGAAGCTGCTCCTCTGTCTGGAGATGATCCTGTTCACGAGATGCAATGGATTCTCCATGACTGACAGGAGCCTGCTCAGCGCCCGTCGCTCTGCCAGAGATGTCAAAATGTCCAGCTCTGTGCCTACAATAGAGCCTGCCTTCTTCACCAGTTTGTCCAGGCGTGAGCCGTCCTTCATCTTTATGCTGCCTCCTCAGTACAACACCGCGTAGAAGAGGGCGCTCGCCACAACCGTCTGGTAGAAAATCTGTAGCATCTTATTGCAGACGTTGGAAGACGCCAGCCTTCTAAAGAAGTATATTCGGCTCTGTCCTCTCTTTCACGGAGCATCAGTATTGGCAGTCCCATCCAATTTATCATCCAGCTGCACTCCCAGGTATTTATAAGTCTGCACCCTCTGCACACAGTCACCTCTGATGATCGTGGGGTCCATGAGGGGCCTGGGCCTCCTAAAATCCACCACCAGCTCCTTGGTTTTGTTGGTGTTCAGTTGTTGGTGGTTTGAGTCGCACCATTTAACAAAGTCCTTGATTAGGTTCCTATACTCCTCCTTCTGCCCACTCCTGATGCAGCCCACGATAGCAGTGTCGTCAGCGAACTTTTGCACATGGCAGTCCGCTGTATATAGGCTGAATAGGACCGGAGAAAGTCCAGTCCCTTGCGGCGCTCCTGTGTTGCTGACCACAATGTCAGACCTGCAGTTCCCGAGACGCACATACTGAGGCCTGTCTTTAAGATAGTCCATGATCCATGCCACCAGGTATGAATCTACTCCCATCTCTGTCAGCTTGTCCCTAAGGAGCAGAGGTTGGATAGTGTTGAAGGTGCTGTCAAATTTGGTGGAGGTTCCATCATGCTGTGGGGCAGTGTGGCTAGTTCAAGGACTGGGGCCCTTGTTAAAGTCGAGGGTCGAATGAATTCAACCCAATATCAACAAATTCTTCAGAATAATGTTCAAGCATCAGTCACAAAGTTGAAGTTAAGCAGGGGCCGAATATTCCAACAAGACAATGACCCAAAAACACAATTTGAAATTTACAAAGGCATTCATACAGAGGGAGAAGTACAATGTTCTGGAATGGCCATCACAGTCCCCTGACTTGAATATCATCGAAAATCTATGGGATGATTTGAAGTAGGCTGTCCATACTCGGCAGCCCTCAAATTGAACTGAACTCGAGAGTTTTGTGTGGAAGAGTGGGGTCAGAAATACCTCCATCCAGAGTCCAGACACTCATCAAAGGCTATAGGACAGCGTCTAGAAGCTGTTAGATTTGCAAAAGGAGGCTCAACTAAGTATTGATGTCATATCTCTGTTGGGGTGCCCAAGTTTATCCACCTGTCTAATGTTGTTATGATGCATATTTCATATTTTCTGTTAATCCAATAAACTTAATGTCACTGCTGAAATACTACTGTGTCCATAAGGCATGTCAGATATTCAAAGGAAGTTGCTACTTTGAAAGCTCAGCCAATGAGAAACAAAAATCCAAAGAATTAAGAGGGATTCCCAAACTTTTTCACATCACTGTAGGAAAAGTGGGCCAAGTGTGTTGTTGAAGTCAAGGGGGATTACACTGAAAAGTAATGAGGTGAGTTTGATTATCAGATTTTATTTTCATAGACATAAGTTATTAAAATGTTTCCCTGGTATTCTGTGTGATCTTTACTACATAGCCAATATAATTACATACTAACTGACAATGTTTCAGTCACTTACCTTATTCCTTCTACATTACAAGTATATACACATCATTTTAAATATACTGTATATATACTTTTTTATATATATATATATATACACTATTTTATTATTAGCTCCAACAATGTATTAATTCTGGCCTTCTATAAGTGAACGCTTGTATATGGTATTTGTATATATCCCATCAGGCTATGAATCAGTGTATTTGCCCTCTGTATCTATTTGGTGTCAAGAAAAATACACATTAGAACAGTAGAGCAATCTTGATCATTCAGCACAACAAAGCCTATTAGTCCTGTCCACTTAATTCTTGCAAAATAACGTGATGTCAGGTTTTAAAGGTCCCTAAAGTCCTACCGTCAACCACATTGCTTGGTTGATAATTGCATTTGTTTGTGGTTCTCTGTGTAAAGAGTGTTCTTGAATCTAAAAAAGATGTGGCGATTGGCTACTTAGGGGGTCAGTACATTTGAAAGAGACAGTACTGCTCCAATAAATTATTTTATCAAGGGTTTGGTACGGAACAGCAAGCATCTTACGGGAGGCAGGGACAATCTCTGGAAGGGGCGCCAGCTCATCGCTACCACTGCGCCATATATAATTTTATATATAATTTTTTATTCCAAGTATACATCTTAGTGTTTAAATTGTTCAGAGAGCTGTAATATCATTAATATAATGTATTCTGCACCCTGTCGGCGTAAAAGAAAGAGATTTTATGAAGCACATACTGTTTCACACACACAGAGTACATAGATGAACACATAGAATATGAAGCAATTAATGTGCTACTTTAGTTATGTTAGGATCTGAGAAACTAGTAAATGACACAATTTTAAAACGAAGTTTATGATGTTCTTCTTTAATGACAAAATTAACTACGTGATTAAAGTGGAAAATTTGAGATTAAAGTTGACATTCCTAGCTTTTTTCCACTGTGTCCCTATTTTGTTTTTCTTTTCTTTTTACCCTAATACACTTCCATATGACACTCAGATGGTGGGCTACGACTGGCCTTTTCATGGCGACTTTGATATCTGACCACTACTTATTTATTTCGGGCACTGTGCGAATTTATGAACTTGAGCTTTCCAGTTTCTCCGACACTCTATGTCACTCGATCAACTTCCTTTTGTTGTTTATGCCACTGCTTAAACCAACAAATAATACATTTTTCCTTGCCTCCTCTTGGTATTCGCTGAAATTCTTATTTTTTCCCATGCTTTTCCGTCTATCCATTATCCAACCCGCTATATCTTAACTACAGGGTCACGGGGATCTGCTGGAGTCAATCCCCATGCTTTTGCCATTGTATTTTCACAGAACTCTGAACTTAAGGGGCTATTTATATTGATTTGCATATTCAAAGAGGTGTCATTCTTGGAAGATTTGGGGTGGGGCAGCAGGCGCATGCACATGCACTACATTTCACACTGACCGGGATTTATGGAGTGGAAGAACATGTATGTTGACGTATACACAGATTTATGCATCTGGATTTTTTTGTGCATACGTACATTTCTGTTGTCCATACACCAAGTTTTAGTGTGAATTCTACACATGGCGTTTTGCATGAGGCCCCTGGTGATGCGTCAACTATGGTGGCTTCTTATAGACAAACTTCAGAAGAAATCCTCCTCTAACTAAAACCTGCTTTCTGTTTTGGAGTAAGCTTGAAGAGAATACTGGTAACATGGAATTTAATAAATTCATTAGGTTCATTACAAGCAGGTCACTATCCATAAGATACACCGGAAATCTCCATTGACTGGTGTAATCAGAAGGTTAACCACGCCACAAAAATCAAAGCCATTACATAAGGCAAAGCGTTGTTTAGTTTGGGTAGATTTCAGCCTCTCCATATTCCTTAACTGTCCTATGCTGGACAATAAAAAGATTTCTTGTGTGTGAAGGCAATAATAAGCTATTCCAGGTGTAACTTTTTAAGACAGGTTTTTCCAGCCATTGCACAGATTTGACAATTATTTCACTAAATTTGCTTATACGTTTATTGCACAAAATGGAATAACCTTGAGTTAGAATAAAAGAAGCTGCGATTACAAGGGCAGACTCACCTCTCCTCATCTGAGTGAGTTATTGCTATAACAACATTGACTCAGAAATGACAGCAACAAATGAAAATGAAAGCAACCAAGCTTATAATTCAAGAAAACCAAAGCTTTGCCTTAAACAACAGATGAAGGCTGATGAAAGCTTAAAAACTATTATCCCATTTCTCGTTGAAGAAAGCAAAAATCACAGGCTAGAGGAGCACTGACAAGTTGTCTTAAATGAACATTTGGCCAAAGAAGGAGTGCTTTGTATTTTTTTTTAACATCATTGCTACTGGCAGTTATTCAGTAGGAAAAAGCATTTCCACCTCTAAAAAACTGCCTATCCAAAGCTAAGGGAAAGTAGTTGTGACAAATGATAAAGCAGCATTAACAAATTCCCAAATGCATCTTTCTTTTGGATGTTCATCACTATTAAATGATAATCTTTATATGTAATTTTTTGTAGATTGAGGGGGGTGAGGGGCGAGAACAGAAGACCACAGCTGACCGAGTTATAAGTCATCTAGACATGCAAGTTACTGTATAGGATGAAGCAAGTCAACAACAAGAATTTATTTGTTGTATAACCCAAAATCAATGGGCTTTAACAGACCTTGCTTTTTTGACAGCCCCCTGCCCCCCAGGTCTTGACTTCCTAAGAAGACAAGAAAAATCTCCCAAAGTAATTTTAGGAAAGCCAACTCAGAGAGAGACCCCCCCACCCCAAATAAGCTGGCTGTGCAATGGGTGTCAAATAATGGGGTCAATGCAACACACAAAACACAACACAAGTAATTCTCTTCTTGGAGATAGATGGCCAGTCTGCCATGGCCACCTCAAAAATGCAATACAACAGTGCAAACTCCTTTGTTCTGGCACAGCACGCTCTACCAAGTGCAGGCACAGTTCACGGCGACAGCTCTCAAGGCAAAAATGCAAGAATAGATGATACCACTCAATAAATGCACATTTGGGGATACAGATTTGTTCAAATACATCAAAAACAAAGTGGAAAACGAATCAACATAAATGAAAGATAACGACATCTGTCCATCAGCTAATTGCAGAACTACAGCCTGGTTTGTAGAGAAGGAGTCAGAGACAAGCCAGACGCACTCAGAGTGTTGGGGACTGTGGCCAACAAGCTGCTTTCTCCTATTGGCCATTCTACAGCCAAGTCAGTGCTGGGCCAGCCAATCAGATGAAAGGACCCTCCTACCTGATGACTCCAATACTCCTTTATCCATGATGGCTTTTCCAGAGGCAGGCAAACAACTTAGCAGTAGATCAGTGGCACCAAAACCTATAAATACCTGGGAGTGCAGCTGGATGATAAATTGGACTGAACTGCCAATACTGATGCTCTGTGCAAGAGAGGACAGAGCCGACTATACTTCCTTAGAAGGCAGCCGTCCTTCAACATCTGCAATAAGATGCTGCAGATGTTCTACCAGACGGTTGTGGCAAGCGTCCTCTTCTACGAGGTGGTGTGCTGGGGAGGCAGCATAAAGAAGTGGGACGCCTCACATCTGGACAAACTTGTGAGGAAGGCAGGCTCTATTGTAGGCACGAAGCTGGACAGTCTGACATCCGTGGCATAGCAACGGGCACTGAGCAGACTCCTGTCAATCATGGAGAATCCACCGCATCCACTGAACAGGATCATCTCCAGACAGAGGAGCAGCTTCAGCGACAGACTGCTGTCACCGTCCTGCTCCACTGACAGACTGAGGAGACCCCACACTATGCGACTCTGTGATTATACAAAGTTATTGTCTGCCTGTTATACTTTCATTGTTATCACTCTTTGATATTGTTCTTTATCAGTATGCTGCTGCTGGAGTATGTGAATTTCCCCCTGGGATTAATAAAGTATCTATCTATCTATCTATCTATCTATCTATCTATCTATCTATCTATCTATCTATCTATCTATCTATCTATCTGTACATGGCAGAGACAAGGGCTCTACAAGGTACTGACAATAGTAGGAGCCAGAGCAGCATTGTGTAGAAATGCACAGGGTCTTTGGCGCCGTGAGTTATTCTTTAAATCGAACAGTGCTCAGGCTCAATGGTTGTGCATGGCATAGTAGAGCAACCGTGTGCGCCCGGAGTGGTAAAATTGGCTGACTGAATTCACGCATTCAACCAATTTGCCCATTGCCACTCTGCCAGGAGTCTGAGGTGGTTAGAGCAGAGGAGTGAAAGGTTGAAGAAACTGTCAAGAGTATGAGCCAGCAGAGAGTTTGGTGGCTCTGTAAGAAATATAGCGCTCTAGTGGTATGTCACTCCCACTTGAGCATTCTGGAGGGATTGAGTATTATGGGGGGGCCTACTAGACTGACATCGCTGTCTCAGCCCGGCTGCAAAACCTGAGATGGAGGACCAGGAGAGACAAAGTGAAAAGATGCAGAAAGAAAGGAGTCGAGGCAGTGTCATGACAGGCCGGAGGGTGTCTGCTACTAGGGAGTGGACCGTGAGGGGGAGCAGCCGTGACGTGAATATTGTTTGAAAAGGATGCTCTGAGACTTGTGGATTTAATGAATCGATCCTGACTGTGATTTTAACCTCCGATTTTTAACCTGCATCTATTGATTGATTATCATCTTCACATTAACACTGTGTTTATTATGGATAATTTATTGATACGGTGGCACAGTGGTAGCGCTGCTGCCTCACAATTAGGAGACCTGGGTTCGCTTCCTGGGTGTTCCTTGCGTGTTCTACTCGTGTCTGTGTGGGTTTCCTCCGGGTGCTTCGGTTACCTCCCACAGTCCAAAGACATGCAGGTCAGGTACCTTGGCGATCCTAAATTGTGCTTGGTGTGTGGGTGTGTGTGTGTGCCCTGCAGTATCTATCTAAGTGTCACATGTGAGTACCGAGAAGAGAAACAGAATAGAGGAGGGTTAGTAACATTTAGAAATATCATATTATTTATATTATAGTACTAACGACTAACAACAGAAATGCAGTGTGCACAGCTAAACAGCAGCTCTAGTCAGGGTATGCTAAACTGAAGCAGTGAGTCTTCAGCTGGGATTTAAAGCTGAGGCAGAAAGATAGATAGATAGATAGATAGATAGATAGATAGATAGATAGATAGATAGATAGATAGATAGATAGATAGATAGATACTTTATTAATCCCAAGGGGAAATTCACATAAAAAGGGCACCTGTTATCATAGCAGGCAGACACTTCCACAGTTTAGGGGCCCTGTAACTAAAAGTGCGACCTCTCACTGTTATTTTATTAATCCTTGAAATCATTAGCAAGTGTGACAGTGTTGGTACGCTCCATGCTCCCACTTCTGTTTTGGGAATCTCTTGAACCCAGCACCGTCGATAACGTAACTGGATGAGCTAGGCAGATGAGAACATTCACACACGCAAAGGGGTCAAGTGCTTTTACTAAAAACAAAACCAAAATATAAGTGTCCAATATTACTTGCCTGAAGAAAGGGCCTGGAGTTGTCTTGACAGCTTGCATATTGTAATCTTTCTAGTTTAACTTAACTTCTCACTACAAAAGTCATTAAATAAATAAATAATCCCTAAAAGCAAAACAGTGTCCTTGTGGGGGTTAAAAACAATCAAATAAATAATCTCTTAAAATGAGGTTAAAAATACAGTGCAGGAAGTTGTGCTTTTAGAAATTTCAGTCAGCGGAGCATCACCTTAAAACAGCCGTCTCCTCAGCTTAACTTGTCCTTGCAGCCGAGAAGACTGCTCATTGACAGATCATCCCACCTTCTGTGTCTGCTTCTAGGCTCGGAACCCAGCAGTCCTTCTATGGTCCCCTGCAGGGCCCTACAACAAGCCCTCGACTCCCACTGCTAGGCTCACACCACTGTGGTCCATGGCTCCCTCACAGGATGCCTGACTGAGGCTTTCTTTTCCCTGAAACTGTGCTGCCTCTCTCCGGCGAGTTGCTCCAACCGAGCAGCGCTTATGTCACTCCAGGTTCCAGGTTACTCAGCTGGAATGACCACCAGCACCTGAGCGTCTGCCGCATGTTCCCTCGAGTGAGTTCTCTCTGTCTTGTCCACTCACACCAGTTCCCTGTCTCTCCTGCCTTCTCTCTACCTCCTCTAACCTCCTTTTTTCATCTTTCTTTTTGTTTTTCACGTGCCGACTCTTTCTTATATGCCTCCGTGGGCACAACATTTCAATCACGCACTGCCAGAAACCAATGAAGCAACTGAGACAGACTGCACCCTCAAGTACAGGTACATCTCGCCCCAACTACTCCACCAAAAGCAGCTACGTGAGCACGCACACCCATGGAGAATGAGCCGGATAATTAATTATCTATTTATTGAAAACGGACCTCTTTCTGAGCTGCAGAACCATTTTACCACAGCAAGACAAATGCCGATTTGGTTTGCCACCTCACTTTCAGTCAAATGCAGTTGTCTGAGTTGGTTGATTTTTATTAGGTTTTCCTGTTTAATCGTTTTATGGGGTGACAATAAATTGTATGATAGGTGCACTCCTAAGTAACCACTGAACAACAACATTTATTTTTATAGGACATTTTAATTCAAAGGATTTAGGTCAGAGTGCTTTACAACATGTCAATATGCAAAGAAAAACATTTAAAACAGAATAACAATTAATAAATTGTATTACAAAATATTGATAAATAATGTACACATACTGAGAAAGCTGTTAAGAGAAATAAGTCCTTAAGTGACAGTTCAATGCTAAGGTCAGATGGGCAGGGTGGACAGAAAAACTTTTCAGCGCCAAAAGACCACCCAGCCCCTACTTGGCATTCTACCTAACATAAATGTTCTTAAGTCGTTCTTTTTTCGGCTCCGTCTTAGAGGATTCGACGCAGTGGGGTTTGTCACAAGTTGGGGTATCCGCTTTCATTCACACATCACAGGTGGCTGTGCAGACCTTTGATCAGGTGGTGGTGCCAAAACCAGAAAAGAAAACAGAGAAAAATAAAGATTAATAAGAATTACAGATTTACTGAAGAGAATGATACTTCTATGAATATCTAGGATATTAAGAATAATGTTAACTTGAAGCTACAAAAAAAAGCAAAAATTAAATAAATGTGATTTTCAGAACTTCTTAAAATATTCCATAGTATTAGCTCTGCATTTCTCAATTAGTAACGTATTCCACATTTGTGGTGCGTAATAGCAAAGGCCTCCTTCTTTTAAGTTTGGCTATTGGAATGATAAGCTCTAGTATGAAATAAGATTTAAGGTTACGACTTGGAGTGTAGGGCACAGGCACTCTATGATCTAGGAAGGAGTATGATTATTTAAGGCTTTATGCACAATTAGTAATATTTTTAAGTCGATTCTAAAGGACATGGGTAACCAATGTAATGATGCTAAGACTGGTGAGATGGGCTCAGACTTTCTTATTCTAGTTAAAATTCTTGCTCCTGCGTTCTCCACTAATTGCAACCAATTGGTGTTCTTTCTTAGGTAGACCAGTGCAATAAAGAATACAGCACCAAAGTATTCACCCCATTGGACGTTTTTACATTTGATTGTTATACAACATTGAATTAAAGTCGATTTAATTTGTTTTTTGACCAACTGAAAAAGCTTCTTTAATATCCACGAGAAAGCAAATCTCTGCAAGGTGATCTAAAGTGATTATGAGGTGTGGTACATGGCCGGCCATTCATCCCGGCCAATACCCCCAGGCCACCAGGTGGAGCACTCCCTGCAGCATGGAGGTACCCCGAATGCCAGCAGGGAATTATGGATAATGGAGTTTTTATCCACAGCTCTGCTGGATACCACGGGGGCCGCTAGAAGGTGCTGTAGGGAGGAGCAGCGACTATTTGCCCTACACCCCAGAAGTACATCCGAGTCACATGAACAAGAGGAATGACGTGCTTCCAGGTTGAAGAAAAGGACTTTTTATCTGACCCGGAAGTGATAAGGAATCATGGACTGAAGGATGGGAAACACTTGTGGGTCAGGAAATATAAAAGGACTCTGGGAACTCCCAGACAACGAGCTGAGCTGGGTGGAAGGGTGGCAATGTGTCTGGGAGAGGAGGATAGTGATTGATTATTAATTTATAGTGTACTGAAGATTTATATGAGTATTGTGGAGAGGAGGGTGCTTTGTGTACATTATTGTTATAATAAATCCATTATTTGGACTTTTATCTGGTGTCTGGCGTCTGATTTGAGGGTTCAAGGGGACAACAAAGCCCTAATCTGTCACAGAGGGTAAATGAAAAAGTAAAGGAAATCTGAAAATTATGCAGAAACCACTCTAGATAGAAGCTGACGTAATACAAAAGGTTCTTCTGAAGAAGATCCAAGTGTTTTGGATCAGATTGTCATTAGAAATGTGACATGGGCCCATCGGTCTGAACTGAAAAGCAAGAAATTAAGCATGCAGTGGAAAAACTCACCTTCTCCAGTAAAGAAGAAATTCAAATGACAACCCACCATCAAGAAAATCCTGATAACCTTTTTTTGGGACATGAATGTGCACCTCCAACTTTGTAGTGATGGTTTGTGAAGGATCTTTTCTGTTCCAGCATGACTGTGCCACTATGCACAAAGCCAGCTCAGTAAAGGCATGGAGGAACTTGAGAGGCCTGCACAGAGCCCTGACCTTAACCCCATTGAACACCAATGAGTTGAATTGGAACACCGATTTCCAGCCAGACCTTCTCATTCAACACCAATAACTGACCACAGAAATGTTCTTTTGGCTAAATGGTCACAAATTTGCACTCTGAAACCTTCTGGAAAGCCTTCTCAGAAGAGTGGAGGCTGTTATAGTCGCAAAATTGGGTGCCGTGTAACTCCATATTAATGCCCATAGTTTTGGAATGGGATGTCCAACAAGTTCATAGCTCAGGTGTGATGGTCAGTAGACCACAAACGTTAGGCCATGTAGTTCAGGATGACAAGTTGGCTGGGCATGAACTAACCCTTCATATGATGCTATCAATCTGTGTTATCTGCTCTTTCAATTTTAATTGTGCCAGAGCCCAATATCAAATGCAATGGGCACAAAGTAGTACCCGACCCTGTACAGGATGTCAGCCCCTCACGTGGTATCAGGTGATTAAATAACCTAACAAGACACACTGTTAGGCTTTAAGAGAAAAGCAGAGTCCCAAAAGGACATTGGGAAAATGCAAAAACTTGAATAAGAGGACCAGAAGCTGTCATGTAACAGCACTGACCAGTAAGCCATCATGTCACCCAAATGGAACCCTAACAGGCTATAAACTATATTCTGTTATGAGACCTCAGCATAAAAGACTTTACTTGTTTTACATCTAACCAAAAGCAACAAACATTCTTTACTGAAAAGCTTTTAAGCCTTACAGCATCTTTTTTCAGTTTTAGACGTGAACGGAAAGTAATTTTTCTGTGAATGTCATTTTTATTATTGGCTTAGAAGGGCATCTTCTTAGAGGTAATTACTGAGGCTGTCGTGGTGTTACTAATTAAATGGCACTTGTAATTTTCAAATATCATTCTAGAGACAATGGAGAAATGATGTATAACAACACAAGTGGAAATGCAATTGAGGCAAGATCCATTTTCAAATAAAGGTTAAGTTGTGCTTCTGTGTAAATGTTCCCTAAGATGAAGGAAAAAAGTAAGGTCTAAATATAAACCAAAATAGTGTTGAATACTAAAATTTGACTGTGACCCTGAAAACATATATATATATATACTTACATCCATAAACACAGCAGCCTACATACTCTAATTGCCCACCTGGATAACAAGAGAGGGACTCCTGTGTGATTGCTCTTTATAGATAGGAGTTTAGCATTTAACACAATAAACCCCTCTAAGTTCATCACCAAGCCAAGGGACCTGCCTCTGAACACTGTACTGTACAGCTGGGTTTTTAATTTCCTGATAGGCAGACCCCAGGTTTTTTAGAGAGGCTCGCCACATTCAGTTTCAACATAGGTGATCCACGGGACTGGGTGCTGAGTCCTCTGTCTCTCTCTACACATATGACTGGATGGCTGCACATGACATTAACATCATTGTCAAGGTTGCTGATGACACGTCTGTGGTAGGCTCAAGAACAATGAGCAGGCTTGCCTAGATGAAGTGGAGAGTCTATCACACTGCTGCCAGGGCAACAGACTTATCCTGAATGTGAGCAAGACAAAACAGCTAATTGTGGACTTTGGGAGAAGACAGCATGGGCACCACCACCCCTTTTGTATTAACAATACTTAGGTGGAGAGGGTGGACAGTTTCAGATACCTGATCTGGTCCAAGAATATTAACGTCTGTGGCGGACGGCCGGCTGCTCAACTCGGCCGAGACGCTCGAAGAGAAGAAAGATACCAGATGGCGAGTTCCCTACAGCGTAGTGGTGCCCCAGATTCCCGCAGGTCATCAAGGACTTTGTAGTTTGGCTTCACAGCCCTTCTGGGTACCGTGGGGTGCCACCAGGTGATGCTGCTGGAAGACACGAGGATTTATACTTTCCATATAGCCCAAAAGTACTCCCAAGTCATGGGGACGGAAGGACAGAAGTACTTCTGGGCTGAAGAAAACTGTAATTCTCCATCCGACCCGGAAGTGTTGACTATTCACATGAACAGAAGAGGAGAAGCACTTCCGGGTCAAGAACTATATAACGGACTATGGGAAACCCAGCAAGTGAGCCGGAGTTGGGGGGGAGTGTAACAGAGCTTGCTGGGAGGTGTGGAAGAGAATTGTATTGTATTGTATTTTTGAGTTTGATTCATGTTTATTCTGGTGGATGTGGTGCATTGGAAGCACTATAGAAGAAGTAAAAGAAGTAAAATATTCTTAGTGCTTTTAAACTTGTGTCCGGCGTATATGTGTGTTGGGTTCATGGGGCAACAGTGCCCCAGGTGTCCACAAATCTTAGTGAAGAAGGCACCACAACATCTTTACTACTCCAGATGCCTCAGGGATTTCAGGCTGTCATGACAGATAATAAAGAACTTCTAAATATCATCATAAAAATATTCTGACAGGAAGTATTACTGCCTGGTTTGGAAATCATAAGGCTCTGCAGAAAGCACTGTACTCAGCTGAAGGTATCACTGGATATGCACTCTGTAACATCGATGACATCTACACCAGCAGAGCTGGACCAGGGCAAAAGAAAATGATCAGAGATACCAGCCATCCCAACAACAGCCACTCCTGAGGTTTGATCCCTGTAAGGGAATGCAAAAGTTCATAATACAACGATGAGGGGTGCTAGAAAAGTGTAATATTTTGTCTGCATAACATTCCTTGCGATAGACACTCGTAATCAAGGAGTCGTCTTTACTTCTTTCAATGGAGAAGTCTATTCATTTCTTTTTCCATGGTAAACTGGATTATAGGGAATGTTGAATTGATATGTTTGTGGAATTCGTTCAGCTGGTCACTTTTTAATATGACGAATGTGTCGTTTATGTAGAGTATCCAAAGTTTAGGTCTGAACTGAGTATGTGCCACTCTTTCAAATTGCTGCATAACTAGTTCAGCTAAGAGTCCTGATAACGGAGATCCAATTGGCATGCTTTCTTTCTGTCTGTAGTATTTTCCATGAAAATGGAAGTGAATTTTTTGGCAAAGTCATATTAAATGCATTACGTTCTTTTCTTTGGCAAGATGAATTAAAATCATGATATTAGTTTTATGACATCAAATGAGACCATGACTTCATCATCAGTGATAGAAATATTCTTCAGATGCTGCAATGCCATCTCGGCGTTAATAACAGAATAATCCAAATCGTATGTGAAATGTTTGGATATTTCTGATGATGATGTTTTTGCATTTTGCAGATGATGTCGTCCAGCTGGGCTCATCGGGCTGCGACATCAGACGTTCACTAGGGTGGTTTGAAGCTGAGTGTGATGCTGCCAGAATGAGGATTAGCACCTCCATTTACAAGGTCATGGTTCTCAGCTGGAAAAAGGTGGAATGTCCTTTCCCAGTTTGGTGCTGCCTCAGGTGGAGGTGTTTCAGGGGATCAGGGTCTTGTCAGAGAGCGGGAAATCAGCAGGCAGATTGAAACAGTGTCCACAGTTATGCAGACATTGTACTGGTCAGCCGTGGTGAAGACTGAGCTGAGACGAAAGGTGAAGTTCTTAACTTACAGGATGATCTAATCTCACTTATGGTCATGATCTGTAGATAGTGACAGAAAGAACTAGACTTGTGGATACAAGCAAAAGAAATGATTTTCTTTCACAGGGTGTCTGGCCTCAGTCTCAGAGATAGGGTGAGGAGCACAGACATTCTGGAGCAGCTCAAAGTAGAACCATTCCTCCTGAGCATTGAAAAGAGACACTTGATGTAGTTTAGGTATCGGATTAGGATACCTCCTGGATGCCTCCCAGGTGAGGTGTGAGGTGTCCAACTGAGAAAAGACTTTGGTGCAGACCCAGGACTTGCTGGACAGATTATATCTCTTGATTGGCCTTGGAACGCCTCAGTAACACCCCAAAGAATTTGGAGAGGGTGGTGAAGAAAAGAGACATATGGGCATCTTTGCTTAGATTGCTACCTCTGTGATCCAGACCTGCATAAGAGGCAGAAAATGGATGGATGGATGAACATTTTTGACTTGTTATTTCCATGTTTAGGATATGTAGTGCTATTAATATAGAATTACTACGGGGTTTTGCCCCCTGCTTGCTTCACTCGCCAACTACCTATGGAGCATACCAACCACTTCGCATCTGTGCTGCTCGCGTTGTGAAGAGTTTTTGGGGGGGCTGAACTCACGCTAAGGAGATGCGGGCGCTCCTCCGAAACCCCTTCTTAAGTGGTGAAACAATGGGAAACAAATATTTTTTTTTACCTCCTCTATGCTCGATCGGCTGGCTTGCTGCTGCTGCCGTGCTGTGTGATCTTCATGCCTCGCAGTGCTTCGAACATTTAAAAGCCTGTACAGCAGCTGTCTTTTTGTCTTACTGCCTTGTCTCGCAGGATGTTAAAGTGTCTCCGAGAAAATCACATCTCGTCTCTTTCCAAGCCTTCCAAGATTTTATTTTATAATAGAGAGATTTCAGCTGATAATGGAAAAGATTAGTGAAGTTGTCTCAGTTTTTAGTCTTTCTAGATATTTATTTGCTGAAAATCTACAACAACAACATTTATTTCTATAGCACATTTTCATACAAGTGATGTAGCTCAAAGTGCTTTACAGGATGAAGAAAGAGAAAAAAACGACAAAATATAAGAATAAAATTAGGCAATCCTAATTAACATAGAATAAAGGTAAGGTCTGATGGCCAGGGAGGACAGAAAAAACAAAAAAAACTCCAGACGGCTGGAGAAAAAAATAAAATCTGCAGGGGATCCAAGGCCACGAGACTGCCCAGCCCTCTTTTGGCATTCTACCTAACATAAATTATATTAATCAGTCATTTTATTAGTTGCAATAAACAGAAGGAACAAACTGGAGACCTAAAGGAAAGTTGGGGCTACACCCTTTTAATTGAATTTTCCAGAAAACCAATCAGAGGAGCAACAAAAAACAGGCTTCTACTCTGATGTCTTAGCCAACTAGGCTGCCTAGGGGCTCATCAGAGCTCCAACATGTGGAGGCTTCTCCCTGAAATGAGACACCCTCTTCTGGGAATGTCTTGGTTTTATAGCATCTCATGCAGTCCACAGGGGCGGGGCCTCTGGTACAATGTGGGTGGAGTTCACTTGACCTCATGGTGTGGCTTCTCGGCACTGCAAAAACAAAACGAGATGAACTGATTAGTGACTGCGCCCCCTCTCATCCTGGGGTGGTAGTACACACCTTAGTAGAGTCTGGAAGGTGATCATCAGATGCCCAAGCGTGCCATAATCTCTATTCTAAGTTAAATGTCACTGGAAATAACTGCAAAGTTCTCTAGAAATAGGTGTGGTGCTTTTTTGCATTATGCACAGACAGACAGAAAAACTTTTAATTTTATATACACTATTGTTGCAGGATGGCACGGTGGCGCAGTGGTAGGGCTGCTGCCTCACAGTAAGGGGGCCTGGGTTCACTTGCCAGGTCCTCCCTGCGTGGAGTTTGCATGTTCTCCTTGTGTCTGTGTGGGTTTCCTCCCACAGTCCAAAGACATGCAGGTTAGGTGCATTGGCCATCCTAAATTGTCCTTAGTGTGTGACCTGCGGTGGGCTGGCGCCCTGCCTGGGATTTGTTTCTGCTTTGCGCCCTGTACTGGCTGGGATTGGCTCCAGCAGACCCCTGTGACCCTGTGTTAGGACATAGCGGGCTGGATGATGACTAACTGACTGACATTATTGTTGCATTTCAGGTACATGAAGAGTTGCACGGAGGATTCTTAAACAAATTCCCTTGAAAGCAACTTTATTCTTGGACTAGAACAAAATAACGTCTTTCAAAGGCAGACTGCAAATACGGTAAACTTCTTTATTTGTTTGGCTCCAGACGTATCTTGATGGAAATTAAAAGAACACAGAGATGTCTCCATCAGCTGCAACACGCTCAGTTCTCTTAGCCGGGTGGTGAATGGAATGTAAGTTTCTGAGCTTTACAGTAAAGGTTTCTGCTAGCAGGAGACATCTGTCAAAGTTCTTGTGTTTTCTCTGTAACAAAATCAGCTCCAGAAAATGAAAGCTCAGCCCTCACAATACAACACTCACAATATATGGTGGAGCATCCGGTTTTCAGTCCTCCAGGCAGCAACAGGTGAGTCCAAGTGGCCAGACATGGGAAGTTATGTCAGAGGTGCTGCTGCCGTAAATTATCCTGTCTGCAGAGAGAGGACGAGAGAAAGGCATTAGGACACATCGCCAATGCTTGGTGCAGCGATAAAATTGCACTCACTAGTGCCATTCTGCTGTCCCCTATGTGCATGCATGTGACAAAAGATATATTGATAGACAAGGCACTATATGACGGATAGATAGTGTGACCACTAGGATGTGCTGCGGCACCCTAAACCCCAAACATATCTGCCAAGGCACAATCCCGTTGTAATAATTCTTACAAATATCTTTCAAAAAGGCTTAACCAGTAGCATAAACTGACCATTACACAATTCTTCCCTCTCTTTCTCTCTTTCTTCTCCTCCACACCACCCAGGCAAGCTTTGTCCTTCCTCTACACCCAACTTCAACTTGCCTGAATGAGGATGAGTGGTTTCTTTTATTCTGGACCTAGGAGTACTTCTGGTGCTAGGCCATAGCTTGTTGGAAGTACTTTCAGGTCAGACAAACGTTCCACAAATTATGTTCCCCCTGGTGGCCCCCACAGATTCCAATAGGGCTGCTCCATTGGGCTACAGGTCCCAGCATGTCCTGTGGATGTCCATGTGGGAATCCGGACACTGGGGATGCTGCCATCTAGTGTATTGGGTGACCCTGTCAGGACTCCAGGCCATCTCACCGTATCTTTCCATCAGACTGGTGTGTCCACTTCTGTACTGCCATCTTCTATCACTCTGGTGTCTAAGACTGGGGACACCCTGCCACTCTTTGTGCCCATTTACCACCTGGGTCTTCTAACCAGGTAAGGGAAGGGAGTCCATCCCAGCAGGGACCCCTGTTAATCCTGATACTTTGTATATTCAATTTATTATAATAACTATTCATGGTGGCTCTAAAATCCATACTGACCCCTACTCTCTCTTCTGTTTCTTTTTCCGGTTTCTTTGTGGTGGTGGCCTGCGCCACCACCACCTACTCAAAGCATCATGATGCTCCAACAATGATGGATGGATTAAAAGGCAGAAGTCGACGTGACCATCATCTTCAAGTCCTTCTGTGAGAACCCTAAATCCAAAGATGAAAGTTTTTTATTTATGTTAGGTAGATTGCCCAGAGGGGACTGGGTGGTCTCGTGGTCTGGAATCCCTACAGATTTTATTTTTTTCTCCAGCCGTCTGGAGTTTTTTTTTTTGTTTGTTTTTTCTGTCCTCCCTGGCCATTGGACCTTATTCTTATTCTATGTTAATTAATGTTGACTTATCTTATTTTCTTACTGTGTCTTTTATTTTTCTATTCTTCATTATGTAAAGCACTTTGAGCTACTGTTTGTATGAAAATGTGCTATATAAATAAATGTTGTTGTTGTATACCATCTATTACAATAGATAGATAGATAGATAGATAGTGAAAGGCAGTATATGATAGATAGATAGATAGATAGATAGATAGATAGATAGATGATAGATAGATATGATAGATAGATAGATAGATAGATAGATAGATAGATAGATAGATAGATTTTTAAAATAAACTTTATTGACAAAAACATCAAATATACAACTTACACATTATTATAAATATATTTACATGTTCTTTTTTTTTTTTTGAAAAAACACAATTGAACCAAACAAACCCCCTAAAAAACAAACCGCAGTTCCTCATTATCACAGTCACACAGTACACTATTCACACACCATATTGTTTTAAACTTGTCCATATTCTTTGTGGATTTGTAAAAATTAAAATCAATCAAAATGCGACTAAGGCACAGTATTTTAAAAACACAATCGGATCTTGTAAACCATTCCCTTCAATTTTGTGCTTTCTCGTTTTCCAAATAGCTAATTTACTTTGCCCCATAATAAAGTTTGCCAAATTCACATTATCTGTGTTTCTTTTAGTTTTTTTAAAACCAAACAGAAAGCCCACCCTAGTGTACACCATTTCCAATCCCCCAACAAGCCTCTCTATTAAATTAAACAAAGGCTCAAGCCTTGGACAAAACATAAAACAGTGAAACACGGTCTCTCTTTCCCCACAGAAACAACAACTGTCAGACACCCCAGGTATAATAATTGACAAGAAGGAGTTCACAGCTAAGATCCCATGTAAGACCCTCCACTGTAAATCACCCACCCTACTGGTCAATGGTGGCTTGTATAGCGACCTCCAGGCTGGCTCTGAGAATTCTGTGCAGTCCATCTTTCTCCTCCATGGAGTGTCTGTTCACGTCCTCAGGGAGTCTCGATGTCTCACTTTTACGCACAGCCAGTACAATTGTTTCCCTGTAGCCGTTGGCAAAGGCAGGTCCATCAGCCTCTCCACGAAAGAAATTTGCTCTGCTCCGCGTTGTCCAGTCACCCCCGGGAGATACCAAAAGTGTAGGAAAATCAGGATCCTCAGGTGGATGAGTCCGTTCATTGAACATGTCTCTCAGGAGTGCCGATCTCTCAGATGACAGTGAAGCCTTCACTTGTGTTAAAAGGTCTGCACCACTCTCACTGACCGCACTCCAATTTGGTGTGCAATTTCATTTGCGTTCTTCCAACAAAACTTTTCACAGTCAATAACATGTTTTAGTTTTGTGCACACTCCATGTTTAAGATGATTAATGAAAGTTTGAGACAGTCCCACTGAACTACTGTACTTCACATTATTAACAATGGGCTCTTCCAAAACCCAGAACAATGACAGGCTGTCCTCATCCCCTTTAATTGTCACCATCTGCCAGGCTTTAAAAGACTCTTATAAAAGTCCGGTATGTCCGACATATCAAATTTATTCACCTGGCACAGCAGCAGAGTTTTTCCAAATTTCAGGTTTTCAATGTGGTCAAAGAAACGTTGTGCCAAATCCATCCACGGCTGATGCTCAGAAGGATACAACAATTTCTGTAAAGTCTGTAGCCGAAATGCAGCAACTCTCCCGAACACATCTATAATGCCTTGCCCACCTTCATCCAGTGGCTGAAACAGGACACTTCTCCTAAGCCAATGCAGGCCATCCCAAAAAAAGTTGATTAAAACTTCCTGAATATTTTGAAGCAGCTGTGCAGGAGGCTCTAAACAAATGCATTTATGCCACAGTCCTGAGGCTATGAGGTTGTTAATGATGAGCATCCTGCCTCTGTAGGATAACTGAGGTAGAATCCACCTCCACCGAGCAAGCCGATCCTTCACCTTCTGCAGTACTCCATCCCAGTTCTTTCGTATGAAGTGTTCATCCCCAAGAAACACTCCTAAATATAACAATCCTTCAGAGGACCACTGCAGGTCACCAACCAGTTGTGGTGGTTTTAAACCAGTCCAGTTGCCCAGTAAGATAGCACTGCTCTTTCCCCAGTTTATTTTAGCTGATGAAACAATTTCAAAAGATCTCTGGCATTGAAGCAAAATGTCAACGTCCTCCTGATTTTTAATGACGATGATGATGTCATCAGCGTATGCTGAAACCTTAACAGGCTCCGCAGTGCAACATGGAATTGATAGACCAGTCAACACTCCTCTCAGTTTAACCAGAAAAGGTTCCAAGGCCAACACGTAGAGCATTCCAGACAAAGGGCACCCCTGCCTGACTCCTCTTCTGACATCAAAAGGTTCGCACAAACCACCATTGACCTTAACTACACCAGAAATGTCACTATACAATAGCTGAATATATTTAACAAAACGGTCCCCAAACCCAAAAGCCTGCATGACTTCCCATAAAATGAATGTCTGACCCTGTCAAAGGCCTTCTCTTGATCTAAAGAAATAAGACCAATTGGAAAGTTAAAGAGTTTGGATACTGCAAAAATATCTCGAATTAAGAAAATATTATTAAAAATCATTCTATGAGGGACACAATAGCTCTGATCAGGATGCACCACCTGAGCTAAAACAGTTCGCAATCTGTTAGCTAGCCTTTGACAGGATTTTGTAATCAGCACAAAGGAGGGACACAGGCCGCCAGTTTTGAGATTTTGTAGGTCACCTTTTTGGCAGTAGTGTTATTACGCCCTGCGGCAACTCTGAGGTAACACACCCATTTTAATACTGTAGAGGAATACCTCCAATACATCAGGACCAATAATATCCCAGAAGTCTTTATAAAATTCCACTGGAATGCCATCAATGCCTGGGACTTTTCCATTATTCAATTCATTCAGTGCAGCAGTGAGCTCTCCTAAGCACAACTCCTTCTCCAGCTCTTCGAGTCTGCATCACGAAGGTGCGGTAAATCCTTCAAGAAGGTCTGCTGTTCCTCAGCCTCACCTTCCTCTGTTGCAAAAAGAGTCTCATAAAACCTCCGGACCGCCCGCCTTATCTCACCCGGGTCCTGAGTCTCCTCACCGTTATCCTGTCTTATGCAATGTAAGACCTTATGTTGAGAGTTCTTTTTCTCAAGTCCAAAAAAATACTGGGTTGGTGCATCCATGTCAGTTATCTGTTGGAATCGCCCTCACTAGAGCCCCCCAAGCCCTTGTTTCCAATAAGTGGGCAAGGCCCTTCTTTTTAACCCCAAGAGTTTCCAACAATTTGACATCTGGACCCTGCTGTAGAAGCTGCTGAATCTGAATGATTTCAGTTTCTAACATTGCCATGTCAGCCTGTAGTGACTTAGTGACATTTCTGGTGTACTCCTGACATAATAAACGAATGTGGGTCTTCCCAACCTCCCACCACTGTTGTAAACTGGTGAACTCCTTCTTCATGAGTCTCCAACTTGCCCAAAAAAATTTAAATAAGTCTTTAAAACTTTGGTCTTGAAGGAGGAGCGTATTAAAATGCCAGTAGGCACTACGAGGCTTATAATCAGTTAGGATCACAGAACAAGACACCAAACTGTGATCTGAGAACCCTGCAGGGGTAATGTGACCGTTTTTAAATAAACCAATATGGTGCTTGAAACAATAAAGACGATCAAGCCTCGCCATTGAAATAATCCCCCCATTCATCCTCCCCCATGTATATTGTCTGGTGCCCCCATTTTTATTTCGCCACACATCTTCCAGTCCCATCTCGCTCACAACTCTCTCTAATTCCTGGGCTGAGCGTGTGTGCGGCTCCAGCCCGTTATTTCTGTCTTTTGAGTATCAAGGGTGCAATTAAAATCCCCACCTAGAACGAGGACTTCATTTGTACAACATTGTGTCAGCACACCCTCCAACTTCTTAAAAAAAGCGATTTTCTCATTCCCATCGTTGGTATACATTAATAAAAGTAAAAGAACTGCCTTGAAGTTTGACGCACTTTGAGCAGCCTCCCCTTCACTATTTCTTCAACATCACAAAGAACTACGTGAACATTCTTAGAAAACAGAATGGCTACTCCAGCACTAATATTTGTACCGTTACTGTAATAAATGTCCCTTTCCAATCCCTACTCCACTCCCATTGATTTGCGTGGTCTATATGGGTTTCCTGTACAAAGGTAACTTTTAAGTCTTTTTGCTTTATGAATTCAAACAAAGCTAGCCTCTTATTATTATTTCTTCCACCATTAATATTTAAGCTTCCTACATTAAAGCAAGCCATGTTAAATGAAAATATAAAAATAGTCAAAATAAACCACAGATCCCAGAATATACAGGATCTTGGAAATGGTGCAGTTGCCCTCTCCATTACTGCTTATTTAGTTTGAACTGTTTCTTCAATCTGCTTGACAGATTCTTTAATCTGAGAAGCTCTTTATCAGTGAACAAGACAGAAGAGGACTTTTCTTTTCTTAGGCTTTGTATTGAAGAGATAAAAAGTTGCACATCAGGAAAGTAATCGGTCACATCTACACCCCTTCTGCCCTCAGTTTCCGTCACAAATGTTCTGATACTTTGAGCACTGTATCCCCCTCTACCTTTACATTCTTGTAGGTCAGACACAGTTGAACTATCCGACATTTCCCCCTCCGCCTCCTCGTCTCCCTCACTCAGCCCAGCCGCGTTTTCACTGTCTGCCTCAGCTAGGGCCGCGTACCTGCCCTGCGTAACCGGTGGGGCTGCAGCGGGACCCTCGCCTTCCTCAGCAGCACAAGCCGTAACATTACTGCGTTTTCGCGCGGTTCCTTCCTCCTCCCCAGCTTGTCTTTTTTTAGCAGGCCGTTTAAACCCATCGTATGGCTCAGGTGCGTTATCATCGCCTTCCTCCATTTCAATCTCTCCCCACACACTTCCCTGTGCTGTAGCAGAATCTTCTGCTGCATTTTCATTCCCGATGTCCCCCATCGATGCTGGTCTGTGCATTTCCCCATCAAGCAACTCATCTCCCTTATTTAAAGGTTCAGAAACATTTACACTCTCCTCGGGCGCGCTTCCTCTGGTGTCTTTGTGTTTTCATTACCATTAAGCAGTAAAGGCCGATCTTGTAAATCGTCATTAGTGACATGCAGGTTATCACGAACAACTGCTCTGTTCACTTTCACTGGACAATTTTAACTAAATGCCCCTCACTTCCACACCCAAAACATTTCATTTCATCCGAACTCAGAAAAATCACATAATCGAAACCATCAATCTTAAACCTCATAGCAACATTTAAACTTTCATCCATTTTGTTGAGCACCATGTAAACTTGTCTCCTAAAAGACATTACATGTTTTAACTCCGGCGACTTGCACCCCAAAGGAATATAGCGGATTTTTGAAACTAAACGACCGTGACGTACTAATTCTTTTCTATAGTCTCATTCCTCAAAAATGGGGGGACATTCGATAACGTTACTTTACGTGCTGGCGCCGCCAACGGAGACACCTGCACGAACGAGCCATCGATCACTACACCCTTTTCTACAATTGTCTGCACCAGATCGACAGAACTCAAAAATAATACGATTGCGCCGTTCATTCGTGAGGCGGACTTAATGTTCTCACAACCGATCACATTGCCTACCGCCAACACCGCACTTTCTAAGGGGAAAAAAACATCACACAGAAGTTTTATCCCATGGCGGCTCAATCGTTCTAAATTCGCAGCCATTATGGCTGCTGTGGCCAGATGCCACTTCACACAAAAGAAAACGGAAAAACTTTCAAACAATTCACCAAGAAAATGAAAATGGGAAAGGGGGGAAAAAAAGTTAAACAAAACACTTCACTCACCAGACTCAGAGCCCACCACCAGCACTCGCGCCAGATCAACCACCCAACATGCACTGCGACAATGAAACAGGAAGGAAGCAGATAGATAGATAGATAGATAGATAGATAGATAGATAGATAGATAGATAGATAGATAGATAGATAGATAGATGAAAGGCACTACATAATAGATAGATAGATAGATAGATAGATAGATAGATAGATAGATAGATAGTGAAATATATGATAGATAGATAGATAGATAGATAGATAGATAGATAGATAGATAGATAGATAGATAGATAGATAGATAGATAGATAGATAGATAGATAGATAGATAGATAGATAGATAGATAGATGTTATATTGAGCTTTATAAGTGCGGACCTAAGTTAAGGAGCACAATCATGTTAAGTGACTACCTTCTTAAAATCTGATATCTAGATCTGAGACTGCAAAGAGTGTGACATATTTCTTTGGTATAATTATTCAACTTTGTTACAGTGTAAGATATAACCCAGCCACAGAAGATGCACAAACCAGTATGTTTCTTGTGCTGGTCCCAAGCCCAGATAAATGGGGAGGGTTACGTCAGGAAGGGCATCCGGTGTAAAATTTTGCCTAATCCATATGCGGACAGATGATCTGCTGTGGCAACCCCTAACGGGAGCAGCCGAAAGAAGAAGAAGTTACAGTGTAAGAAATCAGAAAAAGGAGAGACAGGTACCAAGAAACACAACAGAAATCAAATGAAACAGAGTTAAATGGCCATACATATTGGCCTTACAGATCAATCGATAAACACTTAATGTGTTATTTTCTCAAAACAAAAAATCATCAGGCTGACTTGGGGTGTCATTATGAAAGGAGGCATTGCTTTCAATGTCACTTCCTACCTCTGTCCACAGCTGTCATTTATTCTGCAGAGATAACAGATCTCTGTGAAGTGATCGCCCTAAGCACCCTCTAAAATCTGCCAGTTTTGACAAATTACATGTGTAAATGCAATAAAGTACCACTCCAGCCTATTACTCATTCAAGCCAGCAGCTGTATTGTGACATATGGGAAAGTAATCATTACAGGCTGTGACACGAAAAAGAGCGGGAAGTTATGTGTGTGTGGTTGGGGGGCTTGGTGGGGGGTTATGCTGGAGGCTATTGTCTTATTTCTGATCTGCATTTGAGGAAAAAAAAAATAATAAGCTTTCACTCAGTAGTTTCTGTTAGTCCTTTTCACTGTGTTTTGGAAGGACACTGATGGAGGCTGGAATTTTGGAGACCTCTGAAATTTTTTTCTGCTTTTGCCTTCTTAATATTTCACATATGTTGCCCTAAATGCACTTGTTTTGACTGAATGTGGAGCTTTTGAGAGCTGCAGTACACCTTGGTGGACCATGGGAATGAAGAGATGGTGGATGATGCAGAACTGGCTGCTCACTGTTTGAAATGAAATACAGAACAATGATAAACCACCACATACAGTACTGTAGATAGATAGATAGATAGATAGATAGATAGATAGATAGATAGATAGATAGATAGATAGATAGATAGATAGATAGATAGACAGTGTGGCAGACAACTGGGGACCTTGCATTAGGGCCACGGATATGGAGCTTGGAAGCTCAGCCCTGTGGGGGACCGTGGCCACTGCTGGGGGGTGCCCGGATGGTTCCAGAGCCATGGACTGCAGCGCTTCCGCTACACCAGGAAGTGCTGCAGGATGGTCTTCAGGGAGCACCTGGAGCACATCCAGGTACATTATAAAAGGGGCTGCCTCACTCCAAACAGGAAGCCAGAGTCGGGTGGAAGAGGATGGAGCTTGCGAGTGGAGCAGTAGAGGTGGCAGAGGACTTGCGAGTTTAAGTACTGCTTGGTGCACTGTCCTGTGAGAAGGAAGAAGTGTGAATAAAATCATGTGTGTTTTAGACATCTGGCTGTCTCAGTGTCTGTTTGTGTCTGGGCATCTTTCACAACAGATAGATAGATGGTGTGATAGGAGCAGCCTCGACACACACAAAAAGGTTTGTGGCAGCCACCCATATATTGTCCCTGGCTGTAATTTTTTTTTATGGAGCACTCATGTGCATTGGTTTGAGTCCTGTACTGAACTGTCTGGATGGTGAAATGATGGCGGCTTTAAAAACCAAAACCAGAAGTGATGCCGTCCGTTGCACCGGAACCGGAAGTGACGTCGTCCGTGGTGCCGGAACTGGAAGTGATGTCATTGATGGTGCATCTGGTAGGTTTTCCCATATCTGGCCTGCAGAGATAACAGAAGTAGGATTAGTGCACTCTGCCACCCCCTGGCCTAGCGGGTAATTACCTCCACTTGGTCCTCTCAGCTTCCTCCTACTCGTACATGTGTGATAGATAGATAGACAGATAGATAGTGTGACAGGGGCTTGGCGCCCTTACCCAGCCGGGACACCCCTGCACACTATATTCAGAGGGAGCAGCCATGGACATTGCAATGCCTCCCCCCTGATAGCTAGTTGGCCACCTCCCAGGGGTGGAACAGTGCCTCGGATTCCTGCAGGGCATCCTGGGAATTGGAGTTGGGTGCAGCCCTGTTGGGTCCCGCAGGTACCTCCAGGGGGCGCTGTATTTGGGACTCCTGAGCCTGTGTGGGTAACCAATTCGTCACACCCGGAAGTGCAGCCGGAAATCGGGGATCAAGTACCTGGAGCACTTCCGGGGGAACTATAAAGGGAGTCAGCGACCTCCACTTAGTGGCCAGAGTCGGGTGGGAGGAGGACAAAGCTTGGTGAGGAGTGGTGGATAAAGAAGAAGAAGAAGAAGAAGAGACATTTGTGGGTGTTGTGTGCGTGGGACTGTGTATTGCCTATGGGGTTCATGGGGAAGATATGCCCCACAGGTGAAGAAAATAAAAATGTATTTAATTTTACACGTGTCTCCCGTGTCAAATCTGTGTCGGGTCGGGCGCTATATAGCACCTTTCTTACAATAGATAGATAGATAGAATTTTATTTGTCACATAATTGGGTTTTCTTCACATTTGAACATTAGAGCAATTGCTACGAGAACAGGCCATTCAGCACAACATTCTTGTCCATTATTGTCCAAAATAACATCAAGTTGAGATGTGAAGATTCCTAAAGTCCTACCCTCCATCACACTACTTGGTAGCTTATGTCATCTGTCTGTTCTTCTTTGCATGAAGAAAAACTTTGTAATAGTTGCATGAAATCTGCCCTTACTGCTCCACTTGTGGAGTGCTATCTGTCTATCTTTATTCCCAAGTTTTCAACCATGTCCCCGTGTTCCTGTTGCAGAACTTATTTTAAAGTAACAGCTGAGATCCATTGTACTGAATTCTACTATAACTGTAAAAACTTCAATCATGACACCTCTTAATCTCCATTTTCTTTAGCTGAAATCAAGTACTGAGTAGAGCATGCTAGATTGGTGTTTGCCCTCATTCTTCCACTACATACCCAGATCAGACAGACCCCAGTTTTTATTTTATTTTCAAATCCTTTTACTCAAATATTCCAAGCTGTACAAATACATTTGTTGATGCTACTGGCTCTCTCTTTCTCTTTCGCTTTACTGGTGTCTTTCTTTGTCATTTAAGCTGTATTGTACCAATCTGGTGGTCTCCTTGCTACCTCCCTCTTCATTAACAAAACAACAGTGCTATAATGAATAGCAAGAGATTTTAGAGAAATGAGTAGGAAACCAGATGTGCAATGAAAAAAAAAAAACAGGAAGACGGGCCACTCTACTCATCAAAAACAAAAAAGAAGGATGAAAATCAAAGTTAAAGCCGCTGGGTCATTGCCAGAAATTAATTTAAATTACATCAAGAATCACAAATCTTTAAGGTTGCTTTTATAAGTCAAAATCAAATCAAATACAGTCGACCCTTGATATACGACCAGCCTGACATGCGAACAACTTGATTTATGACCAAAATTTTTGTTTTGAATTACGACCAACATCTTGCGTTACGACCCGAATGCGGTCACGTGTATCCGCTTGTGCGATTGTAAAAACAGCCGAGAGCGTTAAGTAGCGTCAGTCGGAGCCCAGATACATGTGTTTGTGGATGTAATTTCGGTCAGTGCAGTGATTTATCTATATATATAATTCACTAAAACCATGGCAAGCAAGACGCATAATTGCTAAGGAAGGAAGAGAAGGTAACGAAGGTAAAGAAAGCGATTGTTAAGGGATGTTAGCTAACGTGGCACATGATGATGTCATCAGGCTGAGACAGCACCGGCTTGCTTTGGAGTGTATTATTACAGCAGTTAACAACACGACCAGCTTTGAACTGAGTGCTCGACTACTGTCATTATTAACTTGAGAAACAGCGATCACAATCGAAACGAAGAAGGAAATTGTGCGGAAATATGAGAGTGGTGTTCGTGACAGATCTCGCTAATATGTACAGCATGTCGAAATCCATCATCTCGACATTTTTACAAAGAAAAGATTTGCATAAGGAGGATCCTTCTAAACAATAACCACCTTCTGTTTCATTCTCCTCCTCATCCCTTCCTGCAGCCCAAAGATGTCAAATTAAATGGTGAGTACAGTGTGAAATTATTGTTTCTGGTAGGCTAGGCACTTTTTATAACTTTTTGGTTAGTACATTAGAAAAATTATTGGTGTTTTGGAAAATTATGCACATTATACAACCCTTTTTTATTATGAAAAGGTAAGTAAGTGTTGCTGTGGGAGGTTCGGAGCGCATTATGGGTATTGCCATTATTTCTTATGGGAAAAATAGTCTTGAGTTACAACCAACTTGAGTTACAACCAGTCCTCGCAAACGAATTGAGTTCGTAAGTCAAGGGTCCGCTGTATGGCCTTCCCAATTGACCTTTTGAACTTCTCCTGTAGGTGACGCTGAAATGGTGACACCTTAAGTACACCTAAAGCTTTCATAAATTACATAATATGGCATCAAAAATGGCACAACATCCCTTTTGACTGATGTTAGGGAATATGATTTTATGATTTAGTAGAAATAATCAAGAATGGTAAAATGTGTTTTAGCTATTACTGTTTCTTTCATTTAAAGTTTTTGTTAAACGTGAAGAAGAGAACTGTGGCTTTTACAATTTTTACTTTTCTTGAACTGATCTACACTCACCAAAAGGATTATTAGGAACACCTGTTCAATTTCTCATTAATGCAGTTATCTAATCAACCAATCACATGGCAGTTGCTTCAATGCATTTAGGGGTGTGGTCCTGGTCAAGACAATCTCCTGAACTCCAAACTGAATGTCAGAATGGGAGAGAAAGATGATTTAAGCAATTTTGAGCGTGGCATGGTTGTTGGTGCCAGGCGGGCCGGTCTGAGTATTTCACAATCTGCTTCATTACTGGGATTTTCATGCACAACCATTTCTAGGGTTTACAAAGAATGGTGTGAAAAGGGAAAAACATCCAGTATGCGGCAGTCCTGAGGGTGAAAATGCCTTGTTGATGCTAGAGGTCAGAGGAGAATGGGCCGACTGATTCAAGCTGATAGAAGAGCAACTTTGACTGAAATAACCACTCGTTACAACCGAGGTATGCAGCAAAGCATTTGTGAAGCCACAACACGCACAACCTTGAGGCGGATGGGCTACAACAGCAGAAGACCCCACCGGGTACCACTCATCTCCACTACAAATAGGAAAAAGAGGCTACAATTTGCACAAGCTCACCAAAATTGGACAGTTGAAGACTGGAAAAATTTTGCCTGGTCTGATGAGTCTCGATTTCTGTTGAGACATTCAAATGGTAGAGTCAGAATTTGGCGTAAACAGAATGAGAACATGGATCCATCATGCCTTGTTACCACTGTGCAGGCTGGTGGTGGTGGTGTAATGGTGTGGGGGATGTTTTCTTGGCACACTTTAGGCCCCTTAGTGCCAATTGGGCATCGTTTAAATGCCACGGGCTACCTGAGCATTGTTTCTGACCATGTCCATCCCTTCATGACCACCATGTACCCATCCTCTGATGGCTACTTCCAGCAGGATAATGCACCATGTCACAAAGCTCGAATCATTTCAAATTGGTTTCTTGAACATGACAATAAGTTCACTGTACTAAAATGGCCCCCACAGTCACCAGATCTCAACCCAATAGAGCATCTTTGGGATGTGGTGGAACAGGAGCTTCGTGCCCTGGATGTGCATCCCACAAATCTCCATCAACTGCAAGATGCTATCCTATCAATATGGGCCAACATTTCTAAAGAATGCTTTCAGCACCTTGTTGAATCAATGCCACGTAGAATTAAGGCAGTTCTGAAGGTGAAAGGGGTCAAACACCGTATTAGTATGGTGGTCCTAATAATCCTTTAGGTGAGTGTATGTAAGTGTTATTAGAGTCAGCAGATCATAAGTTGAACTAGCAAAAATGAAACATGTCACTGCAAAAGGGCAAACTGGCAAGACAAAAGGTGAGAACTTTGCAAAATAGTCATTTATTGGGCATTTCAGCTTGTGTGAAAAGTGACGTTGTCGAGCCATTGGATATTTTCTTGCATACACACCTTGTAAACAACTGATATGGTCTGTCAAAGTGACATTGGACAGAGAAGGGCTAGGGTGTTCACCTTGACCCAGAAAAGCTTCATAAATGTCAGCAGCTTAAAGTGAAAATATTGAGAAGAAAGAAAATCAGAAAGCAGTGGAACAAGGAAGAACACAGACACCAAGAAGACCCATGCCAAGAGATGCAGCAATGTAACCTTAAGAGACTGAAAGCCACACAAACTGGGTAAGTTGGTGAGCATCATCTGTAACAACTTTTGAAATATACCAGAATGCATGGTGATATGCCACATCCATTTATATTTTTACTTGTTTCCATTTTTTGCCTTATTAAGAATATTAAATTTATAATGAGGGAAAATGGCGTATTTCCTTCTCCTCTTCCTTATATTTCTTATATTTAATATTTGTTTTATCCTGCCACTTGAGATATAAATTAATAAAAAGAAGATATCCTCTAATAGGTGAAGTGTAGCACAGCAGCAATCATCTCTGCTTGAAGAATAAATCCATTATTTCCAGATGTAAGGGTATTGCAGCTGCTAGCCTGTCTCTCCTTTAGGGCCAGGGGCCACATTTCTAAAATTTTTCATAGATTTGAGTGACAAAATATGTGCATGCCAAAAAATAGGAATGTGCAAATGCCAAAAAAAAATCAAAATCAGATTTATAAAACCTTGTGAATTGACATTTCTAAGCAACTTACCATTTATACATTACTAGCTGTCCCCCATGGCTCCGCCCATGTAGCAGTGAAATAGGACAGTGAGAAGGGCCCGCCCAGCTCCCTACTCCTGACGTCACACTTCCTCCCCCCCTCGGCCCGCAGCCCCTCTCTCAGATTAGCACAAATATATTGCTTTTGCAAGCGAACTATGATTCTTAGTGCAATGAGAGAAGTCGCAAAATCAACCGGAATATTCAAGCAAATTATAGAAAAAAAAGATCTAAATCTGTTAAGTCATTCTCTCATTTGCTAAATAAGCGGAGTTAAGGTTACGCCCCGAGGGAGACACGTGAGTGAGGAGGGCCCCTCAGCCCGATGAATCTCTCTCAGATTTGCGCTAATAAATCAGTACTGCAAGCGAACTATGATAATTAGCACGATGAGTAAAGTCACAAAATCAACTGGAATGTTGAAGCAAATTCTAAAAAACAACCAGTCTAAATCCATTAAGTAGTTCTCTTGTGAAAAGCAGATAGAGAGACAGACGTTGGATTTTATATATACCGGGAGTCCTCGGGTTGCAACGTTTTGACATACAACATTTTGAGTTTACAATGCTCACTCCCATAAAAATTGAGACATGAGTATTTTGGCTTACACCATTAGCGTTGTACTTACAGACTACGTGGGGAAACTAGTTTGCTGCGCACGTAGGAAGTGTTCTGTTTGTGTGGCTTTGTTTGGTGAAATTGTGGCCCTTATCATGGCTCCTAAACAAAAGTCAGAGTCTTCAGATGCTAGTGCTTGGAAGAAGAGGAAAGACATCACGATGGAAGTGAAATTAGACATTATAAAGAGATCAGAAGGAATAAAGGTAAGGAATTTTTTTAAACTCATTTTTTCTGTTACTACAGTACAATGTACAGTACAGTATATTTATGTCCTTTTCCTTTTTCTGTGGCTTAGTTGTGTTTTTTTGTTCTAGATTATGATTTTGCAAATGTGTTAGGATAGGTAAGTGACTTAAGCTAGGGTGTGTTTCGACTTACACCAAAATTCGGGTTACATCACTATTGTAGTAATGGAACTGTGTCGTAACCCGAGGACCCCCTGTATAGAGATAATAAGTTTGTAATTACAGTTGTGTTTGAAAGTTTGTGAACCCTTTAGAATTTTCTATATTTCTGCATACATATGACCTAAAACATCATCAGATTTTCACTCAAGTCCTAAAAGTAGATAAAGAGAAACCAGTTAAGCAAATGAGACAAAAATATTATACTTGGTCATTTATTTATTAAGGAAAATGATTGAATCTATATATATAATTTACTAAGGCAAGACAACCATGGAAAGCACGCCGGAAGAGGCGTGGATTTACTAAGCTGCCGACAAGTGAGACACCTATGGCGCACGCAGGAAAGAGCCACGCCCACCAACTCCAAGACCATTGGATACGACGACAACTCGCAGGGCCACGCCCACCAACTCAGACGCGACGACACAGAAAAAAATGGCGTCATTTATATTCGCCTGTCGTAGCGGCCACATGCAGTGCAGGTCAGGTTAATGTCATGTGCATTGACTGTTCATAGAGGCATGTTTCTCGCGGAGGTGAATCGCCATATGCAGCGTGTGAAACGGTTTGCGAGGGGTATCCCAAGGGATCCTTAAAACAATCCTTTACAACTGAGGCTGAAGCACAATGAAGTAAGCAGTCTTTAAAACCAACTTTTCAGTTATGATGCATGACCGCATGCACCATAGCAAACTATTTTACACGCTACATACAGCTATTCGCTTCCGCGAAAAACATGCGTCTTCTTAGATGCTCCTGCAGGAACACGGAAGACGTTTTCCTGCCCACCAACGCTCCTTTTTCACTGGCCGGTGTCTACCCTCGCTCTCTAGGCATTCACACTGCCTGCCCATTTGCCCGGACGCAAAAACTCACCGACCACCCAGTTAGTCCCTTTCGTCTGCGGTAAGAGTCCACATGCATGTCTGAGACACGCGCCGTTTGTTATGCCACGGGTTCACTATTGTGTTGTATTTTGCTCTCTCCAGAGTTCCATCTTTTCATTCACTTACTGTTGTATTCTCACACCAACCCATTTTAGACATCCGTGTCTTTCCAGAAGTGTTTAGCATTCAATAAATAATTATGCATGACATTGACCGTGTGTCTACCCAGCGCAGACAGGCATGGGTAAGCCTTTGAACCCCATTCGGGCTGCAAGCCGTGGAATTCCCACTAAATGTGACTCATACGCTCCCACTCATTACGTCCCTACCTTTTGTGCACACCCCCCTCCTACCGTGGTCGGGTATCTTGGTGGATTATATATAGAAAAGCAGCCAAAACCGAGGGGTATTCCATGGGGTCCTTAAAACATTCCTTTACAACTGAGATTAAACCACAATGAAGTAGGCAGTCTTTAAAAACCGAGTTTTCGTTACGGCGCATGACCGCATGCACCATAGCAAACTGTTTTAAACGCTAAATACAGCAATTCACATCTGCGTCAAACATGCATCTTCTTAGATGCTCCTGCTCTTTGTTCACACCCCCTCCCACCTCGCTACTACCGTGGTCGGGTGTCTTGGTGGATTATATATAGAAAGGCAGCCAAAACCGCACAGAGCAATGAAAAGTCTACAGTTCCATCTTTTCATTCACTTTCTGTTGTATCCTCAAACCCTCCCTTTTTAGACAACTGTATTTTTCCAGAAGTGTTCAACCATCATTAAATAGTTATTGCAGCGTTTTGTGTTGTATTCCATCTTTTCATTCGCTTACTGTTGTATTCTCACACCAACCCGTTTTAGACAACAGTGTCTTTCCAGAAGTGTTTAGCATTCAACAAATAATTATGCATGACATTGAGCGTGTGTTGACCCGGCGTGGGTAAGAACCCCATTCGGGATGCAAACTAAGTCCCACAAAGTGCAACTCCTACGCTCCTACTGGTTGTGTCCCAACCCTTTGTACACACCCCCCTCCCACCTTGCTAATACCGTGGTCGGGTGTCTTGGTGGATTATATATAGAAAAGCAGCCAGATCCGCACAGAGCAATGAAAAGTCTACGTCACTCACAGGTACATCTGGACTGTGTAAAGACGACGACTCAAGTGACGAGTTGGAGGTGGGCACATGTGCGGGCAGTGTATACTAAACGAGAAATCAGCAGACTAGCATGACGGACGGAGCTGAATGGACGTCATTCTCCTCTCCTCCCATTCCACACTCCGCGCCGTGCACCCCCATCCCACTGTCTGGCAGGAGAAGTCGCGAGGACGGTGCGCCAGTTGTCAGTCACTTCAGACGATTGTGTGTTGGTTCGTTCCGTGCATTGTTACAATGTTGCTTTTCTTGCTGATTTATTACATTACCGATTTTCAAATGTTAATTCTCCCTGTGCTTAAAAATCATTAAAAAACTGGCCTGATTATGCGGCGTATAGTACGCCGCGGGTTGGCTAGTATTACATATTTGTGAGTGGCAAAAGTATGTGAACCTCTAGGATGATCAGTGAGTTTGAAGGTGAAATTCGAGTCCGGTGTTTTCAATCAATGGGATGACAATCAGGTGTGAGTGGGCACCCTGTGTTATTTAAAGAACAGGATCTATCAAAGTCTGCTCTTCACCACACATGTTTGTGGAAGTGTATCATGGCACAAACAAAGGAGATTTCTGAGGACCTCACAAAAAGAGTTGTTGATGCTCATCAGGCTGGAAAAGGTTACAAAACCATCTCTAAAGAGTTTGGACTCCACCAATCCACAGTCAGACAGATTGTGTACAAATGGAGGAAATTCAAGACCATTGTTACCCTCCCCAGGAGTGGTTGACCAACAAAGATCACTCCAAGAGCAAGGCGTGTAATAGTCAGCGAGGTCACAAAGGACTGCAGGGTAACTTCTAAGCAACTGAACGTCTCTCTCACATTGGCTAATGTTCATGTTTAGGAGAACACTGAACAACAATGGTCTGCATGGCAGGGTTGCAAGGAGAAAGCCACTGCTCTCCAAAAAAAACATTGCTGCTCGTCTGCAGTTTGCTAAAAATCACGTGGACAAACCAGAAGGCTATTGGAAGAATATTTTGTGGACGGATGAGACCAAAAGAACTTTTTGGTTTAAATGAAACGCGTTATGTTTGGTGAAAGGAAAACACTGCATTCCAGCATAAGAACCTCATGCTCTGTGAAACATGCTGGTGGTAGTATCATGATTTGGGCCTGTTTTGCTGCATCTGGGCCAGGATGGCTTGCCTTCATTGATGGAACAATGAATTCTGAATTATATGAGAGAATTCTAAAGGAAAATGTCAGGACATCTGTCCATGATCTGAATCTCAAGAGAAGGTGGGTCATGCAGCAAGACAACGACCCTAAGCACACAAGTCATTCTACCAAAGAATGGTTAAAGAAGAATAAAGTTAATGTTTTGGAATGGCCAAGTCAAAGTCCTGACCTTAATCCATTTGAAATGTTGTGGAAGGACCTGAAGCAAGCAGTTCATGTGAGGAAACCCACCAACATCCCAGAGTTGAAGTTCTGTACGGAGGAATGGGCTAAAATACTTCCAAGCTGGTGTGCAGGAATGAGCAAAAGTTACCGGAAACGTTTAGTTGTAGTTATTGGGGGGTCACACCAGATACTGAAAGCAAAGGTTCACATACTTTTGCCACTCACAAATATGTAATATTCGATCATTTTCCTTAATAAATAAATGACCAAGTATAATATTTTTGTCTCATTTGTTTAACTGGTTTCTCTTTATCTACTTTTAGGACTTGAGTGAAAATCTGATGATGTTTCAGGTCATATGTATGCAGAAATATAGAAAATTCTAAAGGCTTCACAAACTTTCAAGCACAACTGTATATGTACCTGTGCCTCCAACGCTTCCCTGAAACATCCATATATGTAGCATGCTAATCAGCCTCATACACATGAAATAACAAAACTGTTGAACTTCATTGGCTGGTAGAGCCACTCCCTCCTGACAGATCTAGACCCTGCTCCCTGCATTCAAGAATATATGGCTGTGCTCTGCAACTCAGAGCACAAGGTCATGTGTAGCATTATAGCACCTGACCTCTGCGCTCTTGGAGTCAGGGAAAGGTGTAAGGCACTATCATCAATCAATCAATCAATCAACATTTATTTATGTAGCACATATTCATACAACAAAATGTAGCTCAAAGTGCTTTACAAAATGAATAGAGAAATAGAAGACACAATAAAAGATAAACATAAGTCAACATTAATTAACATAGAATAAGAGTAATGTCCGATGGCCAGGGTGTACAGAAAAAACAAAAAAAAAAAAAAACTCCAAAGGCTGGAGAAAAAATCATCTACAGTAAGTGGGTAGCCACTATCATCTGGCGCATGTAATGATGTGGGTGCTGCACCAATGAATAGCACCGGCCCTATGAAACAGTGAGGGTTCAGCCAGTTACTTTACCAACAATCCAGCCCTCACGTACAGAACCATCATGTCTGCCAAAGCTAGTTTGCCTCAAAATAAATGAATCTCAGGCTGGCCCAGGCCACTGAGACACGACATTTGCTAGTCACATCTTGGATGACTTTTGCATTAATGGATTGTAACTGCTCATGGTTAACAAAAACAGCTTCATTCTCACCTGGTGCCCTTATTATAATATGAGCACAGTAAAGTGCTCTGCTTACATTAGGAGAAGCAGACACTGCCACAAATTACAATACAATTAATTTATTCTTTTGTTTTGCACTCTTCACTGAGTGCAAGTCCAGAACGCTGTGAACAGAGTTAAAATACAAGTACAGATTATACTAATCGCTAAATACAGAACTGGTACACATGAAAATGAAGATTTCTTAAAACACACCGAGAACAAGATAGAAATGTATTAAACATAGCTGTGTAAGCCCGTGCTGTAAAAAGCCTGGGGTCCTAGAAACTATTGAAAAAAATTGAAATCTAGAAATGTCACATAATTGAAAGGAACAACTCTGGACATCTCTCTCCTAGGAGAATTTGTTTTGCCGATGTGCTCGCCTTGCTTGTGCATTAGCAGCAGAAAGAAAAGTAAAAGGGATACCATTTTGCCAATGTTAGCGGCTAAGTGACTTTGTTTTTCTTCTGAGGTTTCATTTTGCGGATGTGCTCACCTTCATTGTGTTGTGGCAGAGGACCAGGGAACTTGCCCCACCAGAATGCCTGGAGCAGAGAAAGGCAGAGAGAAGGGCAATATCTCCAATGGACGCAAGAGGGCATACCCCCCTGAATTCCATCACCACCAGAGGGCGCCTGTATGGTTCCTGATCCCTGGAGGACAGCACTTCCACCACACCAGGAAGTAGTGCCAAACCAGGAACTGGTTCCGGGTGCAAGGGCAGCACTTCCACCACACCAGGAAGTGCTGCTGGAAAACCATCACAGAACACATGGAGCACATACGAGATGGGATGAAAGGGGCCACCTCACTCCATTCGGGGAGCCAGAGTCGGGAGGAGGAAGACGGAGCTGGCGAGAGAGGAGTGGAGGTGGCTGAAGAGTAGTGAAAAGGACTGTGTTTGTGGATTGTGCACGATATTGTGTGTGGTGTTGTGAATAAATGGTGCATATTTTGGACAGTCAGTGTCTGTCTGTGTCCAGGCCATTTTTCACAGTGTATTATCAGTGGGAGGATAAGTAAAAGGGATACTGTTTTGCCGATGTTAGCAGCTAAGTGACTTTGTCTTTCTTCTGAGGTTTCATTTTGCTGACATGATGGCCTCGCCTGTGTTTTCTGTTTCCTCAGAGGTGGAGCCCTTACCCCGACTTCACCCACCTCTCACTTCCGGGCCGGACAGACACACACACTTCCATGTGTAGATTGTTTATATACAGTATAAGATAAATGGAAACCAACAATATTTGTCCATGAGTTTATTGATAAACTTGTTGACTATGGTGGAGATTGAAATTGTGAAAGAGAAAGTCAAAAGCAAAGTCACAGTCCTGGAGACCTCGGCCAACTGGCCACCTACTCGCTTCTGGGTTTTCTTCATTGGAGCCTTTGCTGGACCATCCAATGAGTCCAACTCTCCTTTAACCAAGATGACTTTTCCATATGCAGAAGAGCAGCGTGGCAGTAAAGCAGTGGTACCAAGTGTCACATCCTAATGCCAAGAAGAGAAATGGAACAGAAAAGGGTTAGTAATGGTTTAAAAATATTGTGATACTTACATTTCTGTACAAGAGATTAACAGAAACAGAAATACAGTATGCACAACTAATCCGCAGCTCTAGTCAGGGTATGCCAGACTTGAGAAGTGAATCTTCAGCCTGGGTTTAAAAGCTGAGACTGAAGGGGGATCTTTTTTGCATAGGAAAAACATGCTATATTTTATGTATGCACACCCACACCATACAAAAACAGTGCAGGTTGCTTAATATCTTCAAGCACATCAGGCATGATGGAAAGAAGTTTGTTTGGGATATTTCTGATCACCGGGCTAGTACCCTGAGAAGTGACAACAGGTAGCAGATATAAACTGTTGAAAAGCCAAAAAAGTTCTTCAGTGCAAATACATAACACAGGCCCTCATAAAAGGGAACTAAAACAGAGTTCATACATCATATAACTCATTTTTAATGTATTATTTAATTTTGTTATGTTTAAAAATATTTAAGTACTCTTTCATTAAATGTCTTTATGCTCCAAATATTTTGTAGGTGGTTCCCCAAGAGGTTGGGCCACCTGTCAATCACTATTGAGGGCAGGAACATTCCTGAACAGGGCGCCAGGTCATTACTTTGGTGCACGTGTACACACAAATATCAGGGGTCAACTTGGCATCGCTAATCCACCACACCTACAAGTCTTTGGACTGTAGAAGGAAACTTACATGAAAATGGGGAGAACATGCTAACTCCATTCAAAGGGAACCAAGGACTGTCTTTTTGTTGCACTGTGGCAGCACTGTAATTGCACTACTATGCCAACCACTATTTTTTCTTTTTTTTATTAAATAAAATGAAATGTTGTTAACTTTTATGGCTGCAAAAGTTTCAAGAGACCCAGAGCAGGTTATGAAAACTGCTACACCTGCAATTAGGAAACCCTTTGAACTCTCGCTTTATATCTCTTCCTTATGTAATAACAGTTTGTGAATCTGTTAATTTTAAAGGCATAATATAACCTGTGGTTTGTAAACCTCTGAAGGAGGCGGCAAGGTATTGGAGAGTTTCATGGGGTATCATTAAATACTATTAAACTGTTTTTTGTAAGTCCTGTTGCATTTGATTACTGCAAAGCTATGATGTGGAAAGGCACATTCAATAACAAAAAGGAGGAACGAATCGGGCATAATTGCTTAGGTGGACATGCTGTAATTATCTGGGCTGAAATCAAATAATTATGCAGCCATGTGCCATTGCTCTGTATACAGAGCCAGCAACTGTGCAAATCAATGTATGATTGTTATAATTGGTTTTATAATGTCAACAACTATTGATAAATAAGATAAAACTGGAAATCTTCAAATGGCAGCTTTGGAAGAAAAATAGTTTCATCTATGAACTAAAATCAAATAAAAAATCGTGTTAAATAGATAGATAATCTATCTATCTATCTATCTATCTATCTATCTATCTATCTATCTATCTATCTATCTATCTATCTATCTATCTATCTATCACATTATATTATCCATCCATCCATTATCCAACTTGCTATATCCTAACTACAGGGTAATGGAGGTCTGCCAGAGCCAATCCCAGCCAACACAGGGCGCAAGGCAGGAAACAAACCCTGGGCAGGGAGCCAGCCCACCGCATTATATTATATTATCCATCCATCCATTTTCTAACCCGCTGAATCCGAACACCTGTATGTCTTTGGATTGTGGGGGGAAACCTACGTAGACACAGGGAGAACATACAAACTCCACGCAGGGAGGACCCGGGAAGCAAACCCGGGTCTCCTAACTGCGAGGCAGCAGCGCTACCACTGCGCCACCGTGCCGCCCTATATTATATTATATTATATTCCATCCATCCATCCATTTTCTAACCCGCTGAATCCGAATACAGGGTCACGGGGGTCTGCTGGAGCCAATGCCAGCCAACACAGGGCACAAGGCAGGAACCAATCCTGGGCAGGGTGCCAACCCACCACAGGACACACACAAACCAAGCACACACTAGGGCCAATTTAGAATCGCCAATCCACCTAACCTGCATGTCTTTGGATTGTGGGAGGAAACGGGCGCCGGAGAAACCCGCGAACACGGGAGAACATACAAACTCCACGCAGGGAGGACCCGGAAGCAAACCGGGTCTCTAACTGCGAGGCAGCAGCGCTACCACTGCGCCACCGTGCGCCCTATATTATATTATATTATATTATATTATATTATATTATATTATATTATATTATATTATATTATATTATATGAGGCGGCACGGTGGCACAGTGGGTAGCGCTGCTGCCTCACAGTGTTCGCTTCCTGGATGCTCCCTGCGTGGAGTTTGTATGTTCTCCCTGTGTCTGCATGGGTTTCCTCCGGGTGCTCCGGTTTCCTCCCACAAAGACATGTAGGTTAGGTGCATTGGCGATTCTAAATTGTCCCTAGTGTGTGTGTATGCACGCCCTGTGGTGGGCTGGTGCCCTGCCCAGGGTTTGTTTCCTGCCTTGTGCCCTGTGTTGGCTGGGATTGGCTCCAGCAGACCCCCGTGACCCTGTAGTTAGGAAATAGTGGGTTGGTTAATGGATGGATGGATTATATTATATTATACTAGCCATTCCCCGTGGCTATGCCCGCATATTAGTGAAACAGGACAGTGAGGAGGGCCCCGCCCAGCTCTCTACTCCTGACGTCACGCTTCCCCCTCCCCTCAGCGCTCAGCCTCTGTCTTAGATTAGTGCGACTATATCGCTCCTGCAAGCAAAATATGATTCTTAGTGCAATGAGATAAGCAGCAAAATCAACCAGAATATTCAAGCAAATTATAGCAAAAAAAATGATCTAAATCCGTTAAGTAGTTCTCTCATTTGCTAACTAAGCGGAGTTAAGGTTACGCCCCGAGGCAGACAGGTGAATGAGGAGGGATCCACAGCCCGATGAGTCTCTCTCGGATTCACATTAATAAATCAGTACTGCAAGCGAACTATGATAATTAGCATGATGAGAAAGTCACAATATCAACGGAAAGCAAATTATAGAAAGAAGCCCAATCGAAATCCGTTAAGTAGTTCTCTCGTGAAAAGCGGACAGACATACAAAAGGGTCTAAAAAAACTATAAGAATTTTCACGCTTGGACCACAAAATTTTTAAAACCGTTTCTTAGCGAGCACCTATGGGCCAAATTCCAAATTTCAAGTCCCAAGTTCTTATGGTTCGGGAGATTTTGTGATGAGTGAGTCAATGATATTTGGCCTTTATATATATACTGTATATTATATTATATTATATTATATTATATTATATTATATTATATTATATGGACAGATAGATATGTAAGACACTATATAACATATAGATAGATTTTCACAGTACAGTGAAATAAAATGACTAAAATCTTTCCATAATTATTTTACATGCTCTACTAATACATAACTAGAAAAGGGGACACAGCAACCCATAGCATTTAAAGGGCACGGAATGGAAAAAATCGGGGGCCAATTTTTAGTCAGAAGCCCTGTGGAGCATTTTCTACAGCAGATTTTGATGTTATTTACTACTATATTTTTTAACGTATTGTCCATATGCTTTGAGAATCACATCTAGCCCCACAAGACTAATAAGCTGGAAGTCATCTGTGTGTCCATGTACGCAGACCTAATGATCTTGGACAGCCTGCCACTCGACAGAAAGATCAATAAGCACACCTGAAAAGCAGCTTCCATTTTTTTCAAGACAGACAAAGAGAGTCTGGGCCAACAGCAAGCTGGCGGAGAATACCAAGTCCATGTGTATGTGCTTCCTGAACATGTTGCTGTACACCAGGGAGACTTTGCACAAAATAAGAGCAGTGGCTTCGAAATGCCCTTCCTCAGGTGTTTGTCTGGTATCTTTTGAAGAGATAAAAATCCTCAACAACACGGTGCTTGAGAGGGCAGTCACCACCTCTGTTTTCACGTTCATCAAGCATACTGGCTGGGTCACAATTCACACATGGTCGATGGGCAGATCTGGCAAGAAGTCAACAGGAAGACCCCTGATGTGCTGCAAGGATGTCCGCAAGTATGACCTCAAGGCAGTCAGCATCAATGCCCGCACTTGGCAGTCAGACAGGAATACCTGGGAGCTGGAGGTGATGAAGGATCTCTGGAGCAAATGACCAAAGTGGTACAAAAAGCTGAAGATAAGAAAGCCTACAGGAAGTCACTTGACCAAGATGTCAGAGCTCCCTCAGCGTTCTTTTGTACATGGTGTAGCAAAGACTGCATATTCCCTTGGGATTGAAGGTTGCCTACTACTTCTACTATACAACCCAATTTCAAAAAAGCTGGGGCAAAAAAGTGATTTGTAAATTGACTTTAACTTGTATTCATGCACAAAGAGTTGTGAAAGAAGTCACCCTCGGACACACAAAAAGATTTGGGGCAGCCACCCATATATTGCTGCAATGATTAACTGAAATTGTACAGATGTACTCAGGTCAACTGCTCAACATGAACTGATGGGTAGTGGCAAATATAGGCCATCAAAGGAAGTGATGTCATCTATGTTGGAACTGGAAGTGACGTCCCTCTTGAGGCAATGAACTGGAAGTGACGTCTTTCTTGGTGCCGGAACTGGAAGTGACGTCTTATTGGGAGTCGGAACCGGAAGTGACATCACTCTTGGTGCTGGAACCGTGTTTTGTCTGTAGAGAAAATAGATAAAGGATTAGTGCATCCCGTCGCCCCCTGGCCTGGCATGGAATTACCTTCTTTCGGTCCACTCAGCTTCCTCCTACTCAAAGACAAAGTATTTCATGGTTTACCTAATCAACCATATTGTTTTTGAAGACATACGTTTATTCTGAAATTGATATGTACTAAAAAATGTGGGACAAGGTAGCATAGGACTAATAATAATGTGACAAGTTGAAATAAGGTGATGTTAAACAGGTGGGGCAATGGTGCTCCAGTATATAAGGTACTTCCAATAACAAAAGGAAGGATGACTCAAGACTCGTCAACAGATGCAAATAATCCTACACTTTGAAAAGAACGTTCCACAAAGGAAAGGTGGTGGAGTTTGGGGCATGTCATCTCTACAGAGTACAATATAATAAAAAGATTCAAGGAATCTGGTCAAATCTCAGCGTGTGAAGGAGAAGTTCAAAAACCACTTCTGATTGTGCATGATCTTTGATCGCTCAGATGTCACTGTCTTAAGAACCATCAAGCATCTTTCATGGATATCAAGACACAGGCTTGAGAATATTTCAGCTTTACTTTGCAAAACAGAAGCCACGTATCAACACTGTGCAGAAGTGCCGCTTACTTGTCTAGACTCAGTCTAATCCGATTTGGAAAGTGGCCCAGTGGAATTGTCTTTTGTGATCCAATGATTCAACATTTCAAACAGCTTATAGAAAAAACAGTTGTCGTACTCTCCAGGCCAAAAAGAAAAATAACAACAAGAACATTTATTTCCATAGCATGCTTTCATACAAATGATGTAGCTCAAAGTGATTTATAAGAGGAAGAAAGAAAAAAGAAAAATATAAAAAAAAGATTAGGCAACTGCGGTGGGCTGACACCCTGCCCGGGGTTTGTTCCTGCCTTTGCGCCCCGTGCTGGCTGGGATTGACTCCAGCAGACCCCCATGACCCTGTGTTAGGATATAGCGGGTTGGACAGTGGATGGATGGATGGAAGATTAGGCAAAACTAATTAACAAAGAATAAAGTAAGGTCTGATGGACAGGAGGACAGAAAAAAACAAAAAAAACTCCAGAGGGCTGGAGAGAAAAAAACAAAATCTGCAGGGGTTCCTAGGCCACGAGACCACCAAGTTCTTCACCACCTAACGTCTATACTCTGTTTCACCACCCTAATTAATATACTCCATAAGTGACAGGGCCTGATGTTATATTTATAGTTCAGGGTGTACAGAGTGGAGTGAGTCGGTGACAGGTCTACTGATCCTTGTGGTGCTCCAGTGTTGCTCACACAGTCCTTGAGTCTGCCTGACAGACAGTCCATCATCCAGGACACCACAGGCTCGTCCAACTGCATATGCCTGAGTTTAGCCCTTAACACGATTGGCTGGATGGTACTGAAGGAGCTGGAGAAATCAAAATAATTCATATTCACAATGCTGCCAGCTTTGTCCAGGTGAGAATAAGCCTTGTCTGATAGGCGAACTACAATGGGTCCAGATGGTCTACCACAACAGGACTCATACAGACCAGGACCAGCCTCTACAAAGGTCTTCATGATGTTAGATGTAAGTGCCACTGGTCTGTATCATTTTACCTTGATGAAGAGACGCCAGCTTTCTTTGAAACTGGATCATGCATTCGATTATTTCATTGGTTTTAGCCTATGCAGACAGCAATGCATCAGAAAAAGAGTCCTTGAGTCTCACAAATTGCAGTCTGCCTGACAGATACGAGGTGTGGCAGAAAAGTAATGAGACTGGCAACACTGCAAGCGATCTGGCAACACTGCAAGCGATCTGGCAACGCTGCGCTGTTGTCCTTGATAGAGCACGTGTATCAGTACCCTCCCATAGCTCAGTGTGAGTTTCAACTCCTTCCGTTAACTAAGTGATTTTTGTGACTGCTATTAGCGAAGTTGTGTTTTTGGTTGTGCGTCACGCAAAATGGAACAGCGGAATTTGGAGCAACGTTGTACCATTAAACGGCAAGTGTGACGTTTGAAAAGTTAAAACAGGCCTATGGGGAACATTCTTTATCCCGAGCACAAGTTTTTCGCTGGCACAAGTCATTTTTGGAAGGCAGAAAACACGTTGAAGATGAACACCGTTCAGGGAGGACTACAACTTCGAAAACCAATGAAATATTGAACGTGTGAACACTCTTGTGAGATCAGACCGTCATTTTAACACTAAGAATGTTGAGTGAACAATTAAATTTGAACAGATTTACCGTTCATCAAATTTTGACTGAACATTTGCACATGCGAAAGGTCTGTGCCAAAATGGTGCCAAAAAACTGCCCTCTCCATAACAGAATTTTTGACCTCAAAAGGCATTCCTGTGGTTCCCCAGCCCCCTTATTCACCTGACCTGAGTCCGTGTGACTTTTTCCTTTTTCCTAAACTGAAAAATGTCCTCAAAGGGCGTCATTCCGGGACTTTAGAAAACATCCAAAAGAGTGTAACGGACATGCTGAAGACCATACCGGTTGAAGACTTCCAGCGCTGCTACCAACAGTGGGAACAACGTCTCCATCGGTGTGTAGCTGCCCAAGGGAACTACTTTGAAGGGGATAACATTGATGTTTGAAAAAAATAAAAACTTTGGTAAATAAAAAATCAGTCTAATTACTTTTCTGCCCATCATCTGGGACACCACTGGCTCATCCACTTGCAGATCTCTGATTGTACCCTTTAACAGGGATAGCCAGATGATACTGAAGGGAATGGAGAAATAAATACATATTTTATACATATCTTTGACAGGTATCTTGGCCAGTAATATCCATCCATCCATTATCCAACCCGCTATATCCTAACTACAGGGTCACGGGGGTCTGCCGGAGCCAATTCCAGCCAACACAGGGCATAAGGCAGGAAACAAACCCCGGGCAGGGCACCAGCCCACCACAGGGCACACACACACACCAAGCACACACTGGGGACAATTTCGGATCGCCAATGCACCTAACTTGTATGTCTTTGGACTGTGAGAGGAAACCGGAGCACCCAGAGGAAACCCACGCAGACACAGGGAGAACATGCAAACTCCACACAGGGAGAACCCGGGATATAATACAGTATAACGAATATAATATATTGCTGTTATGATTCCGGACTCTATTAGTTTTTTATTAGTTTGTTTCTTTCTCAATTTTGAATTTTTTCAGTCTTCTTAATTTTTGTTTTTTTTAAACCTTGTTAGTTTCATTCTGTTATTTTTTCAACTTGGATTCTTTGTGTAAGAAATTTTTCACATTTGTATTTTGTTTTGATGCTGTAAATAGACTGAGAATAGAAGGACTGGGAAGTGAAGCTTTGATGAAGAAAGCTATCATTTAAAAAAAAGATAAAGAAAACAAATCTGTGGCCTAACAAAAGGGGTAAACCCTACACAAGAACGAAGAGAGTCGTTTATCAGACAGGTAATCTTTGAAATCTCACAGAGAATGAAACCTGGGTATCCACAAACTTGGACGGTGAATTGTTCTGAGATGATATCTTTTAAGCCGTAGCATTGATGACGTGATTTATGGCAACTTTCAAGGACTTGCTCCAGCAACTTCTGGCAACGCGTTAAGCAGCCAGTTGACGTACTAAGTAAAATGCCATGGAGGTAAATAATGAAAATAAAGATGAGAAAAATTATGTTATTCTGAAAAACGCTTTATATCATGAAAGTAATCTCACCCACAAATTCACTGAAGAATAAAACAAAAATCTTTACCGCAAAAGATGTGTAGAAAAAATGTCAAAGTTCAGAAAAAATTGAAAACATAAGAAAATCATGACAGGGTGCAACACCAGGTAATTGTTGTTGACAGCATAGTTCACTGCTAACGTGCCACACCCTGAAACTGATATCACAATCCAGGTTCTAAAAAAGATGGCGAGACACAACAGTAAGCATCCACATTTGTAAATAACTCTGGAAGAACTGCCTCAGTGGTTAGTTTCAAAGTTTCGTGGTGTTTGAATGTGACTTGTTTCGAACTTTGAGCTGGACTTCTCCATTCATCTCCCAATCATTTCTCCTGCCCTAACATCAGAGTGTTGGCTCTGAAGCTAAGGATCTGCACTGCTATTCAGAATATTGTTGCTTCGAATCCCCGTTACTGCTAAAAAGAGACCCTGTCAGCAACCACACAAGCAAAAATAATAAAAATCTATATATCAAGGAGAAACAGTTTTCAGTACGGCATGAGGGCAAAGGAACTTACAACTGGGAAAATATGGGGTGGGAAAAAGCAGGTTTGCAGTTGTGAGTACGTGAGGCTGGCCATTTGAGAACTTAGATTGTGCTATTGTGACATTCTTTTGAGTTAATACAGTAAGTTAATAAAGCTATTTAGTTAATAAACCTATTGTAATAATCATAACATGTATGTCTTTTTCCATTGGAACAACTGTAAACCTAATTTTGCCTGTGTTTAAAATTAAGTAGGGCCTGACTAGCACTAAAGTTCTGGGCCTGCCTACCTTCCTTCTCCTCCTCTCACTTATAAGGCTGGCATATCCTACTTCAGGTGAGATCTTACCTCTGCATCGCTGCCAAGGTTGTCTGCCAGAAGGATGATATGATATTAAACACATTTCGATGTGTGTCTTTGTTTTTTTTGGCATATAGATTGCATTTCTCATGTCTAACTTTTTAACTTTCACCCTGATGAATTCTAGGAAACTGTAATTTCACTCCCGTTTTAGCTTGATTTGTTTATGTGAGGCCTTTGACTCTCGTCAAGAGACTTTAAAGAGCATCACATTCATTACATTACAAATACTGTGCGCGCCAATGTCAGTCTATGACAGCGGTCCTCAAACTTTCATATTTCGCGCCTCCCCATTAGCACATTATCATACAAAACATGCAGCTCAAAGTGCTTTACAAAATGAAGAAAGAAAAAATATAAAAATGAGGGGATTCCACGGCCATGAGACCACCTAGTCCCCCTCTAGGCATTCTACCTAAGATAAATGATCTCAATCAGTTGACATGGTTTTCAGGTTTCACATGGAAGAATTACACGATGATTGTCATGTGGACCTCTTGCTTTCAATCCATCAATGTAAGGACTGCATGGTGCTTTGATCAGGTGGTTGTGGCACAGATCACCATTACTTACAAATCTGAGAGCACATTAAGATCTCAAGATGCCATTCTGCTTATGATTCCAAGGATTAATAAAATAACAGTGGGAGGTCGATCTTTCAGTTACTGGGCCCCAAAGCTGTGGAATGATCTGCCTGCTACTGTAAGAGAAGTCTCTTCAGTATCAGCTTTCAAATCCTGGCTGAAGACTCAGAACTTCAGTTTAGCACACCCTGACTAGAGCTGCTGAATAGCTGTGCATACTGCATCTCTGTTGTTAGTCATTAATTCTAAAATATAAGTAACATTATATTTATAAGCCGGTATTAAATCTTGTCTATTCTGCTTCTCTTCTTGGTACCCTCTTGTGACACTTGGTGCCACTGCTTTACTGCCAAGTTGATATCATATCTAAAGTGACCCTGACTTCTCTCTCTCATTCTTTCCTAGGGAACGAAGTGGAAGCAGAAGCAGACAATGGGCGACAGTGAGATGAATCGCATCGTCAAAGAACTTCAGGTTCTTGACAACCAGATCCAGAAACTCCTCTCCAGGGGATTTGAAGGCTCGGCTGCTGGAAAAATCATCCCCATCATCTTAAATCGACACAACACATCGAGCTTTAGTAACATCGACTCTACACTGTGCCACTCACCTCCAAGGCAAAGAGAGCTTCAACCCCGCGCCTCGTCGTCGGAGCGACAATGCCAACGATGAAGACCTCGTCTTGTTTACGCTATGCAGGCAGGGGTTTAAGGCTAGAACACCTCCATTGGCACAGGCAAGCATCTCCACCCAGAACCGCTTCGAAATTCTCCACGCCTGCAGTTTACCTTCAACCCCGGGTGATGTATTTGTGATTGGTGATTCAATCATAAGAAATCTAAACATCACATGCCCTAATCAGAAATGTTTTGTTTTTTGTTTTCCCTGTGCTCGTGTCCGAGATGTTATGAGATGTGCACCAACAGTCTTCGAGAAGCACAAGAAGAGGGCAGTGGGATCCATTGTCATACATGCTGGGGTAAACGACGTGAGACACTGAAAGTCAGAGATTCTCAAAGGAGAAAACAAATTGCCACGAAGGAGAGGACCCCGTCTGCAAGAATCTTCATCTCGGGTCCCTTACCTCTCATTAGAAGATCAAACGAGCATTACAGTCGTCTACTGGGATTAAACACCTTGCTGAAAGGCTTCTGCGAGAATCAAAACATCTGGCTCATAGACAACTGGGACCTCTTCTGGTAGAGGCCACGTTTATTCAAGCAGGATGGTCTGCATTCAAATACATTCGGCACCCGGGTCCTCTCCAAAAACATCGCTAAGGTAATTCGTCTCTCTTGACTCGTTATTTCTACTCCTAACCCTTTCTGTAATGCTTTGCTAGGACATTATAATTCTTTAACAAAGTCTTCCGCAAAGTGCACTGCATTACTACTCTAATACCTAACCTCAATGCATGTAAAAAATCTAGGCAGTGCAGCATAAATACAAATAATTTAATTACAATTACACCTTTACATGAACAATGTATTAAATCTATAAAAACAGATTATAGATTAAATAAAAAATAAGCACAGAGCGGCGCTAATAAAAATAACTTAATTTCTATCTCCAATACCAACAAACTTTTTTTCAAAGAAGTATCAGGCATGCTAATTGATAGAATTCTTGACATAGTAAACTCGTCATTAGATACGGGGGTCTTCCAAGACTGTCTTAAGACTGCTGTAGTTAAACTCCTGCTCAAGAAAAATAATCTCGACTCCTCTGCTTTTGAAAATTTTACACCTATTTCTAACCTGCCTTTCTTAAGTAAAATTCTAGAGAAGGCAGTCATTATGCAGCTAAATAACCACCTTAATAAACCTGCTCTTCTTGATAAATTTCAGTCGGGTTTTAGGACAAATCACAGCACAGAAACTGCACTCATTAAAGTAGTAAATGACTTGCCGGGTAAATGCAGACAGAGGCCGTGTATCTGTTCTCATCCTCTTAGATCTGAGTGCCGCATTTGACACCATTGATCACAACATTCTTAGAAATCACCTTAGTCAATGGGTGGGCCTCTCTGGCAGTGTCTTAAATTGGTTTGAATCCTACCTGGCAGGTAAAACATTCTGTGTTAGTTGTGGTAATTACAACTCAAAGACACATGATATCCTATATGGTGTTCCACCAGGCTCTATCCTGGGTCCGCTGCTCTTCTCAATCTACATGCTTCCGTTAGGTCAGATTACCACAGCTATGCTGATGACACACAGCTGTACTTATCAATAGCACCTGATGACACCAACTCTGTTGTTTCACTAACATAATTTCTTACTTGTATTTCTGAGATGATGAGTAGTAATTTTCTCAGCTTAATTAAAGAAAAAACTGAAATTTTAGTGATTGGCAATAATGGATATAATGAGGTTATTAGAAATAAACTTGATGCATTAGGATTAAAAGTCGGAGGTAAAGAATTTAGGGGTAACTGTTGACTGTGACCTGAATTTTAAATCGCATATTCGTCAGTCCACTAGGACAGCATTTTTTCACCTATGAAACACAGCAAAAGTTAGACCTCTTATATCATTGAAAGATGCTGAGAAATTAGTTCAGGCTTTTGTTTTCAGTCGACTAGATTACTGTAACTCACTCCTCTCAGGACTACCCAAGAAAGACATAAATCGACTGCAACGAGTGCAGAATGCAGCTGCTAGAATCCTAACTAGGAAAAGAAAATCTGAGCACATCTCTCCAGTTTTGATGTCACTACATTGGTTATCTGTGTCATTCAGGATTGACTTTAAAATACTGCTTATGGTTTATATAAGCCTTAAATAATCTCATCTCGCTCAATCTTATATATCGAAGTTTCTGACATCTTATATTCCAAATCGTAACCTTATATCAAATATATATATATATATATATATATATATATATATATATATATATATATATATATATATATATATACATATCAAATGTGTGCCTACTTAGAATTCCAAGAGCAAAACTTAAAAGAAGTGGTGAGGTGACCTTCTGCTGTTATGCACCTAAAATATGGCATAGCTGACTGATAGAAGTTCACAGGCTGATACGGTGGAGCACTTTAAAAAACTGCTAAAAACACATTACTTTAACATGGCTTTCTCATAACTTCATTTTGATTTAATCCTGATGCTCTGCATATTCAATTAATTATCATTACTATTCATGGTGGATCCAAAATCCATACTAACCCCTACTCTCTGTTCTGTTTTTTTTCCGGTTTTCTGTGGTGCCGACCTGTGCCACCACCACCTAATCAAAGCACCGTGATGTCCCTACACTGATGGATTAAAGGCCAGAAGACCACATGACCGTCATCATCAAGTCCTACAGTGAAGACTGATTGAGGTCATTTATCTTAGGTAGAATGGCTAGAGGGGGCTGGACAGTCTCGTGGCCTCAGGACCCCTGCAGATTTTATTTTTCTCTCCAGCCGTCTGGAGTTTTTTTTTTTTGTTTGTTTTTTCTGTCCTCCCTTACTTTTTCAGACCTTACTTTTATTGTATGTTAATGAGTGTTCTGTGATTTTAGTTATTACTTTGTCTTTTTTCTCTTTCTTCATCATGTAAAGCACTTTGAACTACATTATTTGTATTGTAAATGTGCTATAGAAATAAATGTTGTTGTTGTTGTTTGCCTGCTTATGGAAAAGTTGACTCAAATAAAGGAGCATTGGAGGGGCAGATTGGCCAGCCCAGCACCAACTCAGCTGTAGAATGGCCAGTAGAAGAAGGAGGCTTGCTGATCTTAGAACTGTTTTTCATTTATGTTAATTTGTTTCTACTTTCTTTTTCATGTATTTGAACAAATCTGTGTCCTTCTATGTGATAATTCTTTATTTAGTGAATGGTATCATCTATTCTTCCATTTTGTCTTGAGTGTTGTCGTGTCGCTCTGCATCTGTACTTTGTGAGCAGAGCAGTGAAAGAATAAAGTAGCTTGTACTTCTGAGGTGGCCATGATAGATTGACCATCTAGGTCTGAGAAAAGGATTACTTATATTCTGTTTTGTGTTGTATTTACCCCAATTTTTGACACATTGCATGCCCAACTTACCTGGAAGGTAGGGATCTCTCACTGAATGAACTTTACCATGATTTTTTCCATTTCTTATTTTTTTTTGGGGGGGTGAAGGGGGTCTGTTCTTGTCTTTTTAGCAAGTCAAGGTGTGTGCTGTCAAAAAAATAGGCCTGTTAAAGGCCATTGAGGTATTTCTCATGTAATTTTTGGCTCTACCACAAATAAATTGCTGTTCCTGTTGTGATACCATCGCCTGGTCTTTTCGTTCTCTCACAGTGATTCTTGGACTTTTATGTGTTTCTTAAAGGATGGGAGAGCCTTTTAAAGGATAACCTGGGAGTACTTGTGCAGCTTGACCAAGCCACCCAAGAAAGACAAATGGGTCATCAAAACCTTCAAAGAAATGCTTCTCCAAGTGAGGACCTCCTCTGTGTTCCATGTGCCATTGTCTCTCCAGTCAGCCCCGGACTTACAAAATGACAGTTCCTGAATGGTGGGCTTTGAGTGCAACTCCTCATTGCTGCCATTTAGTTTTCCAGAGGATTTAAACACAACTTCTGTGCCCTCAAACAGTGCTTTTTAACCATTCGGTCACCACCTTGCCAGCAGTAGGTAAGTATACATGTTGTACGTATCAAGTCAAGTCAAGTTGGGGAGCATGCACTGGTACAGTGTGTTGCCGCACCCACTACACAATGAAACAACTCGGGATCCCGGTAGGCAACCCCCCAGGCAGACACGTGGTTCATTCCAAACCACCTGCCACAGCCAGGTGTTACGTGGGCAACCCCTTTGCCTTGTCCAGCCACTCGGGTCCCCAACAATGAGGATCTTACGAGCTGGATCACCATCGGGGAAACGTGTCACATGACCGTAGTGCCGTAGGTGACGCTCCTTCACAATGTAGGTAATGTGCCTCATTCGGGACTCCATGAGCAACCACTCATTCGACACAAAGTCAAACCAACGGTACCCAAGGATTTTCCGGAGAGACGCAGTACCAAAGGAGTCCAGTCTTCGGCTCAGGTCACTGGATAGCGTCCATATAGTGTAGAAGGAAATTTTTTTATATTAGCATATAGAATAGCAAATTAACATAAAGAGCCATAAAAAGTAATTAAAAGCTTCTAAAATATTACATTAAGTATAAATTAGAATATTAAGCAAATAAGATAGGTCAAGCAAATAGTTAACTAAAAATCAGTTATATTGCAATATTTTTAAGCATACAGCAAAATTTCCAGAGTAAGAAAAGAACAGAAGATTGACGCACAGAAGCCAGCTTAGAACAGGATAAGAGGTTGAGAACACCTGTGATTCAAGGCTAGGAAGCTAAGGAAGCAATAACACAGAAGATGGCTCTGGAAAGCACGTAGCTTAACCAGCTGGATTGGTGAATCAGCAGAGAGGCAAAAAAAAGGCTCTTTGCTGTAAGCAAGGTCACACTGTAATGCATGAAAAGAAAATCTTAGTAAATTCAGGCTTTAGCAAAAAATATTTGAAGAAATATTAGAAATTAGCTTTAGTGTAGAAATTAAGACAAATCAAGTATGCCAAGCAATTATTAAATGAAATGCCTATACAATATTTCTTTTTAATTAAAGTTTAGCTTTAGGCCAATATTATAGTATAGCTTGAAAGGCTAGAGGAGGAAGTGACACCATGAAAGACCAAATATGGAATAGAGGACATCTGCCCAGTTGAAGAACCAATCAGGAATAAGAAAAACAGAAACAGGAATAAACAATAGACAGTATGGCCAGGTGCAGAATGAGCTCATTGAACAAGGTTAAAATGATAAGAAATTGTTATAAAAACTTCGATTATGGCAATGTTCAGGGCTCAATCTCATTCGGCCGAATTGGGTTGAGTTTGTGTCGTTGATTTATTGCAATAAAGCCTTAAAACTCTGTCTGTCTATCTTGAATTCTAATAGCCTTTATTTTTAGGTAAAAAGCCTTCTGATGATGAATTTTTTGCCACGACAATAGCAAGACAGGAAGCACCAGGACTCTAAAGACTTGGACCTTCGTCCTTTTGCGTAGATATCAAGAGCACCACACACCCCTTTCCAGCGACCTCATGACCCCTCATGCTCTCTCAATCCATCTACTGACTTCATAGGAAGAGTCACCAGATACATGAATGTCACTGCCAAGGTAAGTAAACCTCTCGACAAGGTCGACAACTCTCTCCTCAGACAGACACACTGCTGATGCCTGTGCCCAAGAGGTCATTAAAGGCCTGGATCTTGGATTTTATCAGGACGCTCGCAAGCCCAGACACTTGGACTCCTCACTCAGTCTCTCGAGCGCCCCAATCAGAGCCTCCATTGACTCCATGAAGATCACAGCATCGTCAGCAAAGTCATGATCTGTGAATCTTTCTTCACCAACAGATGCCCTACAGCCATTGGACCCAATGACTTTGCCCAACACCCAGTCCATGTAAGCATTAAACAGAGTAGGAGCAGAAAACACACTCAGTGTTTCTGCCTCCACTCCGCACAGCACTCACAGTACCAGAGTACAGGCCGGCCATGATATCCAGCAACCTCGAGGGGATCCCACGAACCCTCAGAATGTCCCACAGGGCAGCTCGATCAACCGAGTCAAACGCTTTACGAAAATCAACAAAGGCTGCAAAGAAATATACCTTTTTTAATTAATTTATCTTTATGTAGTGTAATTTTATGAGCTTTTCTGAGTAGACATGCAACTGTGAATTTTATTATACTATGTACACATAACAAAAAAACTAGTTAACTTGACTTGATAATAATAATTCTTTACATTTATATAGCACTTTTTCTCACTACTCAAAGCACTTTACATAGTGAGTGGGGAGATTCTCCAACCAACGCTAATGTGTAGTATCCCTCTCGATAACACAACAGCAGCCATTTTGCTCCACTATGCTCACCACACATTAGCTACTACGTGGTGAAGATGTGAGTGAGAGAGCCAATTACAGACAGGGGATGATTAGGGGGCCAGAAAGACCAGGCTGTGGAGGGCAATTTAGCTTGGACATCGGGGTAGACCCTACTGTTTATGAAGGATGCCCAGGGATCTTTTATGACCACAAAGAGTCAGGACCTCTTATATCTCATCTGAAGGACGGGGCACATTTTTACAGCACAGTGTCCCCATCAGTACACCTGGGGCATCCACCTTCAGACCACAGGGTATGCGCCCCCTATTAGTCCTGCCAACACCTCTTCCAGCAGCAGCCCAACCTTTTCCTGGTTGGTCTCCCATCCAGGTACTGGCTGGGCTTGAACATGCTTAGCGTCATGTGGATGACCTCTTGTGAAGTTCAGGTGGTATGGTTGCTGGGTTGACACTTACACAAGGACAACACAGAGATGCCAGTCACTCTAATCTACATATATGTCTGGATTGTAACAGGACACCAAAGAATATGGAGGACGTTCATCCTCTGCACAGTTAATGCCCTGCCCAGACTTGGCTCCCATTCTGTGGCATCCCACATTGCACATTTATTCAGGTGATTTCTTTTTTTGTGCATTTCATTTCCTCCTTGTGATTCTTGTCTCATAGCCCCGGGCTCCCTGAATGATCTTTAACATTTAAATCATGCTGACCCTTAGCTACTGACCTCAGCATCCGACAGTAACTGGATCTGAAAAGAAGACATTTAACAATCCATAATCTGTTTAGCTTCAGTGCTTCAGGCTATGAGTAGTAATTGTTTTCTTTTTTACTTTTGAGAGTGTTTACCATAGGAGGTAAATCAGCACTTTAGGTTAGATGCCAGCATAATTGTGAGGAATATTGAAAAATGATCTGTGTTAATAAATGTTGAAATTATGAATTTTTAAAATATGCATAAATCGAATGTAGGAATGCTTTGAAATCACAGAGAGGTGAAGCATAGCAAGTGAAGGGCACAATTTGTAAAACTGTTAAGAATTAATTGAACAAAACAGTACTTCTTGTACTTTAGAACATAAATCGTTCAAGAGAGAAACAATAAAAGCTTACAAATGATTAACCATTCATAGTTATCGGTACAAAAATAAAAAAAATGTTGCAACGTCCTACCCATAGATACCTGAATTCAGTAACGCTCAGTTTTATTGTTCACATTTCTCCCTCGTCTACATGGCTTTTCTTCTGATCATCAAGTTTCCTCTCATGTTCCAAAATGGCAATACCAATTCTCCTAACTTGCATGTCTTTAGACTGAAGAAGGAAACTGGGGCATACATAGACACACAGAAGGCATACAAACTCCACACTGGGAGCACCCAGGATGTAAACCCCGGTCAGCTTGTTGGGGGGCAGCAGTAGCACTCCCACTGTGCCACCATGCTGCCCTACAAGATACGATTATCCCTAATATAGGGACCTGATGGAACACCTGCATTGAATTGAATTGAACGGCCAAAACGTTGTATTTCTGCTTTTTTTCGGTATGGAGGTAACCTTTACTTGTTATCTCGAATTTCTCATACAGTCAACATAATCATTTTATGTTCTCAAAGTTACTTAATCCCAATCAGCGTCACGGCCATCGATAAAGTAGATTCAGATGAATTCTTTCCACTGAAACAGTGAATCTTAAACTTGAGGACACGGGTGGAAATCAAAAGGACGTGTGTTTAAGAACACTACTTTATACTGTGTTTATACTTTATAGGAACCTAATCCAGGTCTCCACAATTCTCAAAGACAGTGAGAAAGTACATCCAGCTGAGCTCTTTCAACTTAAACAGTGACTCTTGAAAAAAAGCACACAATTGGAAATGAAGGGTAAAGTGCATTAGGATTGAAGTCAGGAAGCACTTCTTTATGCAAAGAGTGGACTCTGGAGTTGAAGCAGAAACCTCGACAAACTTTTAGAAGGATCTGGATGACATATTTGAGACAGTTTAACTATTAGCTAAACAAACAAACCATGGAGTAAAAGGTCTTCTCGTGTTTGTCAAATTTCTTACATTCTCAACCCATTCTAGTAATACAGAGCACAGCTAACCGTGAGCACTGTCTCAGTCCACAACCCAATCTATCACACTCAGACCCACACACACACACACCAAGTGCCAATACAGAATCACTAACCATCTTTAAGACATCAGTGCTTCACGAAGTGCAGCATGATATCAATGTATCACCTTTTCACTCATTTCTACTAAACTTTCTTGATTTATTATTTGAAACATTATGAGCTTCTATTTTAATATCTAAACATAGCCTTATAGCCAGTCAGTAAAGGCCTATAATAACAATTTATAGTGTCTGAGCGTCTAGAACATAACTCATAAAAACAATAGTTCTATCATCTTCCATCCCTTATCTTTGCTTGGGGGCCCACAGTCATATTGTTACCAGTCACGTTTAAATTATAGGACAGTTACAAGTTCCTGAAAGCTTTATATCTCATTTACCAATATCAAGTTTTGAAAATAAAGGAAAATGTATTATTCTTGAGGGAATAACAATTGAAATTGAGGTTCTAATTTTTATCTATCTATCTATCTATCTATCTATCTATCTATCTATCTATCTATCTATCTATCTATCTATCTATCTATCTATCTATCTATCTATCTATCATACAGTGCAGTGGTCTCAAACTACAGTCCTGGTTGGCTGTAGTGGCTGTAGGTTTTCATTCTAACCCTTTTCTTAGTCAGTGACCTGTTTTTGCTGCTAATTGACTCATTTTCCTTTCATTTTAATTGACTTGCCGAATTTCTTCATTGTTCCTCTGAATTGCTTCATTTCTTTCTTTAAATGGCACCCAAACAGAAATGAAATGTGAAGTGATGGAGCCAACAGAAGACCAACTAAGTCAGGGCCTCAGACTCCAATCAATTTCACTCCAACCAGTTGTTTCGTTAGGTGCTGGATCTTGTCGTTTATTAAACCCGTTCCATGGCTTGTTGCTGCTCTCATTGTGCAAGAGCAGACATTTCTGAAATTGTTGATTTTCTCTTTTCTAAGAGCTCTGTTAGAATGTTTCGTGGACCTGAGCAGATCAACATTCCTGAGACCGTCATCTTTCTTTATTTTCTGGTATTGTATGATGGTCGGGCGGCACGGTGGCACAGTGGTAGCGCTGCTGCCTCGCAGTTAGGAGACCCGGGTTTGCTTCCCGGGTCCTCCCTGCATGGAGTTTGCATGTTCTCCCCGTGTCTGCGTGGGTTTCCTCCCACAATCCAAAGACATGCAGGTTAGGTGGATTGGCGATTCTAAATTGTCCCTAGTGTGTGCTTGGTGTGTGGGTGTGTTTGTGTGTGTCCTGCGGTGGGTTGGCACCCTGCCCAGGATTGGTTCCTGCCTTGTGCCCTGTGTTGGCTGGGGTTGGCTCCTTGCGATTCAGCGGGTTAGACAATGGATGGATGTATGATGGTCATAGTTTGCTTGTCATGTTTTGGCTCATTTTATATCTCATTATTTTATGGATGCTAATTATGGAGAAAGATACAATTATGGGTCTCAATCTTCAAGAGCAAGTCAATTAAAATTAAGGAAAAGAGTTAATTAGCAGCAAAAACAGGGCACTAATCAAGAAAAGGGTTAGATTGAAAACCTGTAGCCGCTGCTGCCCTCCAGGACTGGAGTCTGAGACCACTGATACAGTGCCTTTCACATCTATCTATCTATCTATCTATCTATCTATCTATCTATCTATCTATCTATCTATCTATCTATCTTTCTACATCTATCTATCTATCTATTATATAGTCCCTTTCACATATCTATCTATCTATCTATCTATCTATCTATCATATACTGACTTTCACATCTATCTATCTATCTATTCCAGGATCCCTAGAGGTTAATGCAAAAACAAATAAACAAACTGACAGTGTACAATGAAATCCAAAATGGCGTGACAGCTAAATAATAAATTATTTGTTCCTCAAAAATGCATTAGATCTGAAAAGTTCTGTGACGAACTGGGAATTTAAAGAACCAGAGTCCTAATAATTCTAAAAGCATTTCTAAAATGCTCACTTGTAAGGGAAATCCTATCAAAACCCTGGCTAGATACAAAAAAGGGCCTTGTAGAATCTTTAGAAAAAAAGGTTCATTTCCACACTGTCCAAAAGCATCAAAGAAAGCTTTGTGGAGTACCAAAGATAAAATGGAGTTGCCTGTAACACAAAAACAAGCCAAAACAAACAAGTTCCAATACAGATATTTAGAGTCAAAAAAAAAACAGAGCAAAATGGTCAAAATCCTGGAAATTCAGGTTTAGTAGAACAAATGGGACATGAACTCACCGAATCCAGAGAACATTTATAATGCACCGGCAGGAACTGTGAGAGACCATCCAGATTTATAGGGTGGGGGGCAGTTCTAGTGGTGATTGATAGGTGGCCCAACCTCTTGGAGGAGCACCCACAAAATACATGGATCATAACTCAGGCAGGTAATTAATAAAAGTGACATTAACATAAATAAATAGCTGAACAAATAACAAAAAGGACAGCATGGGTTAGGATTCAAATGGAGATGTAATAGTGTCATATACTGTATGAAGGTGTGTGTGTGTGTCTGTGTGTACTGTGTATGCACATGTATCTGTGTGAAACCGTACCTGCCAAATAATACAAAGAGCACACTGTACGTGTTTCACCCTAATTGAGGCTCATCAGGTGTGTTGAACCTTGTGTGTCAGCGCCTGAGCACGTTTATACACATTATACACTCACACAATCCCTGGCACATCATCATTTGCACATCTCCTGTATAACTGTACTATTCTGTAATTTTGTATAAATTTTTTCTCTTTAGCTAGCAGATGCTATTTATTTCATTTGTTTGTGATATTGTGTTCTGTTATCAGCAGCTCCAAATCTACCAAGTCAAATTCCTGTCCATTAAGTACTGGCGAATAAAATGGATTCCGATTCTGATTCTGAAGAAAAAGGTAGCAGTGTTATGAATGGAGTGGTGGGGATTGGCATCTGTTACCAACTGCAGTCTCAACTTGAATTCTCCCATAACTGGGAAGTGCTTGTGCTTTATTTTAAGTGCAGGGATGTCACACGCAAACACTCTAAAAGGACTCTGCACATGGGATGGCAGGATCATTATCAGAATCAGAACTGTTCATTCAAGAGGTACTAAAAAAGCAATGGTGCTGTGCTCTAGTAGCTCCCTATTTACTTGTACAAAATCCAGGAAAACAAATAGGTTATTTGTCTTGACCTGTAACTATGTGCTGACCCCTACTGGGTAGGAGGTGTTCCACATTTATATCACCCCTCTGTGGCACCACTCTCTTTCTTTATCTTGTGCCATCTGTTCTCTGGCCTTCCTGGGCGGGTCCACATGCTGCTGCTTTTTGCCCCTCTAATGTACTAAAATTGTGCACATTGTCTTCACTAACCCTTAGCGGTCATTGCTTTTGTTGGGTTCGGTGCGGGACAGCAACTCTTTCCACTGGAGATTTCATCCAGGACTTGGCCTTTACCTTGTGCCATTCTGCTGGTGTCCTCGTCTCAGCAAAATGTTGCCTGCTAGACACCACTATACAGTACAAACATTAATAATAGTCTAAAGCCTTAGGGATACTGCCATTAATATGTATAATTTAATTATAACTGATCAGAGCTGGCACAAGATATTTAATTTTACATGCAGAAAATTAAATTATTGTTTTTTTTAGCACTTTCTTCCTTAAGCAGGTTTCGCAATATTTAACCATGGTTATGATTCCCAGGCTAGAAAATGGAATAATTGGAGAAATAACCAGGAGATGGATGGTTTGAAGCCAACCTCGACACAGACAGGCAGGAGACAGGTTTAGCACCCAGCACACAGTTTATTTTTACATTTCAGTGCACAAAACACAACTCAGTCCAGTCCATCCACCTCCACTCCTCCTCAGGCTTTGTCCTATTCCTCCCGACTCTCGCTGTCAAATGGTGGGGACTGGCCACCTTTTTATAGGGCAGCTGGGGGGACTCCGGGTGCCCAATGAGCTTCTTCCGGCAGCACTTCCAGGTGTAAAAGTCCATGCAATCCCTGGCGGTGGCCACGGTCCCCAGTAGGGTTGAGCTCCCATGCTTATGATCCGTGGCTCCACTGGAAACCAAGGGGACCACCCTCTGTCAGGCCAGGAGAGAAACTGTCCTGAAAATACTCTCTTCCCTGGTCCTTCCATATTCTGGAGAATATTGGAGCAGGCTGAATCATTGTCTTGGTAGAGGCAAGGGTCAGAAAACTAAAAGGATTATTAAAGCCAATTCACTAAACGAATAATCCTACTTGAAAACAAATGTCCCAACTTACTCTGTTTTATGTTGTTTGTTTTAAGAAAAGGATGTCAGAAGCTCTGCATCATCAACTTATATGTCTGTGGCCTGTAGCCACATAAAAAATCATGCAGACCCAGGTTCAAAGAGACCTTTTATTTTTCACATTAGCTTTACAGGTTTCATTCCAACATTATTTAACACAATTCTCTCCCTCGTTCTTTCTTCCTTTCCTCCATTCTCCTTCAGGCACCAACTCCAGCTCCCTGAGTGAGATGACGTGGCTCCTTTTATCTTGGACCTAGCAGAACTTCCATTGCCACAATATTGCACTTCCAGGTCAGGCTGAACCATCATGAAACTGGGAAGTCATCTCTTGGCAGCAACCTCTGGTGGTACCCTGGGACCCCAGCAGGGCTCACCTCCCGAGCTAAGAGTTCCATGAAACCCAGCAGGTGTCCAAACTGGGGCCATGCCAGAGAAGCACTGCTACTTACAGTATCATACTAGGTGGTGTGGCAGCTTCCCCACAACCAGACATTATTTCTTCTCTGTTGACTTGGAAAGGGGAATGGGAACCCCTCAAACCAGAGTGCCCGTCCTTCTGCGTCATCTTTACTTCTCAAAGACAGTCGAAATGCCAGGTCATTTCCATTTATATCAAAAATTCTCGAAAAAGATTGTTGCCTCCCAATTTCAGTCCCAACTTTCAAAAAATAACCTTTTTGAACAGTTTCAATTAGGCTAAACACAACACAGAAAGTGCCCTGGTCAGAATCACAAATGACCTTCTTTGGGCAGCTGACGTGGGGCTCTTATAAATTTTTGTACTTCTTGACCTCAGCTCTCCATATCCCATCAGATGCTTTTGAAATGTCTAGCTAGTTTTGGAGTCTGTGGCCTTGTCCATCAATGGTTTTCTGGCAGGAGGCAGTTTGTTCAAGTAAAGGATGTGGACCATCAGGAGGCGCACCACGGCCCAAACTCGACACAGACAGGTGTGAGACACAAGTTCAAGGCACACATTCTTTATATTTCTTTTTCCCTCGTGGGAAACGCCTTCCCCAATTTCCCACAAGCACAACACAGTTTGCAACACCACACACATCTCTTCTTGCTTTTTTTCTTTCACCTTTGTCCTCCTCCACTCCTCCGGACAAGCTTTGTCTACTCCCACCCGACTCTGACTCCCGGAGTAGTGGCTGCTGGCACGTTTTATAAGGCGCCCAGAAGTGGTCCAGGTGCTCATTGTTCCACTTCAGGAAGAGATGCCCATAAGGGCTCAGCAGCAGCTGCAGCACCCCCTGGCGGTGCCAATGGAACCCAACAGGTTTGTATCACACTCCAACTCCCATGGAGCCCTGCAGGAGTTGAAGGCACCTCTGCCACCTAGCGCTCCAGGGGAGGTAATTGTCTGAATATGCTCCTTCCCCTTGGTCCTTCGAGTGTGGAGGTGTCCTTGCTGAGAGTACACCACAAGGGCTTTAAATCTAAGAATGCGGAAGTTACTCAGGGAGCTCCACAGGGATCTATTTTGGGGTCGCTTCTTTTCCTCATCTACATCTCCCCAATAGGTAATATCTTTCGACAACATAGTATTCATTTTCATTGTTATGCTGATGACACACGGCTCTATCTATCCACTAAATCAACTTCTGTTTTCCCTCCATATACTCGTATGGCATGTCTCTAAGACATAAATTCATGGATGACTCGCAATTTCCTCCAGCTAAATAGCAATTAAACTGAGGTGCTCCACATTGGTTCTAAATCTACACTCGCTAAGGTAAACTGTTCTTCCATTTTAATCAACAACATTAACAAAAACATCCTGCTTCTCGAGCCACCACCTTATCATGGTGGATGGGTTTGCATGTCCCAATGATTCTAGGAACTCTGTTCTCAGGGGCTTTATGCCCCTGGTAGGGTCACCCAAGGCAAACCGGTCCTAGGTAAGGGACGAGACATATGTGCACTTGGCACCAGGACACCCTAGGCTTCAGTTCGATGATCAACTTAGTGGTTGTGTTGTCGGACTTGCGGCCACATGTCTTGGACTGTCGACTGATCACCACCTGGTGGTAAGTTCGCTTCGATGGTGGGGGAAGATGCCGGTCAGGCCTGGTAGGCCCAAACGTATTGTGAGGGTCTGCTGGGAACGTCTGGCAGAGTTCCCTGTCATAAGTAGTTTCAACTCCCACCTCCAGCAGAACTTTGACCACATCCTGAGGGAGATGCTGGACATTGAGTCCGAATGGGCCATGTTCTGTGCCTCTATTGTTGAGGCGGCTGACCACAGCTGTGGCCGTAAGGTGGTTGGTGCCTGTCGTGGCGGCAATCCCCAAACCCATTGGTGGACACCAGTGGTGAGGGTTGCCATCAAGCTGAAGAAGGAGTCCTACAGGACCCTTTTATCCTGTGGGACTCCAGAAGTGGCTAACAGGTACTGGCAGGCCAAGCAGAATGTGGCTTCAGTGGTTGTTGAGGCAAAAACTCGAGCGTGGGAGGAGTTTGGGGAGGCCATGGAGAACAGCTTCCAGACGGCTTCGAGGAGATTCTGGTCCACCATCCGGCGTCTCAGGAGGGGAAAGCGGTGCAGTGTCAACACTGTGTATGTTGGGGATGGTGCGCTGCTGACCTCGACTCGGGACATTGTGAGTCGGTAGGGGGAGTATTTCAACGACCTCCTCAATCCCACTAATATGTCTTTCAATGAGGAAGCAGAGCCTGGTGATGTGGAGGTGGGCCCTCCCATCTCTGGGACTGAGGTCACCGAGGTGGTCAAAAAACTCCTTGGTGGCAGAGCCCCGGAGTTCCTCAAGGCTCTGGATGTTGAAGGACTGTCTTGGTTGACACGCCTCTGCAGCATCGCATGTACATCGGGAACAGTGCCTCTGGATTGGCAGACCAGGGTGGTGGTCCCCCTCTTTAAGAAGGGGGACCAGAGGGTGTGTTCCAAATACAGAGGGATCGCATTTCTTCAGCCTCCCTGGAAAAGTATATTCGGGGGTTCTGGAAAGGAGGGTCCATCATATAGTCGAACCTCGGATTCAGGAGGAACAGTGTGGTTTTCGTCCTAGTCGCAGAACAGTGGACCAGCTCTGCACCCTTGGCAGGGTCCTGGAGGGTGCATGGGAGTTTGCCCAACCAATCTACATGTGTTTTGTGGACTTGGAAAAGGCATTTGACCGTGTCCCTCGGGGAGTCCTGTGGGAGGTGTTCCAAGAGTATGGGGTATCGAACCCCCTGATAAGGGCTGTTCGGTCCTTGTATAACCGGTGTCAGAGCTTGGTCCACATTTCCGGCAGTAAGTCAAACCCATTTCCAGTGAGAGTTGGACTCCACCAAAGCTGCCCTTTGTCACTGATTCTGTTCATAACTTTTATGGACAGAATTTCTAGGCACAGCCAGGGTGTTGAGGGATTCTGGTTTGGTGGACTCAGGATTGGGTCACTGCTTTTTGCAGATGATTTTGTCCTGTTTGCTTCATCAGGCCATGATGTTCAGCTCTCTCTGGATCGGTTCACAGCTGGGTGTGAAGCGGCTGGGATGGGAATCACCACCTCCAAATCCGAGACCATAGTCCTCTGCCGGAAAAGGGTGGAGTGCCCTCTCAGGGTTGGGAGCAAGATCCTGACCCAAGTGGAGGAGTTGAAGTATCTCAGGGTCTTGTTCATGAGTGAGGGAAGAATGGAGCGTGAGATTGACAGGTGGATCGGTGCGGTGTCCACAGTGATGCGGGCTCTGCATTGGTCTGTCGTGGTGAAAAAGGAGCTGAGCCATAAGGCAAAACTCTCAATTTACCAGTCGATCTACGTTCCTACCCTCACCTATGGTCATGAGCTATGGGTAGTGACCGAAAGAATGAGATCACGAATACAAGCGGCTGAAAGGAGTTTCCTCCGCAGGGTGTCTGGGCTTTCCCTTAAAGATAGGGTGAGAAGCTCAGTCATCCAAGAGGAGCTCAGTGTAGAGCCGCTACTCCTCTGCATCGAGAGGAGTCAGATGAGGTGGCTCGGGCATCTGATCAGGATGCCTCCTGGACGCCTTCCTGCTGAGGTGTTCCGGGTATATCTAACCGGGAGGAGGCCCAGGAGAAGACCCAGGACACACTGGAGGGACTATATCATTCAGCTGGTCTGGGAATGCCTCGGGATTCCCCTGGAAGAGCTAGTAGAAGTGTCCAGGGTGAGGGAAATCTGGGCACCTCTGCTCAAGTTGCTGCCCCCACGACCCAATCTTGAATAAACAGAAGAGGATGGACACGAACATATTTTCCCAGGTTAAGGGCCTGGGCGTCATTCTAGACAGTACCCTCTCTTTATCTTCCCATATAAGTAACTAGCTGTGTAAGCTAGAAACTATTGAAATCATCAGAAAATAAAATGAAATGTAGAGATGTCAGGTAATTTAAAGGAACTACTCTGGGCGTCTCTCTCCTTGGAGGATTTGTTTTGCCATTGTGCTCAAATCATGTGTGCATTAGCAGCAGGAGGAAAAGTTAAAGGGATACCAGTTTGCCAATGTCAGCGGCTAAGCGACTTTGTCTTTCTTTGGAGATTTTGTTTTGCCAACGTGCTGGCTTCGGATGCCTTACCCTGACTCCACTTCTCACATCCGGGCCGGACAGACAGACACACACACTTCCACGCATAGACGTTAACATATAAGAAGTTTCTCAGCCTGCCTTCTTCCATCTCTGAAACATCTCAAGACTTTGTTTTGCTCTTATGCAACACAGTACTGAAGTATTGGTTAATGTCTTAGTCATGTAACATATGGATTACTGTAATGCTATTCTATTTTGCATCCCATCACTTACAACTTATTCAGAATTCTGCTGCTAGAATAATAACCTGTTTTAAATCCACTGAACATATTACACCTATTCTCTCCCAGCTTCACTCGCTCCCTGTTTACTACCTCATACAATACAAAATACCGCTCTTAACAATTAAATCTTACTGATCTCCTACAGACTTACACTCCCTCTCACTCCCTCAGATCCTCATCTGCAGCTCTACTTTCTGTACCACACATCAAACTCGATCCTATGGGAGCTCGAACATTCTCTCATAGCGCTCCTCAAATCTGGAATTCTCGCCCCTCTGTCAGCTAGACTCAAAAACACAAAACTGCCCTTAAAACATATCTTCTCAAACTAGCATACCAAGTATGAGTTTATCACTCATAAACAGCCAGTTATCTTTGATGTCTGTTACTACTTCTGTACCCTTATTGTTATTTGATTTTACTGTCCTATTTATTTTATATCTTTACTAGCCGTCCCCTATGGTCCCCTGTAATAATGAAACAGGACAAATTTTAAAAATCAATAAAAAACAGGTATCACTAGCTAAGCGGAGGCAAGATCCACTTCAAAATGTGGTGACAGGTAGACTGACTCGAATGGAGGCTGGCGTGTGAGTGAGGAGGGCCCTGCCTGGTTCCCCACTCCTGACGTCACGCTTCCCCCAACCTTGGCCTGCAGCCTTGGACTAGCGCGAATATATCTCTCCTGCAAGCAAACTATGATTTGTAGCACGATGAGTGAAGTTTCAAAATCAACTTGAATGTTCAAGCAAATTGTAGAAAAATTATAGAAAAAAACCTGATTTAAATCCGTTAAGTAGTTCACAAGAAAGATACTCCCCGAGGCTGGCATGAGAGTGAGGAAGGATCAATTAACTTTGGACTCAGTTTATTTCATCCATTTCAATTGCGATTTGTTTTTGATCTGTGTTCTGTGTTTATTAATTTATTGTTTAGGGGCAAGGGAAGGCTTTGAACTATTTTGATTATATATATTTGTATGCTTGTTATAAATAACATATATATATATATATATATATATAGTCACGCACGCGCGAACAGGAGACTGCGGACGGACCTGAACACGCTTCGGAAGACGTTTGCCGGCAGGGAGTGGCGAGGTACTAACCTTTCTCCTTTGCTTTCTTCCAGGAATAAAGACGCTCCGCCACCATAAGCCTCATTCCACGCAGTACGTTACTTCCGCCCTTCCTCCGCCATCTTCCCTGACGTCATCAGTCCCATCCTCCCTCACGGTTCCTTCCCAGCATTCCTCCACTTCCGGCTCCTCCCTTATAAAATGGCCGCTGACGCCTAGTATGGCGTCGCGCATATGAACTGTTTTGTTTATATAATTTGACTAGTTTTTGATTGTGGATTTCTCTGCAGTATACGGGGCCGGAAACCCCAAACCTTTTTGTTGTCTCTTGTTCCATATTTTACAACAAGACAAGCCCGGACACAGACAGGCGGACATGTTGTTAAAACACCACCACATGTTTATTTACACTATATTTACAAATTCTTGGTCACTAAGACCCCAGTTCAAAGGTCACTCAGACCCCAGTCACGTGCACAAACACCCCAAACACAGTCCTGGCCTCACAATGCCTTGTCTTCGGGCCGCCTCCACAGCTCCTCTTTGCTTCGTCCTTCCACCTCCCGACTCCAGCCTCGAATGAATGGAGACGGCCCCTTTTATATGGTTCCCGGATGAGCACTAGGTGTTCCCGGCATTCCTCCTCTGGCCACACCCCAGCGTGGCAGAAGTACCAGCTGTCCTCCCGGCTGCTCTCCGGGCGCCGTCAAAAATCTTCCCCCCAGCATTTCCTGGTGTGGCGGAAGTGCTGGGGTAACAGGTCCCCAAGGCATTGGGGCGCCTCCTGGCGGTGACCACGGGCCCCTACAGGGTAGGGCTTCCATGCCCTGTACCCGTGGCCCCCAAAGCACCCCGGAAGGCAACCCCTACATGATCCAGGGTGGGTGCGGACCCACATCCGGTCCTTCTCGTCGTCCCAGCCGGGTCATGGCCCCTGGCATCCCTGACACTGACCCACAGCCAGCAAAGACCACTCGGGGGAAAGAGTGGCCTGTCCCGCGAGGGCAGCGCAGCCCCGAAGCGGGTCCAACTCTAGGATAGCCGGGGTCCGGCCCCGCACTCCAAGCAGGGTCAGGGGTGGAGACACGGCCTGAGCACCACCACTTGGTGCTCCCCTGCGCCTCGCACAGGTTGTTCTCCCCACTCTTACCGGAACCCCGGGGCCTCCCTGATCAGCACCCCCTCCGAGGCCTCCACGCCCCTTTGATTGGAGTCACCCGCTCCCCTGCAGCCTCCTCCAGCCGTGGCGGCATTCGTGCACCAGCAGAGAGATCCTTCCGCAGATGGCACGATATCAGAGGGCAGGTCCCCAACGAAGGGGGTCCTACGGCTCGCCCGGGGTCCGTCCCTACAAAAGAGAAGACAGGGGCAGAACCGCTGCCAAAGCACCCTTCCCGTGCCACACACGGGCAGCGTTCCCCCTCCAATCGGCACCCCGGCACTTGCCTGTTCGGCACCCTCTCAGCGGCTTCCGTGTCCCTCTTAACGGTGGAATCGCCGGCACCGCCTGCGCTCTCTCCGCCGGCCTCAGGGATTCCCTCGCCCCCCCGCAGAGGGTGGCCAGCACCCGGACGCATGCACTCAGCACCGCGTCCCAACATATCGGAGGAATCGGCACCCAGCCTGGTGTGGCGGAAGTGCTGGGGTAACAGGTCCCCAAGGCATTGGGGCGCCTCCTGGCGGTGACAACGGGCCCCTACAGGGTAGGGCTTCCATGCCCTGTACCCGTGGCCCCCAACGCAACCCTGAAGGCAACCCCCACATGATTCAGGGTGGGTGCAGACCCACATCTGGTCCTTCCCGTCATCCCGGCTGGGTCATGGCACCTGGCATCCCTGACAATATATATACAGTATATATATCCATCCATCCATCCATTTTCCAACCCGCTGAATCCGAATACAGGGTCACGGGGGTCTGCTGGAGCCAATTCCAGCCAACACAGGGCACAAGGCAGAAACCAATCCCGGGCAGGGCGCCAACCCACCGCAGATATATACTGCTCAAAAGAATTAAAGGAACACTTTTTAATCAGAGTATAGCATAAAGTCAATGAAACTTATGGGATATTAATCTGGTCAGTTAAGTAGCAGAGGGGGTTTTTAATCAGTTTCAGCTGCTGTGGTGTTAATGAAATTAACAACAGATGCACTAGAGGGGCAACAATGAGATGACCCCCAAAACAGGAATGGTTTAACAGGTGGAGGCCACTGACATTTTTCCTCCTCATCTTTTCTGACTGTTTCTTCACTAGTTTTGCATTTGGCTACAGTCAGTGTCACTACTGGTAGCATGAGGCGATACCTGGACCCTACAGAGGTTGCACAGGTAGTCCAACTTCTCCAGGATGGCACATCAATATGTGTCATTGCCAGAAGGTTTGCTGTGTCTCCCTGCACAGTCTCAAGGGCATGGAGGAGATTCTAGGAGACAAGCAGTTACTCTAGGAGAGCTGGAGAGGGCCATAGAAGGTCCATAACCCATCAGCAGGACCAGTATCTGCTCCTTTGGGCAAGGAGGAACAGGATGAGCACTGCCAGAGCCCTACAAAATGACCTCCAGCAGGCCACTGGTGTGAATGTCTCTGACCAAACAATCAGAAACAGACTTCATGAGGGTTGCCTGAGGGCCCAAATGTCTACTGCGCCCTGTGCTCACTGCACAGCACCGGGAGCTCAATTGGCATTTGCCATAGAATACCAGAATTGGCAGGTCCACCACTGGCGTCCTGTGCTTTTCACAGATGAGAGCAGGTTCACCCTGAGTATATGTGAAAGGCGTGAAAGGGTCAGGAGAAGCCGTGGAGAATATTATGCTGCCTGTAACATCGTTTAGCATGACTGGTTTGGTGGTGGGTCAGTGATGATCTTGGAGGCATATCCATGGAGCGACTCACAGACCTCTACAGGCTAGACAACGGCATCTTGACTGCCATTAGGTATCAGGATGAAATCCTTGGACCCATTGTCAGACCCTACGCTGGTGCAGTAGGTCCTGGTTTCCTCCTAATGCACGACAATGCCCGGCCTCATGTGGCAAGAGTATGCAGGCAGTACCTGGAGGATGAAGGAATTGAAACAATTGAATGGCCTTCACGATCCCCTGACTTAAACCCAATAGAACATCTGTGGGACATTATGTTTCGGTCCATTAGGCGCCGTCAGGTTGCTCCTCAGACTGTACAACAGCTCAGGGATGCCCTCATACAGATCTGGGAGGAAATGCCACAAGACACCATCCGTCGTCTCATTAGGAGCATGCCCCGGCGTTGTCAAGCATGCATACAAGCTCGTGGGGGCCACACAAGATACTGAAAAGCATTTTGAGTAGCAGAAATTAAGTTTTTGAAAAATGGACTAGCCTGCCACATCTTCATTTCACTCTGATTTTAGGGTGTCTACACAATTGAGCCCTCTGTAGGCAGAAAACTTTTATTTCCATTAAAAGACTTGGCATCCTTTTGTTCCTAAGACATTGCCCTGTCGTTATTTGTATAGATATCCAACTTCATATTGAGATCTGATGTATCTAATGTGTTTCTTTAAAGTGTTCCTTTAATTTTTGTGAGCAGTGTATGTATAAATATATATATATATATATATATATAGTGTCTTTCACTGGTATCTTTGGGATAGTGGGGAATTGTTTTTATATATATTGTGACAGATAGGGGGCGCTGTCGTCCCCTTGAACCCTTAGACAAAATACGAGTCACCAAGTAAAAATCCAATAATTGACTTTATTATTATAATAATCTGCAGGAAGCAGCCTTCACTCAACTATATTCATAAACACAATAAAATAAGCAATAATCAATCACAATTCAATCCTCCACTCCCAGATGCGTTGCCACCCTGCCACCCAGCTCAGCTCAATGACTGGGATCTCCCACAGCCCTTTTGTATTCCCTGAAGGGTCAGATCAAAAGTCCTCTTCTTCATCCCGGAAGTACGTCATTTCCCCTGTCGCTGTGACTAAGACATACTTCCGGGTTAGATAGATAGATAGATAGATAGATAGATAGATAGATAGATAGATAGATAGATAGATAGATAGATAGATAGATAGATAGATAGATAGATAGATAGATACTTTATTAATCCCAAGGGGAAATTCACATAATCCAGCAGCACTATACTGATACAAAAAACAATATTAAATTAAAGAGTAATAAAAATGTACGTAAAAGCAGACAATAACTTTGTATAATGTTAACGTTTACCACCCCAGGTGAAATTGAAGAGTCGCATAGTGTGGGGTCTCCTCAGTCTGTCAGTGGAGCTGCTCCTCTGTCTGGAGATGATCCTGTTCACAAGATGCAGTGGATTCTCCATGATTGGCAGGAGTCTGGTCAGCGCCCGTTGCTCTGCCACAGATGTCAAACTGTTCAGCTCCGTGCCTACCATAGAGCCTGCCTTCCTCATCAGTTTGTCCAGGTGTGAGGCGTCCTTCATCTTTATGCTGCCTCCCCAGCACACCACCGCGTAGAAGAGGCCGCTCGCCACAACCGTCTGGTAGAACATCTGCAGCGTTTTATTGCAGATGTTGAAAGCCTTCTAAGGAAGTATAGTCGGCTCTGACCTTTCTTACACAGAGCATTAGTATTGGCAGTCCAGTCCAATTTATCATCCAGCAGCACTCCCAGGTATTTATAGGTCTGCACCCTCTGCACACAGTCACCTCTGATGATCACAGGGTCCACGAGGGGCCTGGGCCTCCTAAAATCCACCACCAGCTCCTTGGTCTTGCTGGTGTTCAGATGTAAGTGGTTTGAGTCACACCATTTAACAAAGTCCTTGATTAGGTTCCTATACTCCTCCTCCTGCCCACTCCTGATGCAGCCCACAATAGCAGTGTCGTCAGTGAACTTTTGCACGTGGCAGGACTCTGAGTTGTATTGGAAGTCCGATGTACGTTGCCTGAACAGGACCAGAGAAAGTCCAGTCCCCTGCGGTGCTCCTGTGCTGCTGACCACAATGTCAGACCTGCAGATCCCGAGATGCACATACTGAGGTCTGTCTGTAAGATAGTCCATGATCCATGCTACCAGGTATGAATCTACTCCCATCTCTGTCAGCTTGTCCCTAAGGAGCAGAGGTTGGATGGTGTTGAAGGCACTAGAGAAGTCCAGAAACATAATTCTTACAGCACCACTGCCTCTGTCCAAGTGGGAGAGGGATCGGTGTAGTACAGTGCATCTGGAAAGTATTCACAGCGCATCACTTTTTCCACATTTTGTTATGTTACAGCCTTATTCCAAAATGGATTAAATTCATTTTTTTCCTCCGAATTCTACACACAACACCCCATAATGACAATGTGTAAAAAGTTTACTTGAGGTTTTTGCAAATTTATTAATAATAATTAAATAAAGCATAACACAGTCCCATAAACAAAAACACAACACTCTTCCTCTTCTTCCACCACTCCTCTTCATCAAGCTTTGTCTTCCTCCTCCCGACTGTGGCTCTCAGAGTAGTGGCTGCTGGCTCCTTTTATACTGCACCCGGAAGTGCTCCAACAACAACAATATTTATTTCTATAGCACATTCTCATACAAATAATGTAGCTTAAAGTGCTTTACATGATGAAGAAAGAGAAAAAAGACAAAATAAATAAGAATTAAAATAAGTCAACACTAATTAACATAGAATAAGAGTAAGGTCCGATGGTCAGGGAGGACAGAAAAAACAAACAAAACTCCAGATGGCTGGAAAAAAAATAAAATCTGCAGGAGTTCTGAGGCCACAAGACCACCCAGCCCCCTGTAGGCATTCTACCTAACATAAATGATCAGTCCTTATAGTATTCAGGGTTCTCATGGAAGGACTTGATGATGACGGGCATGTGGACTTCTGGCCTTTAATTTCTCATTGTAGGGACATCACTTTGCTTTGATCAGGTGGTGGTGGCACAGGTTGCCACCACAGTAAGCAGGAAAAAGAACAGAAGAGAGAGTAGGGGTTTGTACGGATTTTGGAGCCACCATGAATAGTAATGATATATAATTGAATATATCCTGCAGGAGTCTGAGGCACTGCTGCAACCCAGAAGGATTGCCATCTAGCATCCTGGGGGATGTGAAGTTCTGGCCACACTTGCCCTCCCAGTGTGGAGGCATCCCAAGAGCCCTGGCTGCACGCTACAATATATACTATATATATATATATGTATGTATATATACTGTAGTTGATTGTCTGTCCTTATATATATGTATATATGTATTTAAGAGCCAATCTTAGAAAGTTAAAGTTTTGAGTTAAACTCATATTAATGTTTGCTTAATTTGAATAGAATATAAATTCCTTTCATAGTCATAACTTATGGTACAGTCTTTTGCCCCCTATAAGTTATTAAGAGATAGAACCTTCTTACTATAACCGAGTAACAGTGTGATAATAAGCTCAGTTTGTTTAGAACAGGTCCCAGTAAAGAGGGACTTGAAAGACCCATTTTAAGCTTAGAAATTGGATAAGCATACAGTTTTCTGACCGTTTTGAAATGGTTCAGAAATGTTAAGAAAATAGTAACGATTTGAGATGTAACAAGATTAAGCTTAGAATTGAACTTTTCTTAACATTAATTTTTCCTTTTTTGCTATTTTAATTTTCCTTTTTTTGTGTGAACTGTTTTACTTTAAAAAAGATATTTTGTCTGTGGAATCATTTCTGCGCACCAGGTTTTGTTGAATCCCATTGTTTTGAGTTGAAGCTGCAGAACTTTGGTAATTTTGGGAAAAAATGCAGGTGCATCTCCCCCCAATTTTTCTACGAACTCCCTGCAGCTGCGTGAGCGCACACACCCATGGAGAATGAGCCGATTATTTATTTATGAAAAACAGACTCATGATTATCAAGCTGTGGACCTGCCACACCACAAGCCTACATTAAACGAAGCTAAGTTATTTCTCCTACATGATTTCTTACCGCCATATCGCTAGAGAGGGGTATCGTCTTTAATGTTATATCTATACAGATTCAGGTTAAGTAACACTATGCAATCACTAACAAACATTCCCAGGGAGTGGGCGCCCCCTGCTGGACACAGAAACAAACACGAAAAAGCCAATAACCAAACTCAGGACATAAGCCATAAATCAAAGTCAAGAATAAAGAAACCAAAAAGTTTTAACTCCCTAAATTGATTTTTGTGAAAATCTGGAAACTTGGACACCGCTGATGCCATTTTAAACAGAAAATTTCCTGTCACATCATGACCATTCTGGTTATCTGGTAGCAAAGATCCAACCAACGGGTCTTACAGAAACACGCAAAACTTTGCGTTGGGTTTCCCAAGGTATTTGATTATATGAAGAAAGTGATGGCCCACGCTGACAGTGAAACCATAGTGAAGATGGGGTGTTGGTATGATGGCAATGCAACCTTCTGTACTAACACCTCTTTACAATGCAACAAATATTCTCGCTCCATTCCTATCTAAATATGGGAAAATAATTAGATAATTTCACATTGTTGTGGTGTGAAATTCTGCGTATAAATTGATAAATATTTTGTATGCCACGGCCCACCAGCCAAGTTGTTTGCCTGCCTATGGTAAAGTCATCCCTGATGGAGGATCACAGGAATCATGGGAAAGAGGGGTCCTTTCATCGGAGCAACGTTTCAGCTGTGGAATGGCCAAATGGGGAGGCAGCTAGATGGATGAGGTCTCCAGGACTCTTAAAATATTCAAACCTAATTATGTCAAATCATCTACTGTTAAACCGTACTTCTAAAATTTTTATTATTATGCTGTCTTAAGGAATTGTTCTGTTCTGTGTATTGTATTGTATTGACCCCCTACTTTTGACACCCACTGCACGCCCAACCTACCTGGAAAGGGGTCTCTCTTTGAACTGTCTTTCCCGAGGTTTCTTCCATTTTTCCCTACAAGGTTTTTATTGGGAGTTTTTCCTTGTCTTCTCAGAGAGTCAAGGCTGGGGGGCTGTCAAAAGGCAGGGCCTGTTAAAGCCCATTGCGGCACTTCCTGTGTGATTTTGGGCTATACAAAAATAAACTGTAATGTATGTCTTTGTAAGTCAGACAGAGCAAATATAATATCAGTGTGTTATTCATGAGAAAAGCAGTGCTTTGATATTTAAAGGACAAGCCTGCCACCCCCATCCGCCAGTCTTTAGGACCATCCATCCATCCATTATCCACCGCTTATCCGAGGTCGGGTTGCGGGGGCAGCAGCCTAAGCAGGGAAGCCCAGACATCCCTTTCCCCGGCCACCACCTCCAGATCTTCTGGGAGGACCCCGAGGCGTTCCAGGTCCAGCCGGGAAATAAATAATCCCTCCAGCATGTCCTGGGTTTGCCCAATGGCCTTCTCCCAGTGGGGTATGCCCAGAACACTTCCCCAGGGAGGCGTCCAGGGGGCATCCTAACCAGATGCCCGAACCACCTCAACTGACTCCTCTCAATATGGAGGAGCAGCGACTCTACTCCGAGTCTCTCCCGGTTAACTGAACTCCTCACCCTATCTCTAAGGGAAAGTCCAGCAAACCTGTGGAGAAAACTCATTTTGGCGGCTTGTATCCGCGAACTTGCTCTTTCGGTCAATACCTAAAGTTCGTGGCCATAGGTGAGGGTAGGAACGTAGATCGACTGGTAAATCGACAGCCTCACCTTTTGACTCAGCTCTCTCTTCACCATGACGGACCGTTGCAGAGCCCGCATTACTGCGTATGCCGCACCGATCCGTCTGTCAACCTCCCATTCCATTCTTCCGTCAATCTTATTCTTACTCTTATTCGATGTTAATGTTGATTTATTTTGTTTTATAATTGTGTCTTTCATTTTTCTATTCTTTAATATGTAAAGCACTTTGAGCTACTGTTTGTATGAAAATGTGCTATATAAATAAATGTTGTTGTTGTTGTTGTTGTCAATCGTGAACAAGACCCCGAGATACTTGAACTCCTCCACTTGAGGCAGTACTGTGCTCCCAACCCGGAGAGAGCATTCCACTCTTTTCCGGCTGAGAACCATGGCCTCGGATTTAGAGGTGCTGACTCTCATCCCCGCTGCTTCGCACTCGGCTGCGAACCGCTCCAGTGAGTCCAGTCCAGTCCAGTCCAGTCTTTAGGACTGACTTAAGAATTTATGGCAGAGTTGGGGAAGTGCCTCAGACTGGTTTGGCAAGTGATTCTTTGCAGCTTGTTGGAATGCTTCATCTTATGAAATGGTCTTGGGTGTGGGTGTGAAAAAGCAGTGTGTGAGATGGAGCATCAGACCAGCTTTGGCAAGAGTGACTGTGTTTGGATTTAGAGCCTAAAAGCCATAAATGAAGCAACTACCAACCCCCTGCAAGAAGGCCAAACTACCTAGCTGGCAAGCATCAGCTGATCCAATGGTTTTAGGAGTCAGGTGTGAAAGGTATTGTTTGTCCCCATTAGTTTGAAGTATGGCTGTTTGAGATTGGATTTGAATCAGAGGCCATTTTGTATCACAGCGCGCTATTGGTGTAAAGGTTTGGACAGAGCATGTATAAATTTGCTTGCTTTACCCCTCCCTCCCTCTCTCTCTCTGACATCATTATCATGAAAAGGACAAAACAATGAGAGCACAGCTCAGCAGCCATATTGAGACAGGCCTGTTCTGAAGAAAGCTAGAAATGATGATTTAACTAAAGACCTTTAAGTTACAACAAGTCTGTGTGCAGCCTGAAACTACACATCAGCATTAATCAGGTTGTATGGTTGCCAATACTCACTTGTACTTTGCTTATTGTTATTATTTTATGAATATTATCAATAATACATTATTTAAAGTTGTACCTTAACTCCTGCTTGTCTTTTACTACACCTAATTGCCTGAGGTTATAGATGTAGAAGGGAAGGTGTGGAGAAGTTATAAAGTACAATACCTTATAGACAGTGGTAAGTCTGTGAGATTTGATGCATTCTGACAAAGGTTACACATTAATAATACAAAAGGGGAAAGTAAAGTAATACAGAACTCTACCAAGACAAAACACCCCTGAATTAAATTATATCTAACAGTTTGAAGTTTAACTTGATTTACATAATCAGATGCCTGTCTAAATATAAGAGCAATCCAAACAACTGGCACAGGCCTTAAGGAACTGTTCATAAAAGCAAACTACAAAATACAACACAATACTAATCAAATAATGATAAAAAATCCATCCATCCCGCTATATCCTAACTACAGGGTCATGGGGGTCTGCTGGAGCCAATCCCAGCCAACACAGGGCATAAGGCAGGAACAAATCCCAGGCAGTGTGCCAGCTCACCACAGGGCACACACACACGCCAATGCACCTAATCTGCATGTCTTTGGACTGTGGGAGGAAACCGGAGCAAACCCACAGAGACAAGGGGAGAACATGCAAACTCCACGCAGGCAGAACTCGGGAAGGAAATCCGGGTCTCCTAACTGCGAGGCAGGAGCGCTACCCACTGTGCCACCCAAGATGAATAATCATAACCTCAAATGAAAAGGAAATTGGCAAATATGAGTTGTATGATCAGAAGCCTTTAAATCACAGCAAGTGCCTCATGAATGGTTGTGCAATGAACTATAAACAATATGACAGTGGCCATACCAATGCACAAAATAAAAATGATGTCACCAGAAAATCCACATAAACTTGGGAAGATGTGTAAACTCTACATGGACATTGACTGGGCTGAGATTTACAGCCAGTCAGCTAGATCTGTGAGGCAGCAGAGTTAAAAATTCTATCGCCATCTCACAAAACGGTCAAAGAAAAGAAGGAGAAAAATGAGCAAACCTTTAAGGCCTGCACCAGTTTTTTTGGATTGTCCTCCTATTTAGGCTGGCAAGTGATTAAGTAAATCAGCTTAAACTTTAAACTCTCATGCCAGGTGGAATTCAACTAACTATTATTTTTCCATATTCACATAAGAATGGATCAAGCATAATATTGGTATGATGGTGTATTATAAAGAAGTGGTATGGTGGTAGAGCAGCTTGCAATGCCTTGGTACCACCACACCATTTTGATTTGGGTTTCAATGACAATTCTTCTTCTTCTTCTTCTTCTTCTTCTTCTTCTTCTTCTTCTTCTTCTTCTTCTTCTTCTTCTTTTTTCGGCTGCTCCTGTTAGGAGTTGCCACAGTAGATCATCTAAAATTTTTGCCCGCATATTGATTTGGCAAAATTTTACACCGGATGCCCTTCCTGACGTAACCCTCCCCATTTATCCTAGGGCCGTCATTTTCTTCTCAGGGTCCAATATGTGATGCTGAATTCTTTAGTATCCCAAAATTGACCTGTTGTACAAGTGTGGATCCTCTTGTCTTTCTAACCTGAAAAAAATTAACATTAAAATGGATAGAGGAATGTATAGATGGAAGGACAAGTCCATAGAAATTCAATAAATTGCAAAAATTAATTTAATAGAAATCAATACAATAATTCAATATGTACACCGGGGGGGATGTAAACCTGTTTTAGAGTAGTTTCTGCATTGGCCCAATCAGGCACTGTGAAAAGAAGCAATTGTGAATTTCCCCTTGGGATTAATAAAGTATCTATCTATCTATCTATCTATCTATCTATCTATCTATCTATCTATCTATCTATCTATCTATCTGTCTATCTATCTATCTATCTATCTATCTATCTATCTATCTATCTATCTATCTATCTATCTATCTATCTATCTATCTATCTATTATAGTGCCTTACTATCTATCTATCTATCTATCTATCTATCTATCTATCTATCTATCTATCTATCTATCTATCTATCTAAACCTCCATCAGTAATTTAATATTAATGAAATGTTTATAACAACTCTCAGCTTTGTCTTCATAAGCATTTTTTCATTTTTCTGTCATATACTCAATGTAATTACTTATCTCGACAGATCTTGCTTCTTAAAATTGTCACATTTGTGTGCTTTTAAGGGCTCCCAGAAGATAAACAATTACTATACAAGCAGCCATTTTTGCACCCTTGTGTAACATTTTCTTTTCCTCTTATTTTTACCTACTATTAGCTGGCACCCCTACCCTTTTGGAGACTAACATTTCCTCCTTTTTGCACCTCACACAGTATGTAAGATTGTTTTTGTGCCTGGTGCAGTAAGTCTGTTTCCAGGTAAAACAGACTGAACCAATTGGCCCTGCAGTGTTCTCTACACACTTGGGTTTAGTGATTGAGCTTGTAGGTCATCATCCATATTAAAACGAGAACGGCCTATTCTTGTTTTTTAATTGTACTTTTGCACCTCTGGTTCAAGATTTTTCCCAATTAAGTGCAGTGCATGCCAGTAAAGAGGTGGAAAACGCCAGTACCATTTGCTTCTTTAAGAACTTAAACAATTTGATTAACAGTAGTAGATCAGTCGGTCCATCAGGTTTATTTGTTTAGGCAATAGCTAAGCTGTCCCAATATCTCATCCAGATACTTGTCAAGGTTGTCAAGGTTTCTGCTTCAATTGCATGTCTCGGTAGTTTGCTCCAGACTACCACAACTCTTTAATAATAATAATAATAATAATAATAATAATAATATCTTTATTGAAACAATTATTGACTTAACCAAAAATGTGTATTTATGATTATTTAACTTACTTTAAGAAATCTTGTCAGGTAAATTTTGCTTACACCTTTGACAGATTTTTTTTTTGCTAAATGAAAGCAAATCAACTTCCATTTAAAGGTTTTTTATGTAATTTTTGCATATGAATTTTTTGCAGAGGAGAAAGAAGGTGGATCGAGCATATTAATCTCATATAGAAGTGGGAAAAGATTATTATTATTAAATAATAATAATAATAATAATATATTGTATTTATATAGCACTTTTCCCATGCTCAAGGTGCCTCAGAGTCTCAGAACAGCATGGTGTATGTAACTTTGGATCCAAATAATACAGAACACTAAGAACAGATAAATGCAGGACATACAAAGCATTAAATAGAATAAAAGTTAATAAACCAGAATAAAATGCTAAATACAACGCTAGAAGAAAGGCCTGAACCAATTAAATAATTTCCGTTATAACACACCACAAATTATCCTAAACATCTGGACTGAGAGGTAAACTAAAAAGAGGGGCAGAATGTCAGGGTCAGTTTAATATCTTTCTCAATAAATGAGCATGAAGTTGTTTTGTAAAAGAATGAACTACCATATATACTCACAAATAAGTCTGGAGTTGATTTTAATGTATAATTTCTGTTAGTTCATAATGTTGGTCATATAAGTCGAATGCGGTAATCTCACGCTATTGGTCCAAGAGATTGTGATATACTAACGTCCACCTGAGAGAGTAACCACGGAGCACACGGCCTTTTTATCCTATGTGGTTGTGGCAATGCGCTGTATCAGCGTGTGCTCCTCACCTCTCACTGTCTATTGTGCCTATGTGACCACACAGTGATACCCGAACTATTCTGAAGCGATGTTTGCACTGATTATTGTTTTTTGTATCTCACACCCTCATACACCTTTATTGTAAGAGCATTCCTTATCTAAGATGGAGCGTTCGATCAGGAGAAAATATGAAGCTGGTTTTAAATTAAATGTCGTTGAAGTAGCGAAAGAAATTGGTAACTGCGCTGCTGCAGCAAACTTCGATGTGTCTGAGAAACTGGTGCGAAATTTGAGGAGGCAAGAAGATGTAAAAAAAAATGTACGCGTCACATTTGATGATTTTATGATTGATTTTTTGGGTTTCAAGACCCAACTTATACGTGAGTATATACAGTAAGTCAGTTGATATCATTAAGCTAAGGACATCATTACATAGTCGGGGCGCTATACAGCTGAAGGCCCTTTCACCCACCGAGCACCAGTAAATTTGAGGCACAATGAGATTTCCAGAATCAGTGGACCTTAGTGGGCAAATGGGAGCAGAGTGATAGAGAAGGTCACTGATGGTGTGAGGCCATTTAAAGTTGTGTAGCTTATTAATAGAATTGTATATTTAATCCTGTAAGACACAGGGAGCAAGTGATGGCAGAGAAGGATGTCTGTGATGTACTCACTGTAGAGGGGTCTGTGTAAGGACTCTTGAAGCAGAGTTTTGAATCAAGTGAAGCTGTGATAGGAGATTAGAAGGGGCACCTGCCAGAAGGGAGTTCCAGATGTGATCAAAGCAGTGTCTTGAGAGGATTGAGAAAACACGGGATTTGTTACGGAGGTGAAAGGAAGAAAGCTTTTTAACCTGATTTATATGTGTGAAATGAGGGAGGAATCAAAAATGACACCGAGATTCTTTGCAGTAGTAGAAGGTCTGATGAGATCACCGTCAAGAGTGATTGAGGAGGAGCTCATTGTCTTAAGTTGTGCTTTAGGGACAATTTGCAGGAATTCAGTTTTGTTGCAGTTTAATTATAACACTAGAATTACCAAAGCTTACAAGAAAACTCGTAAATCTGGCCCACCTTAAATCCACTCGCACGTCTCCATTCAGCGACTTTTGTCTTGTAAATTTGTCGATAATCCTAAGCAGCAAGCAGCCAGCTATACCATCCCACCACCGTCGGAAAAACTGCAAAAACCTCTCCCAAATGAAGCCTTGCTTATCAGTGAGTCAGGTACCTAGGCTAAAAAAATATATCGTTATTGGGAACACATTCATTTCACTTGTGTTCCGTGTCCACAAAGATCTGTGTAAGTGTAGGATGACAGAAATGTTGAACACATACCTAAAAGACAAACGTTTCCATGTTTTAGTACTAATGACAAAATGTAGACATAAAGTGTATAATGTGTGAAGACTGAAGTCCAAATATCAAATAAGTACTTTCACAAAAGATACATGTATAACAGAACAAATGTGCTTTTTATCCCCAAGACTATAAACAAAGAAAAAGAAATCAGGTTAGTGTTGTTTGTTGTCCTGACTTCTCGGGTAGTACACTAGTTAGAGTTCTGACTCTAACTCAGAAGGTCCTGGGTTCGAGTCTTAACATCTCCCAAAATAAACATTTTGAGTAGTGAGCTGTTCTTATTGTTACTATTATACAATAAAAGCATACATTTGATTTGCGTCTGTAACAGACGGTGTAAATGTATGGTACTTGTAAAGGTTAGCGTTTTTTTTTTATTCAGTTTTATTCTCTCAGTCGCGTTCACGCTCACCCCGATCTGACACTGCTGTTTTCAAATAAAGACGCGCTATAACAGAGGTGAACTCAGATCGGAGAAAGAGAACAGAAGCCCTCCCTGTAAGAAACATCCAATCACATATAAGAACAACGCAGCTGCACCAGGCGTAAAGGTGAAAGATGGCACCGTTTGGATACAGGACGAAGTCCGGCGTCACCCTGCCAATCATCTGTCCTTCAAAGAAACAGTACAGCTTACAGAGCTCGCCAACGTATCGTGCAAACTCATGTTTGTGATTATATTTTGTGATGGTCTTAACATTTATATGTTACTTATATAAAAGCCAGATCAAATGTTACTTATCTTGATTTATTTACTTATCTTACTGCAGCGTAAAGTCACAAGTAGACTGCAGAGCTTCCTCTGTTTGATCGTCAAGGGCATGCTCATAAATTACATGTGTAATGCCATGAAAAATACCTGCTGACACTTTAGTATGCGAGCAATGGTACAAGAATGCAGTTAGACTTTTTTTGGGGCACATACACCACGCTAGTGTTTAGATCTGGACAGTGTAGCATCGACGAGCAAGCTGTCGCATCACCCGTCTACAGTAACCTGCTTTCTTTTTTTCTTCGGTTATATTCTTGAATAAAGGAGCAATTGTTTTGTTAAACTTGTTCTTTTTGTGAAAGTGTTTATTTGATATTTGGACTTCAGGCTTCACACCTTATACACATGTCGTAAAGACAGTCCTTGGGTGTGTGTGGGAACTGTTAACATTTGAATCTGATGATTGTGTATAGCGCAGAACTGACTTCTCTGTACTATGCTGTCCTCTGCATCTCCTGGAGTTCAAAAGAAATACCAACATGCAGCAACAAGATCAGAACAAAAACCAAACGCGGTCACTAATTACAACCGCATGAAGGTATGCAAATGAATATAATGTTGCATTAGTGCAACAACGTTTTCTGAAATGTACAATACAGGTCATAAAATGAATTATTCCAAATGTCATATATACCTAAGTCTCTCTTTTTTGTCAGTGCGGCTTTAACATCATGGATCAGAAGGTGCATACTAATTCAGCGTGAGCAGGAACACTCAAGAATAAAACTGAATAAAAAAAAATGACATCCACAGTCATTCCCAGTCACACACACCACTCACATCCACGTCCACAGTTTTCCCAGTCTCGTACGCGAACAAGATCTGACACGGTTTTCAAATAAAGAGGGGGTGTAACAAAATAAGTTAGTTTGTTATATCACGTCTTTATATGAAAACGGCGTCAGATCCAAGGGGTGTGTGGGATCTTGAACGTGAGTGAGAGAATAAAACTGAACAAAAATGATAACTTTAACTATAAATTTACAGACGCAAATCAAATGTATGCTTTTATTGTATGATATTAACAATTAAAGCAGCTCAGTACTGAAAATGGTTAATTTGCGAAGCAGCTGATATCGAAACTGCAACCACTTGATTGGAAGGCAACAGTTCTTAGCATTGCACCACACAAGCTGTCGTATCAACCGCCTACCGTAACCTGCTTTCTTTTTTCTTCAGTTAAATTCTTGAAAAAAAGTACACTTGTTTTGTTATACTTGTACCTTTTGTGAAAGTGTTTATTTCCTATTTGTATTTCAGGCTTCACACATTATACATTACATGTCTACATTTTTTTCATTTATTACTAAAACATGAAAAACATTTCTGTGTTAACTACGTTTTACATAGATTGTTGTTGACACAGAACACACATGAAGTGTATGTATTCCAAATGATGATGTAATTTTTTACCCTATAAAGCTCCAGCACTTCACTCGAAGATAAACACTGAGCACTGACAAACTTCTTTGTGAAATGAACTGCAGCAGTGGGGATACCAGGCTGCTTATCAACACAATTACAGGACAAAAGACACTGACGGAGAGGTGAGAATGGATTTAAGGTGGGCCAGATTTACGAGCTTTCTCGTAGGCTCTGGTAATTCTAGTGTTAAAGAGTCCTGCTCCTTCCAGGTATTAATTTCATCAAGGAAAGTTGTGAGCTTAGAAAGCTCTGATGAAATTTTGCTTTTAACATTAAAATAAAATGCAGTATCATCTGCATAAAAATGATAACCCAATCCAAAGCTACGAATAATATGGCCAAGGGGAAGTATGTAGATACAGAAGAGAAGAGAGCTGAGGACAGAGCTCTGAAGGACTCCTTGTGTGACTGGCACTGAGCTGGAGCTGCTGATGCCAAACTCTAACAATCTCTTGCCTATCAGTCAGATAGGATTTACACCACTGCAGAGCAGTGGCAGAGATACCCAGCATGTTCTTCATTCTGCACAGTAGAATGTCATACTGTATCTGACTGTGTCAGATGCTGCACTGAGGTCTAACAGGTTTGCCCAGACTCTGTTGCCATAAGCAAATCATTAGTTATCAGATTAAGAACATTTACCCAGTTGTGCAATTCTTCTGAAACCAGACTCCATCAAGGATTAGAAGTTAAGGGCTCCATCAATTTTTAAAATGTTAAGTTATTGGTGAGATCATCGCGTAAAGACGGGCTTCTTGGCTTTAGTCTCTTGTAATTTCCACTGGTATCCTTGAGTACCTGACTCACTATTATTTTGAATGAATTCTGCTGGATCTACTTTATCAATGGCTTTGACGATTTTGAAAACCTCAGTAGGACCCCACATGGTCCCCTCTGCATGAGGGATGGATGTTTTTTTTATATATTCCTCAGTTTTTAACCCTCACACAATCTATTTTAAATATGTGTAAATGTCCCCAAAGATTCTATCTTCTATGATATTTGTCCATTTCTCTTGTAGATGCAGTCCATCTTGTTATTAAAAGAAATTCACAGTGAAAGGCATTTCAGTGGCTGAGAAAAAAATAAAACCCCCTTGTTTGCACCAAGCCTTCATCCATTGTGATTGAATATTAAGTTCTGTCCTGGTATGGGAAGGATTTCTGAAGAAATAACAGTTTTTTATGCAAGTTATATGACCTTGTCTTTCCAAAGTCATTATGTCATTTGTTCCAACATCAACTATAACCAGGGGATCTTCACCTGCCCTCATCTATAACCAGTCAACTCTTTGGGTTAAGTGGGAAACTCTTCCTCCTGGTATGCAGCACACAGAGTTCACGTCATCATGAATTTGTCAAAATCATGGAAATGTTCTGGAACTTCAAAGAAGTGGAGAAAGAGGAGCTGAATTAGTTTTGAGAGGATCATAATGGTGCAATGGTCTTCTAAGTGTCATTGATGTTTAGGGAAGCATCTGCCAGCTATGCTGACCAGAGCTGTGAGGCAGCAGTGCTAACCACTGCACCACCATGCCTCAAACAACAAAAGATGTGGGCAGAACAAACACCAGAAATGAAATAAAACAAACAGAAACAAATTAACAATAAGTAAATAAAACATAGATCATTGTGTTCGCAGAGTTCCAATCTGGGGGCACATTTTGGCTGTGGCACGAAGCAGCGGCATGGGACTGGCTCATTCCATTGTTTGAAGTCGCAGCTCCATGTACCTGTGCAGATGCCTTTTTTTCTTCCATCAAGAAGAAAGAGATGACTTGTAAACAGTAATAAATCTTTGTTATTAGTAATATTATTTAAATAGGTCTCATTTTGATATGAAAATGGGGGAGATGAAGAAATTCTTCCAGGCTTGTTTGGAGATGTAGCAGGGCACATGGCTAATTAGGCATGTAAATTAGTCATGTGGTGCTGCACTGCCAGTTCACAAGTATCAGTGTCATATATCCAGTGGCAGTAACCGCCAACGGCCACCAGCAAACCAAAAGTTGACCCGGAAAAACATTGTGGGGCACTGGGAAAAAATGTTCACCTAACCCAGCCCAAGATGAATTTCCAGGAAAATGATCTACAGAGCATATTCACTGTAAAAAATGCTTTGGCAAACTTCACTGATCAACACTCTTAACCAACAAATTTTGATTTGATAATTAACATTTATTAGTTTTTACATCCCTGAATGAGTTGGTCTTGTCAATTACGGGAGATGGACATCTGAAGCGGAACTCTGTTAGCACTGGTGTTATTTTTTCTCTTATTTTTTATCATCCCGCGGTATCCTGTATTTACCCAACCCGAGGAGGTTCTATTACAGTATATGCAAGCTTATATAAACATGAGCGGTAAGAAGAGGGCTCAGAAAGAAACCAAAAAGAAATCCAAAGCTACACCCAAGCTTAGACAGACATCAAGTCCAAGTTGACACTCAAGGTACGGCCTTACAGAGACACACCTGGAAACACCAGCGAAAGCACAGATTTCCCGGGATCCAGGGCCGCTGCATCATCTCCAGTCGAGAGTGAAAGTGGGAGTGAATGTGCAAGTGATTCAGGTCACGATAGTGCGTCAATTCCAGAAGATCCCTTGAAACTGGAAATGGCCATGCCGTTATGGAAAATAAGAAATTATTATATTCATGTACAGTACACCCCCGCAAAGTCCTTAGAACCTAACTAATAATTGTTAGCGGAAACCGCAAATATCCTCCACAATTTTTATGGCTTTTTACATGGCAATACTGTGCAGTAGAGAGAACTGCGGCTTGGGATGATGAAAGTAGCCAATAGAATTTGAAACTGCAGTCCCTGCAGTGGATCTGATTGGTCTTCTGCTGAGGGAGCTGGGGCTGTTGAGGTCAAAGGGTGTCAGCGAGGCTTTTAAAAATGGGGCCGGTGACCAAAAGCAAAAAAAAAAAAGTTTTTGTAATTTGTGTTTCAAGTTCCTGTCTGTCTGCCTTCTGTTGGGTAACCTGTACTTATTCATTTTGTCCTGGATCGTTTCGTGCATCTGGATTGTCTGCTGTCTGTCTGTGTACATGAGGACTGTAAGTGGATTCATGGCCATCCTGCAAAGAAAGGAGCACTCCTGAGCCCGTCCACCCATCTTCACCATTTCAGGAACTACCGGTAGGACTACCTTTACATTCCCATTCAACGTGGATCTCTGGACTATCTATTTTCATCATTACATTCCATCCGTTGCTGTTTTCATGAACTTTATCATGATTTACTGTGTGTGTTTTGTTTGTGCTTTGTTGTATTTAATGTTTAATCGCCGTAAGGGGAACAGAGGTGGTATTGTTGTTTTCTTATTTCATTTGTTTTCATTACATTCTTTATTTGCTGTTTGATTACCGGTTTGCTTTGTTTTTGTCTCTGTTTGTGAGTGCGCGCTGGTTGGGTCAAGGCTGGGTGTGTCGCTGGAATCTCCACCATAAAAATAAATAAATCACCGTCTTCTCGACAGTTGAATCTTAGTAGCACCGGACCGCAATAGCGTTACTCATTTCTCCTTGCTGCTGATTGACTGTGATACATCTCCAGCTAAGTGTTCTTGTGTTTTCCGTATACTTAAAAGCCTGAACAGCACGTGTCCTTTTTGGCTGATTGCTTTGTTTCTCTCTCCTCCCCCAGACATTCTCTGCTCCTGTTGGGGGTTGTGCTCCCCTATGAGGTTTGTCTATTGTTTAATCGATAATTAACTGCATACTGAGTTTGTTTTACTTCTGAAAGAGACATGTTCATTTGAAGTGTTTCAATAAAGTTCCTGTCTCTACAATCTCCTGTGTTTCTGTGACCCAAGCGTGACACCCTGCAGTACTGCAGCCGCACTAAGACAAGCCTGCCAGCATCAGCGCTTACCTCTGTGTGCTTGCGTGCAGCCAGTTCAGGTGCAGTTGGCTCAGTGATTTACATACTGGCGTCATAATGGCGTCAGTTGCACTTTGTACATATTGTTATAGTAGTTTGTTAAAATAGTTTTTACAGTTCATTAGCAGTGTGTAAAATGATCAGTGTTGCAGTAATTGTAATGCTCTTTCAATGAATCTTTTCATTAAGATTTCACTTTTTCTTTGTTAATTGTGACGATTATTGAAAGTGCAGCAAAAAAGTATTTGGCGTCCTGGGATGCATTGACCCCCAAGTCTGTGGCAGTTTAAGGGTTAAAGCCCCAAGATGCTGCCGAAACGAGCTGCACCGTTTATGGCTTCTGGCAATGAAAACGCGCTTGCATGAATTACAGTACATATAGCAGTAACATCTGTATTTTACATTCTAGCACTGCGGGAGACATAGCAGTACAGTATACAGGTTTACCTTTACATACTTTATTTAAAGGTAATGCATTAAGCTGAGTTTGAAATTAAGTTAAAGTGTTTTGGGGGCATGTTTAGGGTTTAAACTATGAAAATAGGCATTTTTTAACCACATCCAAAATTCGTGGGTGCTCATTTTCCAACCCGCTGAATCCAAACACAGGGTCACGGGGGTCTGCTGGAGCCAATCCCAGCCAATACAGGACGCAAGACAGGAAACAAACCCCGGGCAGGGTGCCAGCCCACCACAGGGGGTGTACTGTAGTAGCATAAATAGATATGAAAACTCATAAATATTAACCTTAGTGCAAGTATTAATACAAGTCAGGCGTACCAAGCAAATAGTTAAATAAAGGGCACATGCCATATTTGTTTTTTAATGAAAGCTTAGCTGTAGCCACCAATATATTATCAACTTGAGGGACAGAGAAGGGGGAGAATGATAGATAAAGACAACCCAAGAGCGGAAGAGGGGGAACACCTGCAAGCTCAAGGCTGACTAAAAAATAAGCAAAGCAAAAAGTGAAGGTGAATAACAAAATATGAGAGCTAATGGTGGCTCCCATGAAAACTTGGGAAGCCAGCTGCAGAAGGGAGTCAGAAGGAACAGCGAATGAGCCGTTTTGAGCGAGGTCAGGATGATAAGACATGATTATATAAACTGTGATTTTTGGCCTGTTCGGGGCTCAGCTCGATTTGGCCTAATTGGGTTGAGTCTGTGTTATTGTTTTATTGCAATAAATCTAATTATTCTGTTTGGCTATCCTTCGACTCCTTTAGCCTTCATTTAAAGTGAGAATCTTCAGCATATTTTTTGCTTCCACACCATCCACATTTTCATGTACTCCTCGCGAGACGGGAGCATCAGCTGTAGCAGGGCTTGCCACTTAATCCACGGAGCACGAAGGTTGAAATGATCTGTTAGAACTGAAGGTAATGATCGCTGTAACGGCCACGGCCTTCTCGGCAACCGCTCAAGACATAAAGGACCTCAACAAAGATATAAAGAAAGAAATAAATGATATGCTCAGGACAAACGAGAAGCTGTGGCAGGATATTAAAGACCTGGAGAAACATGTAAATAATCGCTTTGAGGCAACCTTTAAAGGTATGCTAGGTTTTACATCCCTAATTAAAAGAGTTAAGTTAAATTAATGGATTGATATTTGCGCACATAATAAACCTATTTATGGTGGCTCTGCTACCTCACAGTAAGGAGATCAGGACTCACGTCCTTGTATGGAGTCTGTTTGTTCTCAATGGGCTTTTTTAGGTCCTCAGATTTCCTCCCATAGTCTGAAGAAATGCAGGTTAGGTGAACTGGTGATGCAAAACTGGCCCTGATGTAAGTGTGTGTGCATCTTGTGAATGACTGGCACCCTGTCCAAGGATTGTTTCTGCTTCGTGATCTACAGATGTGGAGAAGGAGTTGGTACCTTTACAACTTATTGAAACAGTGCTGTCTGCCCCCTGAAAAATGAAGAAATGAAAAGCCATCACCCCACATCTACCTGCCTGTCTTTGATATATCATAGAGTAAAGCAAAGCAGGTGTGACAAGAGATCAAGTATTGATTGGCAATAATGGATACAATGAGGTTATCGGAAATAAACTTGATGCCTTAGGATTAAAAGTCAAGATGGAAGTAAAAAACTTAGGGGTAGCCGTTGACTGTAACCTGAATTTTAAATCGCATATTCATCAGACCACTAGGACAGCATTTTTTCACTTAAGAAACATAGCAAAAGTTAGACCTCTTATATCATTGAAAGATGCTGAGAAATTAATTCACGCTTTTGTTTTCAGTGGACTAGATTACTGTAACGCACTCCTCTCAGGACCACACAAAAAAGACATCAATCGACTGCAACGAGTGCAGAATGCAGCTGCTAGAATCCTAACTAGGAAAAGAAAATCCGAACACATTTCTCCAGTTTTGACGTCACTACACTGGTTACCTGTGTCATTCAGGATTGACTTTAAAATTCTGCTTATGGTTTATAAAGCCTTCAATAATCTGCTCCATCTTATATATCGGAATGTCTGACACGTTATATTCCAAATTGTAACCTTAGATCCTCAAATGAGTGTCTCCTTAGAATTCCAAGAGCAAAACTTAAAAGAAGTGGTGAGGCGGCCTTCTGCTGTTATGCACCTACAATCTGGAATAGCCTGCCAATAGGAATTCACCAGGCTGATATGGTGGAGCACTTTAAAACACTGCTGAAAACACATTACTTTAACATGGCCTTCTCATAACTTCACTTTAATTTAATCCTGATATGCTGTATGTCCAATTCATTATAAAAACTGTTCATGGTGGCTCTAAAATCCGTACTGACCCCTACTCTCTCTTCTGTTTCTTTTTCCAGTTTCTTTGTGGTGGCGACCTGTGCTGCCACCACCACCTACTCAAAGCAGCATGATGTTCCTACATTGATGGATTTAAAGCCAGAAGTCTGCATGACCTTCATCATCAAGTCCTTCCATGAGAACCCTAAATACCAAGAGGACTGTTTCATTTATGTCAGTAGAATGCCCAGGGGGGACTGGGCGGTCTCGTGACCTCAGGACCCCTGCAGATTTGATTTTTTCTCTCCAGCCGCCTGGAGTTTTTTTTGTCCTCCCTGGCCATTGGACCTTGCTCTTATTCTATGTTAAGTAATGTTGACTTATTTTTCTTACTGTCTTTTACTTTTGTATTCTTCATTATGTAAAGCACTTTGAGCTACATTTGTGTATGAAAATGTGCTATATAAATAAATGTTGTTGTTGTTAATTATTCTACAAAGAAATTCTTAATTGGCCTGGACAACAATTGTTGGTACCCCTAGAAAAAATTCTAAATAATTGGATTTGAGTGATTCTTCATATCATACATGTCTTTAATCGTGCAATCAATCATTCAGTCCATTTGAATGGAGAACAGTCGTCACCCTGCTGCTAGGTGTCATTGTGCGTCCCACACTGAACATGGATCAGAGAAAGCAAAGGAGAGCGTCATCTGAGGAGATCTGAAACAAAATGATAGGCAAGCATGTTAAAGTCAAAGAGTGTAAGACCACCTCTTACCAGCTTGATGTCCCTGTGACAACAACTGCCAATATCATTAAGAAGTTTAAGGTTCATGGCACTGTACCCAACCTCCCTGAACACAAACACAAGAGGAAAATCAACCCCAGAATCAGCAGAAAGATATTGAAAATGGCAGACAAAAAGCCAAGGTCAACTTCCAAAGGAGATACCAGGTCCATCAATATCTGATCACGTTTTCAGTGACAGTGGGCTCAATGGAAGAAGGCCCAGGAGGGCAACACCATTGAAAGAAAAACAGAAAAAAAAACAGACGGGAGTTTGCTAAAATATATATTGACAAGCCAAAAATGCATCTGGGACAATGTCCATGAGACAGATGAGACAACATTGGACTTTTTTGTCATGTCACATCAGCTCTATATTCAGAGATGAACAGGTGATATTTTCAAAGAAAAGAACACCCATCTTACTGTGAAACATGGAGGAGGCTCGCTTATTTTTTGGGGCTGCTTTGCTCCTTCTGGCATGGGGTCACTTGAGTCTGTGCAGGGAACAATAAAATCTCAAAACTTTGAAGACATTCTGGAGTGAAATGTCCTGCCGAGTATCAGAAAGCTCTGTCTTAGTCTCAGGGCACAGATCCTCCAACAGGATAAGGAGCCAAAACACACAGCAAAAAGCACCCAAGAATGGCTAAGAACAAAACACTGAACTTTTCTTAAGTGGATGTCTATGAGCCCTGATCTGAGTCCTATTGAACATCCGTGGAGAGAACTGACACAAGCACTCTGGAGAAGACCATCTTCAAACCTGACACAGCTGGAGTAGTTTGCTCAGGACGAGTGGGCCAAACAACCTGTGGACAGGAGCAGAGGTCTCATGAGGATTAACAGGAATCGCTTGCGCCCAGTGATTGCAAACTCTAAAGGTTGTTAAAAAAAACATTAGGTGAAGGGTCCCATCATTTTTGTCTGTGTCATTTTCATTTGTGTTATTATTTGAAATACTCTCTTGAATCAAAACTCTAAAGCAAAGTCTTATTTTTGTTAAATATGGAATAGACATTGATGGGTGCCAATTACTTTTGTCAGTTTCAGGTTAATTTCAGATTCTCTTCTGTTGGTCTTCTCTTGGCTCACTCACTTCGCATTTCATTCTGTTTGGGTGCCATTTAAATAAATAAATGAAGCAATTCAGACCAACGAATAAGAAATTCAGTGGAAGAAATCTTAAAAAAACAAGTCACATAAAATGAAAGGAAAAGGAGTTAATTAGCAGCAAAAAGAGTTCAAGTCAAGTCAATTTGGGGAGCATGCACTGGTACAGAGATGTTGCTGCACCCACTACACGGCGAAACAACTCGGGATCCCGGTTGGCAACCCCCCAGGCAGACACGCGGTCCAGCAGCCAGGCATTACGTGGGCGACCCCTTTTCCTGGTCCAGCCATTCGGGTCCCCAACAATGAGGATCTTACGAGCCGGATCACCCTCAGGGAAACACGCCACATGGCCGTAGTGCCGTAACTGACACTCCCACACAATGCAGGTAATGTGCTTCATTTGGGACTCCATGATCAACCGCTCATTCGACACAAAGTCAAACCAATGGTACCCAAGGATTTTCCGGAGAGACACAGTACCAAAGGAGTCCATTCTTTGCCTCAGGTCACTGGATAGCGTCCACACAACGCCTCACAACCATATAGCAAGACAGGAAGCACCAGGACTCTAAAGACTTGGACCTTCGTCCTTTTGCACATCGGGAGTGCCACACACCCCTTTCCAGCACCCTCATGACCCCCATATGCTCTCCCAATTTGTCTACTGACTTCAAAGGAAGAGTCACCAGAGACATGAATGTCACTGCCAAGGTAAGTAAACCTCTCAACAAGGACGACACTCTCTGCGCTGACAGACACGCTGCTGATGGCCGTGCCCAAGAGGTCATTAAAGGCCTGGATGTTGGTTTTTATCAGGACAATCGCAAGCCCAGATACTCAGACTCCTCACTCAGTCTCTCGAGCGCCCTGATCAGAGCCTCCATTGACTCCGCGAAGATCACAGCATTGTCAACAAAGTCAAGATCCGTGAATCTTTCTTCTCCAACAGATACCCCACAGCCGCTGGACCCCATGACTTTGCCCAACACCCAGTCCATACAAGCATTGAACAGAGTAGGAGCAGAACACACCCCTGACAAACCCCAGAATCAACTGGGAAACACACAGAGGTTCTGCCTCCACTCTGCACAGCACTCACAGTACCAGTGTACAGGCCGGCCATGATATCCAGCAACCTCAAGGGGATCCCGTGAACCTTCAGAATGTCTCACAGGGCAGCTCAATCAACTGAGTTGAACACTTTGCGAAAATCGACAAAGAAAACTCTGCCGATATTCACTTTTGCACTCCATGAGAACCCTCAGTGCCAGGATGCGTTCGATGGTAGACTTCTTAGGCATAAAACCAGACTGTTCCGGTCGTTGGTAGGTAAGCAAGTGATCACGGATCCTATTGAGGACGACCCTAGCAAGGACCTTACCCGGCACCAAGAGCAGTGTTATCCCCTGTAGTTACTGCAATCCAGGCGATCACACTTCCTTTTCCAGATAGGGATGACAAGTCCCGTTTTCCAGTCAGTTGGGATGATGCCAGTCTCCCAGATGGAAGCAAAGATTGCTTGCAATGCCAGGAGGACAGCCTTACCACCAGCCTGGAGAAGTTCACCCCGGATACCACAGATCCCTACAGCCTTTCCTCCCCTCATCTGGTTCACCACTTGTGCAATCTCTGTGAGATTGGGTGGTTCACAGCTAATTGGAGAATCAGCCTCAAGAACCGTGGACCCAGAGATATCTAGCATCCTAGCCAGAGGATCAGCTTTGAACAACTGCTCAAAGTAGCCAGCCCAATGGGTCACAACTACAGTGTCATCCTTAAGGACCATTCCATCAGCTGCCCTGACTGCGACTCTTCGAGGAACAGATTCGGATGTGCGTAATGCTTTGATTCCTCTGTAAGCAGGAATTCACTAAAATAAATAAATAAATAAATAAATAAATAAATAAATAAATAAATAAATAAATAAATAGAGTTCACTAATTAAGAAAAGGGTTAGAATGAAAACCTGCAGCCACTGGTGCCCTCCAGGACCAGAGTTGGGGACCCTGAACTTGTGGATATTCTAGTGTAACATCTGCACCCAAATTCCACTAGATAGGCAGAAACCCATGTAAGCACATGGCTGACAGATCGGGAATGGGAGCCTCCATTTGCCTTTCCGATGAAACAATCAATTCTATCATGATGACAGTCCTCAAAGAGGTAGACCAGAAGACAATATCTGGCCATAAAGAGGTTGTGGTGACCTCTTGTGGGAACTTTCAACTGTTGCTTGAGCTCAGCACTCATTTTCCCCTCGCCTTCAGGTGACAGCAGGGCTCATGGCCTAGGGCCGCTGCTCTGAGCCTCACCCCCTTGCCTGGCAAACAGGATCAGCTGCTGTGATTTTACCAGGCAGGCCCTGTTTCACTCCAGGGTGTGAGCCTCCAGGATTTCAGGTAGCTTTTGCAGGACCCAGTGGAGCCAATTGTGGCACCATCCTTACTGGCCCTGCATCAATGCTGCCTTGAAGTCAGAAAAAATATGTTGCACACTCGGGCTGTGGGTATCGCAGGGTTACCAGGTCTTCCTGAAGCCACACCAGAGGTGAAGGTCCCATAGACTGGCAAGGGAATTTTATGAGACCCTAATAATTAAGCTCAGACTGGCTTTGGCCCCGTAATGTTCCTGCTGGCAATGTAGTCTAGTGGTTTAGACTTCAAAGTCTAGGGTTGTGGGTTCAAATCCCACTACTCACACTGTTTGACCACATGTAGTTTAATTGGTCTGCCTCTGCTACAACTAGAAAACCAAAACACACATAACCAATTGTATCATCAATGTTGTAAGTTGCCTGGGATGAAGTCATCAGCTAAATACGCAAATGCCAATGCCTCCCAGGTTGTCCAAAGCCATTGTTGCTGCTGGCTCACGGCTCTGACTGTTTTAACACTCCTCTTCCACCTCTTCTCAACACTTCAGTGATCACAAGGTCTTTCCTTTCCTTCTTTGTGGCTTGAAAACAGGAAGAAAGGAATATACTGGCCAATTCCAGGGGTGCAAGGTTTGAGGAGGCTTACCCAAGAAGACCTGAGGCTGGAATTGTTGTTGAAGCCCTTCAGTGAAGCATTGAGTAAAGACTCTGACTACTTGTGCCAATGGAATAGTTCAGGTTTTTATTCTTAACGAATGTGCAAACATTTCTAAAATTCTGTTTTTGTGTTGCAATTCTGGTGTATTGAATGTTGCTTGCTGAGGAAAATAATAATTTAATTGATTTTAGCACAAGGTGAAAGTATTGGAATACTTTCTGAATATGCTGCACAATTAGATTTCATTTATATTCGAAATAACTGCTCAAAAATAGCGCTGCTGCCTCTCAGTTAGGAGACCTGGGTTCGCTTTTCGGGTCCTCCCTGCGTGGAGTTCTCTCTGTGTCTGAGTGGGTTTCCTCCCACAGTCCAAAGACATGCAGGTTAGGTGCATTGGCGATCCTAAATTGTCCCTAGTCTGTGCTTCGTGTGTGTGTGCCCTGCAGTGGGCTGGCGCCCTGCCCAGGGTTTGTTTCCTCCCTTGTGCCCTGTGTTGGCTGAGATTGGCTCCAGCAGACCCCCGTGACCCTGTAGTTAGGATATAGCGGGTTGGATAATGGATGGATGGATAACTGCTCAAAAAAATTAATGGAACACTTTGAAAACACATCAGATCTCATGCTGGCTATCTCTACTGATATGGACTGATAAGGTAATGTGTTAGGAATGAAAGGATGGCACATCAGTTGATGGAAATGAAAATGATCAACCTACAGAGGGCTGAATTCAAAGAAACCTTGAAAATTAAAGTGAAAAAAATGATGCGGCAGGCAGGCTCGTCCATGTTGACGAAATTTTATCGCAGCAACTCCAAATCATATTCAGTAGTTTGTATGGTCCCCATGTGCTTGTATTCATGCCTGACAATGTCGAGACAACAATAGTGTCCTGGGGATCTCCTCACAGATCTGGACCAGGGCATCAATGAGCTCCTGGAGAGTCTGAGGTACAGCCTGGTGGTGCCTGATGGACCAAAACATAATGTCCCACCCAGAGGTCAGGTGAATGAGCGTGGGGTCCAGTCAATGGTATCATGGATATGCCTCCCCAGACCATCACTGACCCACCACCAAACCGGTCATGCTGAATGATGTTATTGGCAGCATAACGTTCTCCACGGCTTCTTCAGATCCTTTCACGTCTGTCACATGTGCTCAGGGTGAACCTAATCTCATCTGTGAAAAGCACAGGACGCCAGTGGTGGACCTGGTGTAGAGTCCAGGTATTGCCTCATGCTACCAGTAGTGACACTGACTGTAGCCAAATGAAAGACGAGTGAAAAAACAGATGAGGAGGGAATGATGTCAGTGGCCTCCCTCCACTTGTTAACTCTTTCAGGGCTGATGTCAACTTTTGTCAAAATTCAGGAGTAGAGGATGGTAATCAGCTGTAAACTTCAATGAAACTCACCCTTACATTTTAGTTTGACTCTCTTTGCTAGAAATAAAGTTACATACCTTTGTTGATTTAACCTCAATTCCCTACGTGTGTATGAGTAGAGAAGAGCAAACAGCCTCTAAAATGGTACTGACATCTGGTGAGAGACCAAAGCGAATGTGCAAAGCAAAATACTCCATGGACGTTTTACATAATTGCGTTGATAAAGACTCTGACTTGTCAGACTCCAAATTTGATGCAAGTGATCTGGAGATGGATATCAGAAACGAAAAGTGAGGTACCAGCATCATCTGATCGGTCCCCAGCTGATCGTGGTGGTGAACACTTTTGTGTAGATGATACACCTCCAGCAGCATTTGCCTTGGGGGACCACCACGTATGATGACAAAAGGTACAAACCATATTGCATCACACTGCAACGGCCACTGCCACCCACCTGCTTGTGTGAAAACAGCCAGGCAGTTGGCCCATTCCTGCTGACAATTGAGGTGCCCCGGCACAGCCACTGCTGCCAGAGACGGCGAACATGCATCAACAGTAGCCACAGCACATAGCAACAGATGTTTTATGTTGACTTACGTGTGAAACTATTGCTTTGTGTGCTTTTCAGAAAACTGAATTTTTTAGAAAAAATATTCAGCCCTCAAAGAGTTAAACCATTCCTGTTTTGGAGGTCATCTTATAGTTACCCCTCTAGTGCTCCTCTTGTTAATTTCATGAACACCAAAGCAGCTGAAGCTGATGAACAAACCCCTCTGCTACTTAACTGACCAGATCAATAGCCCACAAGTTTCATTGACTCAAAGATATACTCGGATTAAAAAGTGTTCCTTTAATTTTTTTTGAGCAGTAGTTATTATTGAATTCATAATATGCAAATTAGATTTTTAATATGGTCACAGGGCAAGGAGTATGGTGTACTGGTTAAAGTGTTTGTCCTCAAAACCTTGAGACTGTGGGTTCAAATGCCACCACTAATACTATGTGATCATGAGCAGTTCACTTCACATACAAGATCTCTAACTGGAAAAGCTAAACAAAAGTCGCTGATTGCACCTTAAATCTTGTAAGGCACCTTGGATAAAGGTGTCCACATATAAGTACAGACAAGAAGGAGAACATTAATAAAGGCTCAGTGCTTAGCTTATTTCTCTGTGTCTTTAAAATAGCTTGAGCCAACAACATTTTGCCAAATAGGTTTTATTTCTTCTGGAAATAGAAACTCCAAAACTAAAAATAAGTTTAGTGAAAACAATTCTTAGCTTCTCAAATAAAATAGCAACAAAATTAAACTGAGGTGTTAGCGATAGATAGATAGATAGATAGATAGATAGATAGATAGATAGATAGATAGATAGATTCTATATAAAATGATAGACACAAAAGGGACTATATGAGATAGGGACAGAATTGAAGGAACTACATAAAGAAAGAAAAATACATGTGAAACACATTATAGGGCCACTGTAAATAGATCACATACAGTGGTGTGAAAAACTATTTGCCCCCTTCTTGATTTCTTATTCTGCATGTTTGTCACACAAAATGTTTCTGATCCTTCAGGATTTTTGGTAGACAGTAGAATTCATGGTTCCATCTATCACAGCAAGCCTTCCAGGTCCTGAAGCAGCAAAACAACCCCAGACCATCACACTACCACCACCATATTTTACTGTTGGTATGATGTTCTTTTCTGAAATGCTGTGTTCCTTTTACGCCAGATGTAACGGGACATTTGCCTTCCAAAAGTTCAACTTTTGTCTCATCAGTCCACAAGGTATTTTCCCAAAAGTCTTGGCAATCATTGAGATGTTTCTTAGCAAATCTGAGACGAGCCCTAATGTTCTTTTGCTTAACAGTGGTTTGCGTCTTGGAAATCTGCCATGCAGGCCGTTTTTGCCCAGTCTCTTTCTTATGGTGGAGTCGTGAACACTGACCTTAATTGAGGCAAGTGAGGCCTGCAGTTCTTTAGACGTTGTCCTGGGGTCTTTTGTGACCTCTCGGATGAGTCGTCTCTGCGCTCTTGGGGTAATTTTGGTCGGCCGGCCACTCCTGGGAAGGTTCACCACTGTTCCATGTTTTTGCCATTTGTGGATAATGGCTCTCACTGTGGTTTGCTGGAGTCCCAAAGCTTTAGAAATGGCTTTATAACCTTTACCAGACTGATAGATCTCAATTACTTCTGTTCTCATTTGTTCCTGAATTTCTTTGGATCTTGGCATGATGTCTAGCTTTTGAGGTGCTTTTGGTCTACTTCTCTGTGTCAGGCAGCTCCTATTTAAGTGATTTCTTGATTGAAACAGGTGTGGCAGTAATCAGGCCTGGGGGTGGCTACGGAAATTGAACTCAGGTGTGATACACCACAGTTAGGTGATTTTTTAACAAGGGGGCAATTACTTTGTCACACAGGGCCATGTAGGTTTGGATTTTTTCTCCCTAAATAATAAAAACCATCATTTAAAAACTGCATTTTGTGTTTACTTGTGTTATATTTGACTAATGGTTAAATGTGTTTGATGATCAGAAACATTTTGTGTGACAAACATGCAAAAGAATAAGAAATCAGGAAGGGGGCAATTAGTTTTTCACACCACTGTAGATAGATAGATAAATGTGAAATACACTTTGTGAAATAGATGACCATGAGTGAAAAGCACTATATAAAATGATAGACACAAAAGGGACTATATGAGATAGGGACAGAATTGAAAGGAACTACATAAAAGAAAGAAAAATACATGTGAAACACATTATAGGGCCACTGTAAATAGATCACATACTGTAGGATCACAGTAAATGAATTTTGGTTGCATGGTAGCTCCATCTTTTTACCATTTGAACCTTCTTTATCCATATAGTCACAGCTTATATCAGCAGAATCAGTGCCACTAAGGAATCACACCTACACTGGATCAGGCACACACTTAATTAGAATTAACAATAATTCTGACTTGTATATTGTGAGATATGCTAGAAGATGAAAGTCTCCAGAAAGCTCACATGAACGCAGGAGAATGGAAAAACTCCTCACAGAGACTTACCAAGACACAACTCAGATTCATACCCCAGGAGATTTCATGCAGTAGTGCTAAATGTGGCACCACCATGCCCTTCTAAATGATATAACCATCCATCCATTTTCAGATTTTCTTAGTTTAACATTGACATTGGCAGAATTGGGCACAAGGCAGGGACCAGCCTTGGATGGGTAAGATAGATAGATAGATAGATAGATAGACAAGGCACTATAATAGATAGATAGATAGATAGATAGATAGATAGATAGATAGATAGATAGATATGAAAGGCATCATATAAAAGAGGTAATGATAGATGTGACAGAAAAAATATAGATAGTTATTTTTCAATTTATTAACATAACAAACACTTTTGATTAAATGGACACATTGATTCATCTTAATCAGTGTATTCGCTTCCGTCTGTCTAGTTTTTACCGCACACATTATCAGACTTTGATAAGCTGGTATTGGAATATTTAAGAGATTCTAGTAATGTCCTTTTAGAGAAGAGCAAAAACAATTCAATACTTCTGTTTTAGGTGTATGGAAAATTGGCTTCACACAACTTCCCGTGTAAATTAAAAAAAAAAATCTCCGCAATATTGGCGCAATTAAGTTAAATGGAACAGAAGTGGCAGAGACTGTAGGGTGTCTGATAAGCAAATTGGAGGCTTTGACGTCATAAAAAAAGAGGTTATTGTTATAAATACGAAGGAGACTCGATTTCTTCTACAGATTGGTCACCGTAGATAAGCACAATAGCTGATACGAGGCACACGTATTTTCTTTCGCCAAAGAAGCAGGTCTCATGATGCCAACCCCAAATAGCTCTACTTCTTCTGCAAAAAGCTTCCACAGAGCGAGCTCCGAGCTGGACTCTAAACAGCTTGACTCGGTAACGGTAAGTCTGAATTTTTTTTTTTTTTGTAAACTTGATTTTGGGGAGACACTTTCCCTGTTTAACAACAAAAAATACTCTGAAAGTTATACGTAGAGACAGAGATCTGCGGATTTAAAAATACGCACGTCGATGAAGTGACGAAGCAACACGTTATGTGAGAGAATGACAGCAGTAATAAGTAAACAAACAACCCAACAAACAGATCGCGTTCGTCTCTGATCAGTAACCTCCACCGACTGCGGGCTGACGCTGCCGCGGACAGGCTTAACTCTGAGGCGCGCAAACAGAAAAGTCGGCACCGGTTCCCTCCAAGGTGCTTGTTCCGGACGCGCAACTCGCGATCTTAATTCTACTGGTCTAATCGTAAACAGCAAAATTAATCTCGAAGGAATAAAACATAAAAGAAGATTTCACAGGCGCACAGAAGTCCTCAAACTGCAATCAACAATGTAATGACTCAATTATAATGTAGCTACGCGCGACAAAGTCTTTTAAAGCAGAGTTGACAAACGCGGCTCAATGGGCTCAAGTCGTCTATTCTCTTCTTCCTTCCGTTTTATAACCCGCTTATCCAGTTCAAGGTGGTGTTAACAACTCAAACATGTGGATGAAGTAAGTAAAATCCTCAGTTGCATACGGATACCAAACTCCGAGAACCGCTGAAACTGAAATAATTGTAATGAATGTAATAAGAGAGACTGGGCGTGTGTTTGTGTGTGAACGAACGCCCTGCCTCGGTTTGTTTCGGTCTTGCGTACGTTCTGGGTATTAGTGGGGTTAATTTGCTTCATTAATGGATGGATGAGTTGAGTTCAGCTGATTTTTAAGTTTTCACAATACAGATGCCTTAAATATAATTTTAAAACATGCCCTTTCCTTCATACACGTCCGTTTTAATGTTGAATGCTCGATTTCTTGCTACCCGCGCACTAGTCAACATCACCTGCGGTAGCGTTCACTTTTAATACACCGATACATTTATATTGCGTGTCAGGTATGTTTATTTGGCCGACCTTACATAAGAGAACCTCACTGGCGAATGCAAAAAGAGGCTCCAAATATGTGTAAAAAACAGACGTCTTTAATGTAGAGTAACAGGATACTAGAAAACCTGAACTCCGCCTGAGCTACTGTATGCAACAAAAGTCCTTTGAAAAGAGTCCATTTCAAAAGCCTGTTAAGGATCTAAATAAAAGGTTCTTTCTGGAATCTTCATGTGGATGGTTCTTTTAGAAACCAAAAATGGTTTCTCCACTGCTTTGAAGAATCACTTTCGTACCCTGATTCTTAAAAGGGACAGGACGCTGCTGCTTTTACTTTTCCCAGTAGTAGTAAAACTGTTATAATCACAACTATAATTTCTTAGTTTAAGCCTTAATCCAAGGCAACTTACAATTGGCTACATTTCTTTTGTTTCTCCAACTGGAGCGCAGGCAGGTGAAGTGACTTGTTCAAGGTCACACAAGCAGTGTCAGTAGCGGGATTTGAACCCACAGCCTCCCACCATTACACCGCAATGCCCGCCTTCTTAGCAAATTGCAAGCCTAATGTGCATACTATAAACTCATTAATCATTTACATATATGTGGGATGTATTACTCAGATCTAATTGTACAGGATATTCAGAACGCATTTCGACCCCCACCTTTAACTCTTGTTCTATCATTTAAAATGCACGTATCCTCTCAGCAAGCAACACTCACTACACCAGAATGACAATGCTGCTTCGCAGAAAAGAGACCTGGGTTAGGTGCATTGGCGATCCTAAATTGTCCCTGTGTGCTTGGTGTGTGTGCGTGTGTGTGTGTCCTGCGGTGGGCTGGCGCCTTCCCCGGGGTTTGTTCCTGCCTTGTGCCCTTTGTTGGCTGTGATTAGCTCTAGCAGACCACCGTGACTCTGTGATAAGATATAGCGGGTTGGAGAATGACTGACTCTATATATATATATATATATATATATATATATATATATATATATATATATATATATATATATATATATATATATATACTAAAATCATTTAAAGCACCAAGCCTTACCCACTGCGCCACACTTCTTATAATAATAATAATAATAATAATAATAATAATAAATTATATATGTCGTTTCGCTTTTCTCGCCACTCAGAGCGCTTTACATAGCCAAGGGGGAGCCACTTCAATCACCACCAATGTGCAGCACCCACCTGGATGATGCGACGGCAGCCCTTTATTGCGCCAGCACGCTCCCTACACATTCGCTAAACTAGAACTGTAAAGTCGTAAACAACTGTTGTGATATTAAACAGCACTCAGCTCGAGACAGCAATATGAATGCCTGCCTGGGCTTTCAAAGACATTAGATGGCAAGACTAAATTAGCTCAGGTTTAGTCTTGCATTGTGCCCTTAGAGGGACTGACATCCCGTCCAGGGATTTTGCGAGAAATTGTTGGAGCAGGCGCTATGGCGTCCAGCCTTCCAATAACGGAAATCATTAGCGCGCCTTTCTACGCGCATCTCTGACCCGCCTTGTTGTTCGGTTTTACCAAAAACACTTACCAATATGTTTCCTGAGACTTGAAGATTATTTATTTATTTATTTATTTACCTTTACAGTCGCCCAGGTTTGTTGGAAGGAGGCAAAGTTTAATCGAAGATGCCCGAAAAGAAAGGGAAGCCGCAGTGGCCGCTGCTGAATCTGGAGACACCGCCGATCATATCGTCTTTGAAGAAGAAGATGGAAAAGCTATGGTCAACCTGTTCTTCCGTCTGAGAAACACCAAAAACTCGTCCTTGTCCCGCACACTGAAAGTCTTTGAGGTAAGGAAGGAAAAAAAAAACCATAAATAAATGTTTAGGATAAACGGACAATACACATTCTTAAAAATAAAGGTGCCTAAACGGTTTTTCAGAGCGATATTATAGGGCAATCATTGTTGGTTCCCGAAACACCCATCCATATGAGGGTTCCAGAAAGAACCTTTCATTTATTTAGATCCATAACAGGCACCATACAGTAAATAAACATGAATAGTTTATGAAATACCAGTAAGTCACGATTTTTAACAGAACCCTGTTTGCATACAATAACACATCCCTACCTCCATGTTTTCTTGATCTGTTAGTCTCCTGCTACGTATAGATAATCCATTTATTAAAGATTTCAGGTTTTTCAAAGCACAGAGGACAAACTTCATATATGCGAAGAACTCTAAATGATGCTTTGCCGTGCATTGGCTCTACGAGGAACCACATAACCCAATCAAGAACCATAAAGTGCCATTAAATAACCCGTATGCTTAAGAGTATAATTGAACAGGACGGACGCTTGTTGGGCTGAATGGCCCGTTCTCGTCACAGTGTTTCTAAAGCTCAAAAAACATCCAACATCAGCTGACTGCTGGTTTCTCGCACACTCTTAAAACTAACGGTTGCAAAACGACTCTTTACCGAGTTTTGGGATTCCTCCGTAAATCATTGCTTGGCCAAGGACCATTATGTTGTATACATAGGCAATAATATTTTACTAATTAAAGGGAAGAAGACGGGAACAGGTTCAAAGTGATAAACTTTAACATGTCCTTTTACTAAGATCTTTTCAGAGTACATGTTACACCACCTTATTATTATTATTATTATTATTATTATTATTATTATTATTATTATTATTATTATTATTATTATCTACTTCCTAACAGCTCCGCAATACCCATAATTCGTTAATACTACGAAACCCCCAAAAGTCCAGGCTTACAATATACTACACATTTCAATCTATGAAGGGTTCTTTTTATGTTAAATGGCTCTTTTGGCTTTGAAAAGGTTGCTAATGTTGTGGACTAATATCTTATGGCTGTTAATATTGTGCCTGTTTAAATGTAAAGTATGCTATTGATACTAAAATATGAAGAATATCTGAATTTAGTATGTTATTGTAAGCAGCAGGATTCCTTAAAAAAACAGTGACCCATTGATATTTTACAAACGTATTGTTACTTGCTACGGATCCAGATAAACGTTCTTTGTAGAACAAATGGCATCGCTCTGAAGAGCATCTCTGGCACTTTTATTATACAGAATGCGTTTTCCAGTTTAGGGTACGACTGAGCACGAACAGCCAATATGAACTCGAGGGGGGATTTTTGCATAAATTAAACGTATAATTACACTCAAAAGACATTCAGGTTAGGTGGATTGTCGATACTAAATCGGTCCACGTGTGTATTTGGGATTTGTGTGTGTTCTTGTGTGTGTTCGCCGGGCGGCAGAGAGGCCAGTGTTTGTTTCTGTCTTACGCCCAATGCTGGCTGGGATAGACTTCAGCAGACCCCCGAGGCCCAGTTCAGGAATAAGAATTAGAAAATTAGAAAGCGACTGATTATAAGAAAAACAAAAAACTCAGTTATGAACACCACTGGAAACAATAGGTTATATGGAATCCACTTATCCATTATCTAACCCGCTATAGCCTAAATACAGGGTCACGGGGTCTGCTGGAGCCAATCCCAGGGCGCAAGGCAGGAAACAAACCCCGGGCACGGCGCCAGCGCACCGCAGGGCGCGTGCGCGCATACACAAGTTAGAATCGCCAAACGACCTAACCTGCATGCCTTTGGGAGGAAACCCACGCACACATGGGGAGAACATGCAAACTCCATGCAGGGAGGACCCAGGTCTCCTAACTGCGAGGCAGCAGCGCTACCCACTGCGCCACCGTGCCGCCCGGCTATACGGAATACACAGTGAAATAACGTTCCATAATGGGAGTTTAGAGGCTATGCCGGCAGCAGTAGTATCAAGGCGGGAAACAGCAACGGATAATCAATCGTCATATCTGGTCACCCACACCAACTGGGGCAGACCACGGGGTGTAAGTGGATACGTTGGATGTGAGATGGATTTCAGGGTGGTGAGGGCTCCTTTTTAAAGTTTGCGCGTTCTCGCTGTTTTTGGGTGGCCCTCCGTCAGTCAGACATTCTCAGATAAAGCAATAAGGACAAATGACATCTCAGATATTCTCCGCTCTGCTAAATCCTCATTGAAATCGGTCGGCAGAGGGCGTGAGGCTCAAGACAGGAACCATCTCTGGACGTAGCGCAAGTCCATTTTCCATGCATGTACTTATATAGGCCACTTTTAATACGGGATTTGGGCCGGTTTTGCTGTGTAGGCCTTTGAGTTGTGCGTGAAAAACCTGAAGCTGGAAAGCACACATATGAAAAATGTGTAGACCGATTAATTACATTTTATGCAACCTCTAATCTAAACGTTTCCAAGTTATTAAACAACTTAACAACAAAACATGACGTTTATTAAGCAATCACGTGAAACGATTTTTTTTCCGTAAGCTTTTATCTTTGTTGGTTCTTTTACTTGTTGCTCAGCGCCACTGCTCTAAATGAGAATCGCGCAAGGACTTTCCATTTTCTGTGTCTGTTTAAAAGTATTCGTTAATATCTGATGCGTTTTACAAAACAAATGGGTATTTGAGAAAACTGTACTTTTTGTAGCGATTTGTTTCGTGACGCGAGAAGAGGAAATGGAGAGAGTAGGATTTTTTAATTTATTTATTTGTTTATTTATTTTTTTGTCCTGCTTTTATAATTATTGAACTGGCCACATCTTTGTGTCCGTTTGTGTGCTAAAGCCGTCTCTATCAGAGACCCTCAGGCGAAACAAAAAAAAAAACTCCTAATGACGCCAGGAAAAAAGGCAGAGACACGGAAATATTTGCTTTCAGTCTTCATTGTTAATGAGATAAAAGAGTAAAAACCAAGACAGCCATAACGCAATTTGGATTCTGTAGTTTAGGCTGCGGGGAATCGGTGCGGATTCCTTCCGCGGTGGCTGAGGTTACTTCTCTGCTAATTGAATATTCTGTCAAAATAATACATTTAAGGGGGTTTTGCATGAGACACCCAGAAACAAGTCGTTAAGCACCAAAAACGACAACAACTTGAGAATTTTAAATGTTAATAAATGCATCGGAAGTATAATATAAATCGCGATCATATTTGTAAGGTAAAAAGCTTTGGTGAAACGTAAACTTTGTAGATTCTAGGCCATAAATCAACATTAGAAGATTTAGATATTCAGGAAATCAAGAATTCGCAGAAACTTTTTTTTTTTTTTACTGATAAACTATCCATCCATTTTTCAAACCTGCTCATCCTGGAAAGTGTTATGGTAATGCTGGAGCCTATCCCAGCAAGACTTGGGCTCAAGGCAAGACCAACACCTGGACAAGGTGCCAGTCCATGGGAGGACGAACACAAATACACACACATCAGGGGGCAGTTTAGTAATATCAGGTCACCTAACCTTCATGTCTTTGGAGAATGGCAATAAAACTGGAGCACCAGGAGGAAATCCACAGTGGACACAGGGAGAACATGCAAACTATACACTCTACTGGCAGACTACAGATTTTAAACTGTTAGGAAGCACAGTGGCACTGTAGAATCACAGCTCTGTGGTCGAACCTGGACGGGCTACTGTGTGTGTCGAGTTTACATGCTCTTCCTGTGTCCGTGTGCATTTTTCACTTGTACTCTGGTTCTCTCTTGTAGACTACTGTCTTGAAAATAAAGGCTCATTAGTGGAACTGCTACCAAAAAAAAAAACTTTCTGGTACCTTTATTTTTAAATGTGTACAAATGAGCGTGTGTGAGTGATAATAATGCCACTCTGTGACTGCTGCCTTATCTTTAGGCAAGTCAGGAGCTTTTCTTCATTTTATAATTCTTTGTGTATTTCAGGTTGGTTGTTGGTGGTGGTTTTGTTATGGGCTTCTCTAAAAAGTGACCTTTCCCTCTGGGACTAACTATCTATCGATCTATCGATCTATCTATCATATAGTGCCTTTCTCATCTATCTATCTATCTATCTATCTATCTATCTATCTATCTATTATATAGTCTACATATCTATTTCATCATCTATCTATCTATCTATCTATCTATCAGGCTGGCGCGGACACGTTCATGTCACCCACAACACATTTAATTACCATTATTTATGTACAGTGCAGCACACAACCCCAAAGTCCCCAAAAGTCCTGGCCACAACACAATTTGCCTTCTTCCTTTCTTCAGGCCACCTCCTTGCCTCCTACAGAGACCTTCTCCACTTCCACCTGAGTCTAGTCATTGTATGAAGGGAGGCGGCCCCTTTTATTAATCCCCCAGATGTGCTCCAGGTGTGTCCCGGCAATCTTCCACCGACACGCCCCTGTGTGGCAGAAGTGCCAGCCGCATCCCCGGAAGCATTCTGGGTGTCCCTGCTCCTCTTCTCCCCAGCACTTCCGGGTGTGGCGCAAGTGCTGAGGTCCAGGGTTCCAAAGGCATAAGGGCACCCCCTGGCAGTGACCAAAGGCCCCTACAGGGTAGAGCTTCAAAGCTCAGTACCCGTGGCCCACAAAGGTACCAGGGCGGTCACCCCCACATGGTTTGGGGAAGGCATAAGCCCTCCTCCGGTCCTCCTGGGCATCCCGGCCAGGTCATCCTCCCAGCCATCTCCGACACTATCTATCTTATCCATCCAAGGCTGGTCCCTACCTTGTGCCCAATTCTGTCAATGTCAATGTTAAACTAAGAAAATCTGAAAATGGATGGTTGGTTATATCATTTAGAAGGGCATGGTGGTGCCACATTTAGCACTACTGCATGAAATCTCCTGGCGTATGAATCTGAGTTGTGTCTTGGTAACTCTCTCCATTCTCCTGCGTTCATGTGAGCTTTCTGGAGACTTTGATCTCCTATCATATTCCACAAATACACAGATCAGAGTTATTGTCTGATTGTCCAATTATCTAATTAAGTGTGTGTCTCTGTGGGCACCCTGATGGGCTTTCATCCAGTGTAGGTGTGATTCCTTTCTGGCACTGACTCTGTTGATGAAAGCTGTGACTCCTGGTTCAAATTGTTAAAAGATGGAACTACCATGCAAACAAAATTTATTGTGTTCCTTTGAGATGTATTTACAGTGGCACTGCAATAAATAAAGTTTATTTAATTCAAAATAAGGAGTAACATGGTGGTGTAATGGGTAGCAGTGCTGAATCACAGCACGTCACGTCACGTAGTATATGTGTACCAAATTTCAGGTCAATAGGTCAAATGGTTTGCAGGCTACAGGCGATGTAAAATCCTAGACAGACAAACAGACACGTTATCGTATTATATATATAAAGTTAAGATTCAACATGAGCTAAAAAATCTTGAAGAACATAAGAAACAAGAGGACACCATTCAGTCCATCAAGCTCTTTTGTTTAGCTAATAGTTAAGTGGTCTCCAGTATCTCATCCAGATTCTTTTGGAAGGATGTCAAGGTGTCTGCTTCAACTTCATGTCTCCCACGACTCATTGAGTAAAGAAGTGCTCCCTGGCTTCAGTTTTAAATGCACTGCCCCTTAATGTCCACTGATGTCCTCGAGTACATGATTCACCCTTAAGCTGAAAGAAATCTACTAGAACTACTTTATCAGTGCCTTTGAGGGTTTTAAATACCTGCATGAGGTCCATACGCTGTCTCCTCTGCTCATGGCTAAACAGTTTAATTCTCTGAGTCTGTCACAGAAGGATGTGTCCTAAAGCCCTGAGATACACTTGGCTGCTCTCCTCTGCTCAGCTTCAAGTGCTGCTATATCTTTCTTCTATCATGGTGACCAGAACTGCATACAACACTCCAGATGTGATCTCACTATTGTATTATACTAGGCTGACCCGCCTTTTAAGGCGACCACTTCTTAAGGCAATTCAATATGTAGATCAATTTGATATTTTATACAAACTCATTAATTTGGTTATATTGCATTTAAGCGGTATTACTTTAATACTCGTAGTTTCTGTTATTTTTGTGATGAAATTTAAACTTTTTTTCTATATTGAAGTCGCCCTTTTGAACCCCCCTGATATTTACTACGCGGTGAGGCATTTGTACTCCATTAACATTAATTATTTCCAGAGACATAATTTTGTCTATTTTTCCAGCGCACAAAAGCAAGGGAACGATGGGAGCACCAGAACTCTGCTCACATCATGTCGATTCGTACCGCAAGCCGCAAGTAGTAAGTCTGTGATAAGCGGAATACCGCTACGCTTTCCACTCACGGGACGGAAGGACAATCCCGACCGCTTTTATATAGTAAGAAAGAAGAAGAAGATATCGCACAGTCTAGAGTAGAAAATCATCTTTTACCTGGAAAAACGAAACTACAAATCCCATCGTGCATTGCAAAATGGGACGGGCGTGTGTGAAACTCCGCGCCTGCGTAGCACTCACGGGACGGAAGGACAATCCCGACCGCTTTTATATAGAAGGATAGTTTGAGCATAACGTCCCTTGACGTAAATTCAACAGATTTTCTGATATAACCTAACATTTTATTTGCCTTTTTAATTACTTCTATGTATTGCTTAGTCAATGGAAATGTTGCATCAACATAAACCCCTAAATCCTTTTCATAGGTTGTTTCCTGTCTGACTGTGTCTCTCATTTGAAAATGATGTTCTTCCTGCCCACATGTAGCACTTTTCTACATTAAACTCCATTTTCCTGGTGTTCGTCCAGCTCTGAAGCTTGTCCAGGTCTCTTTACTGCCTCCTCAGTGTCTGCCATACCTCAAATCTGCAAATCTGACAAGTTTACTAACTACACCCGAATCAATGTCATTAATACGAGGGACATTCAAAACGTTTCTGCACTTTTAATCTTTCGACGGAAACGGTGAAGGCGGGAGGGAGGATGCTGGGAAAATTGCATCGCAAAGGAAGGTGACTACTGTATGTAGAAAAGTGATTTGATTTGTTTTCGCAATTCTTAATCTTCTTCTTCTCCCGGCTGCTCCCGTTAGGGGTTGCCACAGAGGATCATCTTCTTCCCTATCTTTCTGTCCTGTGTATCTTGTTTTGTTACACCCATCACCTGCATGTCCTCTCTCACCACATCCATAAACCTTCTCTTAAGCCTTCCTCTCTTCCTCTTACCTGGCAGCTCTATCCTTAGCATCCTTCTCTCATATTTACACAGCATCTCTCCTCTGTATGTCCAAACCAACCCAATCTCGCCTCTCTGACTTTGTCTCCCAACCATCCAACCTGAGGTGACCCACTAATGTCCTCATTTCTAATCGTGTCCATCCTCGTCACACTCAATGCAAATCTTAGGTCAATGCCATCATCTCCAACCCATATACTGTAACATAGCTGGTCTTACTACCGTCCTGTAGACCTTCCGTTTCACTCTTGCTGTTACAAATCACTCCTGACACTCATCTCCACCCATTCCACTCTGCACTCTCTCTTTTACCTCTCTTCCACAGTCTCCATTACTCTGTACTGTTGATCCAAAGTATTTAAACTCATCCACCTTCGCCAGCTCTACTCCCTGCATCATCCTCACCGTTCCTCTGACCGCCCTCTCATTCACACACATGTATTCTGTTTTGTTCCTACTGACCTTCATTCCTCTCTTCTCATATCTCCACCTCTCCAGGGTCTCCTCAACCTGCTCCCTACTCTCACAACAGATCACAATGTCATCAGCAAACGTCATAGTCTACGGGGATTCCTGCCTAATCTCGTCTGTCAACCTGTCCGTCACTATTGCAAATAAGAAAGGGCTCAGAGCCGATTCTTAACAGAATTAAAAAAGTGTGTAAACTTTTTGAATGTCCCTCATATGAATCAGAAAAAGTAATAAGGGTCCATAGACAGACTCCTGAAGGAACTGATGACCTCACTCCATTCTCGTTTAATCTTTACTCTTCGCCTGCTTCTAGTTAACCAATCTTGAGAGCCAGTTTTATAGGTCACCTCTGATACCTACGGCTTTGAGTTTCAGAATTAATCTTTGCTGTGAGACGACTGGGTCAAATGCTTTTTGAAAGTCTTCTTGAAATTATGTTGTAGGTTTTGTTTTTTCCAATTATTCTGGTTGCATCTTCAACAAAATCTAAAAGTTTGGTTTGGCAGGACTTTCCTCTCATAAGCCTATGTTGGCTGCTGCTTAGAATATTGTTTGTGTTTAGGTAATTGTCTCATTTATTTCTTATTATAGTTTCCATAATTTTGGATGGCACATAAGTAAGACTAAACGATTTGTAATTATAGGATCCACTTTGTTTCCTTTCATGAAGATTGACTCACATTTGTAACTTTCCAGTCCTCAGGTACTTCTCCTTTCTGAAGTGACTGCTGAAATTTACCTGATAAGAGTTTATAGCTGACTTCTTCTTCCATTTATTTCAATACAATTGGTAAAATCCCATTAGATCCAGGGGTTATATTAGGTTTCAACATATTGAGGGCTTGAAGCACATCTGGTTCTTCTATTTTAAAATCAATGAACTCAAGGGTTGTTTTTACTTCTGCATGAGGCATTCCATTTGTTTCTTCCTTTATAAATACTTGGGTAAAATAACTGTTTAGAAGAGGAATAAAAAGTTGGGTGAAATGTGACTTGTAAGGATAAATCAGATAAGGTACAGCTCCCTGTTTCTTTTGATAACTTATAGACCTTTGAGGCAAAGATTCATCACCTTGAAACGAGACCCAGTCGGAAACCCAAAGATACTCTTGAAGACCTTGAATATTTTATTCGGTGTGAGGTTCACCTGTCTGATCTCAGCACTCTCATCAGCTCATTGAAGAGAATTTCAGAAGATGTCCGGACAACGAAGGAGGAAAAATGTGAGTCATGAATGCCTTCCACTGTTCTTTAATACCTGAAAACAAGTTGATCTTTAATATGCCTATTATGTTCAAGTAGACCAGTGGTTCTCAACCTGGGGGGTGGGCCCCCTTAGGGGGGAGTGAAGTAACAAAAAGGGGGGCGCGAAGATGTGAAAAAAAGAAAACAAGAATCAAAAATATGAAAAATACATCTATTGAAACCAAAACAAATTAACGTAAACTACATTCTGATACTAGAAAAATAAATATAGAGTTAGATAAATGTCGATAAAAGTTAAGTAGGTATAATAAAATATGCATCTGTGATATATCATTAATTAAAAAAGAACAAATTGGTATTAGTGGGCTCCTTTCAAAAAAACGTTAGGGAGCACAATTAAAACTGTTATGAAAACTCGGGTCGCAAATACATAAAGGTTGAGAAACGCTGGAGTAGACCATAATTAGTGGTAAAGATTCAATTGCAGCCATGTGTACTAAAGTTTACAGTTAAAGAACGCTAATGTGTAGTGTCCTGATTTTGATAGATTGTTTTTGTCACTGACCCCTCCAAATAATAAATAAATAAAAACAGATGTTAAACTTTATTTTCATGTGACTCTTGATAGATATATTGAAAGGATTTCCCTCACTAGTGAGCATTTTTGGAAGTGCTTTCAGAACATATTGGGACTCTCTGGTTCTTTAACCTCCCAGTCCGTCACACTGATTCTGAAGTCAGATTTCAGGTTTGATGCATTTTTCAGGAACAAATAATTTATTATTTTGCCATCACGCCATTTTGGCTTACTTTGTGCACTGTCAGTTTGTTTATTTGTTTTTACAATAACCTCTAGGGATCCTAAAAAATGAAAGCGGTAGATGTGAAAGGCACTATATAATAGATAGATAGATAGATAGATAGATAGATAGATAGATAGATAGATAGATAGATAGACAGATAGATATGAAAGGTACTATTAGATAGATAGATAGATAGATAGATAGATAGATAGATAGATAGATAGATAGATAGATAGATAGATAGATAGATAGATAGATAGATAGATAGATAGATAGGAAGGGCACTATATGACAGATAGATAGGCACTATATAATAGATAGATATAGATAATAGATAGATGAAAGGTACTATATGATAGACAGATAGATAGATATGAAAGGTACTATATAATAGATAGATAGATAGATATGAAAGATAGATAGATATAGATAGATAGATAGATAGATAGATAGATAGATAGATAGATAGATAGATAGATAGATATGAAAGGTACTATATGATAGATAGATAGATAGATAGATAGATATGAAAGGTACTATATGATAGATAGATAGATAGATAGATAGATATGAAAGGCACTATATGACAGATAGATAGGAAGGGCACTATAAGATAGATAGATAGATAGATATGAAAGGCACTATATAATAGATAGATATGAAAGGCACTATATAATAGATAGATAGATAGAGAGATAGATAGAACTAGCTTTCTCCAGCAGCTCTTTAAATAGATACATTCATAAATAGGAAAATAAATAAGTAAATGAATAAATACACACACACACTTTGGTCTGAACACACACTGGAATGACTGTAAAGCAAGAAAACTCAAAAGAAACAAAGGTTTCTGACTTGGCTGTCACAGTCATAGTGAGGAATTATGTAGACGTCTTGTTTTTGGTATAAAGGAGCCCCCATAGTGTCTCTTGACACATTTTTCCTGAATGATTTGTTGGCTGAAAATCCTCAGTGTTGGTGTGTCAGAGAGAGGATGTGAAGCATTGTTCATAATGGCTCTCAGCTTTGTTTTAATTCTCTTCTCGGCTATGAACTCCAGGGGGTCCAGAGTGTGCCCCATAACTGAGCCTGCCATTTTACTTAGCTTGTTGATTTGGTGGACCTCTCTAGAAGTGATGTTACCAGCCCAGAACACCACAGCCTGGCTATAACAGAGTTATAGAAGATGTGAAGGATGTCCCTTCCAACATTAAAGGAGCACAGCCTCCTAAGGAGAATGGGTTTGCTCTGCCCTTTCTTCTCTAGTTCCTCTGTGTTCCTAGACCAGTCCATCCAGTCATTAATATGGACCCCCCAAGTAATTGTAGGAGTGGACCACCTCTACATCCACTCCTTGAATCGTGACCAGACATTGAGGCTCTTTAGTGTGATGAATGTCAATAACCACTTCCTTGGTTATGCTGATGCAGGGTTAGAAATGAGGACATTAATGGGTCAGCTCAGGTTGGATGGTTGGGTGACAAAAACTGAGAGGTGAGATTGCGTTGGTTTGGACATGTGCCGAGGAGAGACGCTGGGTATAATGAAAGGAGGGTACTAAGAATAAAGCTGCCAGTTAAGAGGAGAAGAGGAAGGTCTAAGAGAAGGTTTATGGATGTGGTGAGGGAGGACATGCAGGTGATGAGAGTGACAGAGCAAGATGGAGAGGACAGGAAGATATGGAAGAAGATGATCCACTGTGGTGACCCCTAACGGGAGCAGCCGAAACAGGAAGAAGACTGTGTTAGAACTTTCATAATTTGAAGACAGAAGGCAATGGCTGAAACTCTGTGACACTGCTAAGTGATTGTAAGACTTGTACTTTTGGCTGTTAATGAACCGTGTACACTGTGTATGGATTTGTATAATCCCTCTGAGCCTGTACACAATGACGTCTGTTACATAAGAATACAATTAACTGAACTGAATTACATTTTTTACTAATACTTGTTTGTGGAAATGCCATATACAACCTTTCCTGGTAAATGATTCCATTCGTGTCTCTGCTAATTTCTAGTTATAAACATCAGATAATTAAAAACAACCAAAGCTCTAAAGTCTCACCATTGGGTGCCTGCTCTAAAGTTTTGTAATTACAGGGCATGCCTTAAGGAGATTAAGGTGGCTGCTGCCTCTAGATTTCTCTTCCCTGTGACTAGGAATGGGAGACAGATAAACTGGATGTTCCACCATGCCCAGCTCTACTAAGGAAGCAAACATACAAAATATAATTGTGAAACATGAAAGTGCATCACATGAGAAGAACATAGCAGTCACAATGGACTGTATCTTGTTGTCCCACAAATGACACAAAAGGTTTAAGATCTCCAAATTAGACCCATAAAGGCAGGTCAGCTTTTCTCACTAGCGAACCCAGATGACACTCGCCTAGTCAAGCTTTCCCCAGACCACTACCTGCCAGCTTTGACCCAGATAGACCTACAGAGATGAAACTGTATTAACAATGTCCCAAAATATATGAAAATACCATATACTGCAAGGGAGAGGATAACCACAAACCCCTGGCTTGTAAATGGCAGGGAAACAGATAATCTTTAAAATGGAAGACTTTATTTAACAAAATAGAAAAAATAGAGCAAAATGCTCAATAAAGAAAAATATATATATTTATTTAAAACATAATCCAAAGCAACCGAGTTGTTGTTCACAAAATTAAAGTTGTTCTTCTTCCGGCTGCTCCCGTTCGGGGTCGCCACATCCAATAACCAGAATAACAAAAATAGTAATAATACTTTTTATAAAGGTTCAGATTTTTGTTTTATGTCTTTTTTGTTCACTTTTGAGTCTTTGACTTATTATTTTCTCTTTTTCCTGCTCCTTTGTTATGTTCTGTGTGTTTTGTGGTTGGTCTCCCAAGAGGTGGAGCCACCTGCCTATCATTGTAAGGGAGCAGTCCCAGCCTTAAAAAGCCAAGGACAGCCTACAATTCTTTGTAGTTCCTTTGAATGCATTTGGGAGTGGCGAGTTTCTTGAATTATTTTTTTGTGCTTTTTTGTGAATTTCTAGATATTTTTGACCTGTGCTCTGTTTTCTGACTTGTATCTGGATTTGTGTTTGGGACTTGTTTGCCTTGAATTGCTTTGTCTTGTCAGGCATTTCTTGCTGTGCCTCTTTGAAGCTTCACTGTGTAACATAGCCTTTTTTAAAAATATCATTTCATTTATGATGAATCTATGTTGGGCGGCACGGTGGCGCAGTGGTAGCGCTGCTGCCTCTCAGTTAGGAGACCCGGGTTCGCTTCCCGGGTCCTCCCTGCGTGGGGTTTGCATGTTCTTCCCGTGTCTGTGTGGGTTTCCTCCTGGTGCTCCTGTTTCTTCCCACAGTCCAAAGACATGCAGGTTAGGTGCTTTGGTGATCCTAAATTGTCCCTAGTGTGTGCTGTATGTGTGTGTGTCCTGCAGTGGGCTGGCCTTGCACCCTGTGTTGGCTGGGATTGGCTCCAGCAGACCCCTGTGTTAGGATATAGTGGGTTGGACGATGACTGACTGAATCTATGTTGTCCTCTGTGATACTAACCCCTTGTGCGGGGGTTAGTGTGATGAGATTTCTCCCTGTACTGGGCATATTTTGAAACTTTTCGGGGGTTATATGCTTTGGGACTCCTGAGCTTCATTATACAATATTCCTAATGCAAACCAGATAAAGTTTAAGGTGATGTCAGGGTGGCCCTGCCTCCTAGGGCTCCACTCACAAAACACACGGAATGGAGGCACATTTAGAAAAGACAAAATTAATAGAAAATACATAAAAATATTAAAAATAATATTATAAAGACACTAATAAAATATATAAACTCAAGTTCATACATGACAACAGCGCCACAGTGTATGTAGGTGATTAAGATGACTAAGGGGATGTTTTGCTTCAGAAGGCTCAGCTTTGCTAGATTGTTCTTATCCTTCTGACATGTCTTCTCCAATCCATGTCTTGCGACATTTACTTCGACTAAATTCTGTATTAACAAAATAATTGGTTGTTGGTGAACAATTACCTCTCTACCGGACCTACCAGCAATAGAAACACTAGCGCGATTACACTGTGGCCTGCCTGAGGGCAGACATTCAAAGGGATTTCAAACTGGCTTTTGCAGTTGCAGTGTATGGTGTAGGGTGAAGTGATTTCATGTGGCTCTGGCCCTGGCTTTTTCACTTTTGCCTTTTTTTTGTGTGATTACATTTATGTTGTAACTGTTGATTATGTAGTTTTCCTTTCCCTCTGTTGATTTAATTAATTGTTCTTAGTGTTTAGTCACTTATGTTATTAAGTTAATTGTTGAGCATGGGAAAGGCACTATATTAACTCTTTCAGGGCGGGTGTCGACTTTTGTCGAAATTCAAGGGTAGATGACGGTAATCAGCTGTCAACGGCAACAAAATTTGTTGTATTTTACCGTGACCCTCTTTGCCAGAAGAAAAGTTAAGCTACTGTGGATGCTAGGGGTCACTGTTGCCCCATTGAACCCACCAGACAGATGTCCAAAACACACTTGTAAAAGCACAAGAAGATTTTAATAATAATAATCTTCAAATACTGTGCACCAAGCACCGCACACTCCACAATTCTTCCAATAATTAATAAACAATAATAATAACAACAATCCACAATCCTCCACTCCCAGCAGCTCCGACCTCTACCACCCAACTCCGGCTCGGTCTGCTGGGGTTTCCCAAAGTCCTTTTAAAGTCCATGACCCGGAAGTATTCCATCTCTGGGTCAAATGCCTTCCTCAGGTGCCCCAGAAGTACTATGGGTTTCCGTCCTCGTGAATCCTATGTACTTCCGGGTTAATGTCGTGATACTGTCCCCCTGGTTCTTGGTGAGCTCCCCCTGGTGGCCACCACGGCACCCAACAGGACTGAAGAACCGGACTCCATGTCCCATGCTGCCCTGCGGGAATCCAAGGAACTATTTCCGTCCAGGGGAGTTGCCATCTAGCGTCCCGGGGGATGTAGAGCCCTAAAAATGCTCTTTCTTCCAGTTGAGGGATGACCTGGCCAGACTGAAACGCTGTCTGTCCATCACACTACATTTGTTTGACCTCCACTCCCTGCTCATCCAGGAGTGGCGAAGAGCAAACAGCCTCTAAAAACGGCATTGACATCTAGCGAAAGACCCAAGAGAATGCGCAAAGCAAAATACTTCACGGGGTGACGTTTTGCATATTATCACTGAATCGGACTCTGACTTGTCGGATTATGATTTTAGATGCAGGTGATCCGGAGACAGGGATTGACACATGAAGGTGTGGTTTCGCCATCAGCTGATTGGGTTCCCAGGTGACCGCAGTGCTGAGCTCATTCGTGTAGCTGATGTGTCTACAGCCACATTTGCCTGGGAGGATTCATCTACTTATGATGACCAGAGGTTGTAGCGTGCGGCCAGGGCAGGGAAGACTCCACTTTGGGAGGACTGGGAGATCAAGCGTGGCCAAAGCATTACCTCCTCCTGAATGCTAGATGGCAACTCCTCTGGGTTGTAGCATTGCCACGGACTCCTGCAGGGCTTCATGGGAGTTGTAGTGTGGTACAGCCCTTTTGCACTGCCAGGGAGTGCTGCAGCAGGAGCTGCTGAGCCCTTACGGGCTGTTCTTTTGCCACACCCGGAAGAGCTTCCAAAAAAATAAGTCATCAAGCACCTAGTGCACATCCGAATAACGTATAAAAGGAGCCAACAGCCACTACACAGTGAATAAAAGGAGCCGCCTCACTCTATTCGGGGAACCAGAGTTGGGAGGAGGAAGACTAAGCTTGACCAGAGGAGTGGAGGAAAAAAGAAAAGATTGTAGGAAGACTTGTTATATTGTACTATGTTGTGCCTGTGGGAAACGGGGGAGGCGTTTCCCATGAGACTGAAAGAAAATAAAAACTCGTGTGTACCTTGAACTTGTGTCCCATGCCTGTCTGTGTCGGGTTCAGGAGGCAGTGCCAGCAAAATCAGGTGGGGTCTGAGAATCCAGTAAATTATTTCAAAATGTTATGTTCAAGTCTGTATTAGTCTATTCATGCATTTTGATTTGTAAGGTTTTGTTTTTTATGTGTTTTTACAGTTCACTGGTTTCCAAAGAAAATTTCAGAGCTGGACCGATGTCACCATCTGGTAACAAAATTTGACCCAGACCTTGATCAAGATCACCCTGTGAGTAATTCATATGGATGCATTTACATTTTTTTATTTTTAGCATTGTATATCAGTCATTCTCTTTATAATAGAATGAATGTGTTGATCTCAGTGTATGTCTGTTAATTTGGTAAAATATAAAAAAATCAGGCGCCAGAAGCGATGAATTCAGAATTGCTACCTAAAATATGACAGAAAGTTTTATGGGAGAAAATGTTAATTTTATAGATAGTGCTGTGTTTCATTAAGTTACAAGTTGATTTTTTTAAAACACTCTAGACAAGAAAAGGCCTTTCAGCCCAACAAAGCTCACCAGTCCTATCCACATAATTCTTCCAAAATAACATCAAGTTCAGTTTTGAAGGTCTCTAAAGTCCTACCGTCTGCTATACTACTTCTACTACTCCAAGTGTCTATGGTTCTCTGTGTAAAGAAAAACTTCCTAATGGTAGTGCAACATTTACCCTTAACAAGTCTCCAACTGTGTCCCCGTGTTCTTGATGAACTCATTTTAAAGTCACCGTCTCGAGCGACTGAACTAATTCCCTTCATAATTTTAAACACTTCAGTCAGGTCGCCTCTTAATCTTCTTTTGCTTAAACTGTAAAGGCTCGGCTCTTTTAATCTTTCCTTATAACTCATCCCCTGTATCCCTGAATCAGCCTAGTCGCTCTTCTCTGGACCTTCTCTAGTGCTGCTATGTCCTTTTTGTAACCTGGAGACCCAAACTGCACCCAGTACTCCAGATGTGGCCTCACCAGTGTGTTATAAAGCTTGAGCAGAACCTTGTTGGACTTGTACTCTACCCATCAAGGTGCTATATAACCTGACATTTTGTTAGCCTTCTTAGTGGCTTCTGAACACTGTCTGGCAATGCATCAGTGCAGCACATCCAATACAATGACGTTTCATTGAAGTCTTCTCTTTTCATTGTTTTCATCAAATTTCAAATTCACATTCTGCAGAGACTAAGCTGCGAACCATCCTCTAGTTGGGCCATTAGACAACTGCAGCTATGTCTCATAAATGCTTGTAGAAGAAGAAAGGTTTAGAGTTAGCTACATTCTCACATAACATGACCAGGTATGTCAGCAATAGAGTCTACCAAGGCAGAGGTGGGTAGAGTAGCCAAAAATTATACTCAAGTAAGAGCAGCATTACTTCAAAATAATATTACTCAAGTAGAAGTTAAAAGTACTCCACCAAAAACTTACTCAAGTATGAGTAAAAAAGTACTTGGTGAAAAGACTACTCAAGTACCGAGTAACTGTTTGAACATAATAAATGATTTATTTTTTTAGAAATGTTGTAATAATACAATACAATACAATACAGTTTATTTTTGTATAGCCCAAAATCACACAGGAAGTGCCGCAATGGGCTTTAACAGGCCCTGCCTTTTGACAGCCCCCCAGCCTTGACTCTCTGAGAAGACAAGGAAAAACTCTCAATAAAAACCTTGTAGGGAAAAAATGGAAGAAACCTCGGGAAAGGCAGTTCAAAGAGAGACCCCTTTCCAGGTAGGTTGGGCGTGCAGTGGGTGTCAAAAGTAGGGGGTCAATACAATACAATACACAGAACAGAACAATTCCTTAAGACAGCATAATAATAAAAATTTTAGAAGTACGGTTTAACAGTAGATGATATGACATAATTAGGTTTGGATATTTTTAGAGTCCTGGAGACCTCATCCATCTAGCTGCCTCCCCATTTGGCCATTCCACGGCTGAAGCGTTGCTCCGATGAAAGGACCCCTCTTTCCCATGATTCCTGTGATCCTCCATCAGGGATGACTTTACCATAGGCAGGCAAACAACTTGGCAGGTGGGCCGTGGCACCAATGGCCACATTTGGGTACCGAGAAAAGAAACAGAATAGGTGAGGGTTAGTATTCAAATATAATTATCATGTTACTTATGTTATAGTGCTAATGACTAACAACAGAGATGCAGTCTGTACAGTTAATCAGCAGCTCTAGTCTGGGTGTGCTAAACTGAAGTAGTGAGTCTTCAGCCGGGATTTAAAGGCTGGGACCGAAGGGGCATCTCTTATAGTAGCAGGAAGACCACTCCACAGTTTAGGGGCCCTGTAACTAAAAGCTCGAACTCCCACTGTTAATAAGACAGACAAAAATATAAAATAATGTGCAAATTCTGCTATTTCCAAATAATAAAATAAAAAATGAGTAAAAATAAAAAATAAAGATGCACAAATAACACAAAGTTCCAAATCTCAGTTTTTCACAACAAAGCTTTTGAAGCCGATACCTCCAGTAGGTAACATGTATGTTTGAACGGTTCAAACTACTTACAGTGATGAGATATCCTGCACACTGACAGTATAATACTGCAAATGCACTTTGTGGTGTAGCAGGTCCGCGGCTTCAAAAAAAAGTTGCGCAATTGCACAACCGCGGGGAGTTAATGAGGTAGTTGGAGCGAATCGCACCTGCATGTGCGGGTCCGATCATTCTCAATTGATTTATTGGCTTCCTGCGGCATGTGATTAAGGCCCACGGAGACAGGAGTGTATATATATGGGTCAGCACAAAAAAGAAGCGGGAATCAAAGAAAAGGAGAAAAGACATGAAAGGCAGGCTTGGTAATGATGATCTGGTTCTTGCAGTGAACAGGAGCCCCGCATGACTAAAAAGTCTCTCACAGGCTGCAAGACGCAGGAAGTTTGTGTGTGCTCATGTGACTGCATGGCTACGTCTGATTGGCGAAACAGTCATGCAGTAGATCCACTGGCAACTTCTCTCTTGCAAAAATATAGTTTAATGAATCAATGGAAAAAAGTAACGAGTTGAGTGTTGCCCAATGTAGCGGAGTAAGAGTACCGTTTCTTCTTCACAAATGTACTCAAGTAAAAGTAAAAAGTATGATGTAGTAAAACTACTCTTGGAAGTTAAATTTTTTAAAAAGTTATTCAAGTAAATGTAATGGAGTAAATGTAACTTGTTACTACCCACCTCTGACCAAGAGTCACATCAGTCAGAAACCCAGGTGGCAACAAACCTTTGTGATAAGAATGAGTCGGAGACATCATAAAGATTTGGGGCAGCCACCCGTATAATTGAATCGGCTGCGAAAGTAGTTGTAAATAGCACGATGTGCTTAGTTCAGAGTCCAGAACAGAACTGCCTGTACCGAGGCAAGATGGCAGTTTTAAAGGGCTGGAAGGGAAGTGACGTCATCTATGCCGGAACTGGGAGTGGTGTCCTTGTGCCCGGAAGTGACATCATCCAACAGGCGGGATTTCCCGGGAAAGGTCTGCAAGGGACTGAGAGAGAAAGTCAGTGCACTCCGCCACCCCCTGGCCTGGCGTAGAATTACTAGTGTTTAGGCCCTTCAGCTGGTTCCCATGCGCACGTGTGTGACACCTTGTTCCCTGAACACATCACCACTACATTCAACAACCCATAATGACAAAGTCAAAATATGTTTTCAGAAAAGTTTACAAATGTATTTCTAATGTAATGTAATGTTTCAAAAACTGAAATCTCTCATTCAAGTAAGTATTAAACCCCTTAATTCAGTATTTGGTGGAAGCCCCTTTGGCAGCAATTCCAAGTTCGAGTCTTCTTGGGTAAATCTCTACCTGTCTTTGCATAACTGGACAGTTTATTACATTCTTCCAACAATTTGAGCAGTTTATCCTATCCTGTCCAGCTCCATTAGATTAAATGGTGTGAAACGATTGGACAGACACAGGAAGAGGTCTGGGGGCAGCCAAAACTGAAACGTTGGTTCTATAGAAAAGGTCTCAACAAACTTCAGTCCAACAATAGAACAATCAAGATAGGCAAAGATGGCGGTTTTAAAGCTGGGCAGCGGAAGTGACGTCATCGGGCCCAGAACCGGAAGTGATGTTCTCGAGTGCAGACTAAATTTCCTGTGGTTGGTCTGCCAATGAAAAAGAGGGAGGATTAGTACACCCTGCCAACCAATGGTCTGGCATGGACTTATCCCTTTGTGAGTCCTTCAGCTGCCTCCCATGCACATGTGTGTGACAATAGGAAACATCTGTAAACTCCCATCTTCAGGTCTCTCCACAAATGTTCTAAGGGGGTGTAACAAAAACACGGACAAGCATAACGATTTGGGGCACCTGCAGGCAAAACCCATATAACTGAAAACAAACATGAGTTATAAACACATTGGAAAAAGTTCAAAACACTTTATATCTTTATAGTCTCAAAGTGACTGCTCCAAGATGGACCTTCTGGTTAAGTACAGGCCAAGCAGGAAAAAGCAAGTGCAGGGGGATGGACACCGGAAGTGATGTCAGAGGTTGTGGTGCTGTCAATCATCCAGTCTGTAGAGGGAGGAAGATAACAGCTGTGGCGTAGAAATGGATTGTGCAGATTGTGCAAAACACAAGGGCATACAAGCTTTGGGGGCCCACTTTGGGCCATATAGTTTATAAAAAAAAATTGAATAACTTAAATCACTTGCACAGTCCAATCCAATCCATGATGATATTACGTATTCGGCAGGCCTACAGTTTACAGGAATTTAGACTTCGGTAGTTCAGAGGCTCGGAGCCTAATCAGAGGTACAACACGTCCTAGTCCGCCTTACAGAGAAGTGCACATTCCCAAATTTGGCTACCTTTGGCGTGCCATAGCACACGTGAAAAGGAAGAAGTTTTGAAGGATGTCACATGAATAATGTACAAACCGGATTCCAAAAAAGTTGGGACACTATACAAATCGTGAATAAAAACTGAATGCAATGATGTGGAGGTGCCAACTTCTAATATTTTATTCAGAATAGAACATAAATCACGGAACAAAAGTTTAAACTGAGAAAATGTATTATTTTAAGGGAAAAATATGTTGATTCAGAATTTCATGGTGTCAACAAATCCCAAAAAAGTTGGGACAAGGCCATTTTCACCACTGTGTGGCATCTCCCCTTCTTCTTACAACACTCAACAGACGTCTGGGGACCGAGGAGACCAGTTTCTCAAGTTTAGAAATAGGAATGCTCTCCCATTCTTGTCTAATACAGGCCTCTAACTGTTCAATCGTCTTGGGCCTTCTTTGTCGCACCTTCCTCTTTATGATGCGCCAAATGTTCTCTATAGGTGAAAGATCTGGACTGCAGACTGGCCATTTCAGTACCCGGATCCTTCTCCTACGCAGCCATGATGTTGTGATTGATGCAGAATGTGGTCTGGCATTATCTTGTTGAAAATGCAGGGTCTTCCCTGAAAGAGATGACGTCTGGATGGGAGCATATGTTGTTCTAGAACCTGAATATATTTTTCTGCATTGATGGTGCCTTTCCAGACATGCAAGCTGCCCATGCCACACGCACTCATGCAACCCCATACCATCAGAGATGCAGGCTTCTGAACTGAGCGTTGATAACAACTTGGGTTGTCCTTGTCCTCTTTGGTCCGGATGACATGGCATCCCAGATTTCCAAAAGAACTTTGAATCGTGACTCGTCTGACCACAGAACAGTCTTCCATTTTGCCACACTCCATTTTAAATGATCCCTGGCCCAGTGACAACGCCTGAGCTTGTGGATCTTGCTTAGAAATGGCTTCTTCTTTGCACTGTAGAGTTTCAGCTGGCAACGGCGGATGGCACGGTGGATTGTGTTCACTGACAATGGTTTCTGGAAGTATTCCTGAGCCCATTCTGTGATTTCCTTTACAGTAGCATTCCTGGTTGTGGTGCAGTGTCGTTTAAGGGCCCGGAGATCACGGGCATCCAGTATGGTTTTACGGCCTTGACCCTTACGCACAGAGATTGTTCCAGATTCTCTGAATCTTCGGATGATGTTATGCACAGTTGATGATGATAGATGCAAAGTCTTTGCAATTTTTCGCTGGGTAACACCTTTCTGATATTGCTCCACTATCTTTCTGCGCAACATTGTGGGAATTGGTGATCCTCTACCCATCTTGGCTTCTGAGAGACACTGCCACTCTGAGAAGCTCTTTTATACCCAATCATGTTGCCAATTGACCTAATTAGTGTTTATTGGTCTTCCAGCTCTTCTTTATGCTCAAATTTACTTTTTCCAGCCTCTTATTGCTACTTGTCCCAACTTTTTTGGGATTTGTTGACACCGTGAAATTTTGAATCAACATATTTTTCCTTTAAAATGATACATTTACTCGGATTAAACGTTTGATCTGTCATATATTGACATTTGCCATCTCCACATCATTGTGATCAGTTTTTATTCACAATTAGTTTAGTGTCCCGACTTTTTGGAATCCGGATTGTAAATATTCATTATTATCGTAAATAATTTTTAATTTTGTACTTTGATTTGATGTCAACAGTTTTTGAAATTCAAACTTGTAAACAGTGAATCATAGCAATTCTGTTGTTAAGTTATGGTCCCCGTTAGTTGCCAAGGACCGAATATTAGAACAATTTGACGCTTTTTATACTCGCGTCATGTCGGCCAGTAACAGCAGATCCGGCAAACATTATAAGAGTGGTGCTGGTAAACGTAAGGCACGCCTGCAACAGGAATTGAAAAACGTTGAGCTTACCAAGATTTCTACCTTTCTCAAAACTGGGCAAGGGCCAGCGCTGGCAACTAAGAATACTGATCCTGGTGAATCGTCGCAATGGTTTCAAGCAGGTTATGCAGACAGTGCAGTGAATGAAATGGTTGCAACTGCTGAGTCTGCAAGTAGTGATACAACGGCTTCAGATCAGGTGCTATCTGCTAAAACCGTTAAAAATGAAGAAACTACTGAAGACAAACAAGCAATATACCTACCGACAAGATCAATTCCTTGGAACCATTGACACCTCACTTTTTGACGTCCATTTTCTCAGAACTTGCATAAAACTGGTTGATTGTGTAGTGGTATCCAGTCAGCCGGTGTCGTTGTTTTAATTTGTTACAAACTGAAATGGCTTCATTTTATAGCACAGAACAGTTTCTACTTTCTAGCTTTTGTTACATTTTAATCATCTTCCTTCATAAAGTAAACGGGTCGACATCTTACATATATTTATGTACTAATACTACTACCCACACCTCCACCATTCCATTGCCACAGTTTACTTAATTTTTTCTAACTTACAGCAGCTGTAATAAAGCGACTTACAAAAGTTATTACCCAAATTCTATTTAGAGAGCCTGTTTGCTTGTCACCAGCGAGTGATCTGATAGTGACGCGGTCCAGCACACCACTAGCCAGCCGGCCCCCTAGGATCTAGTTGCAAATAAATTACTAACAGTTATGCTAAAGAGGAGGTGGCCCACCTCAGGGCACTGCACATCCACTGGATAACAGGCATTAGTAAACAGCGCCACCTTGCGAATCAGTGAGTTATTACCATCAGCAGAGCTTTTAAGCTGTGCATGTGTGTGACAGGGTGGTCTTTGGCAGGGCCACTCATGAACAGTCAGAAACTTGTTCCTGAAACCCCTCCAGCATTGTTTTCAAGGTATGATTTAAATTATTGTTGTGCTGAAAGGTGAATCATCACCACAGTCTGGAGCAGCTTTTCTTCAAAAACTCCTCTTTAGAAATGCTATTAAACAGGTGAAGAGCAATGCCCGCTCCTCACCAGACATAGTGCTTGGAGGCTGGTCCATAGAGTTCAACTTTGTTTCATTTAAGTAGAGCAAACTTCAAGTGGGCTGTCGTGCCTTTTACTCAATACTGGCTTCCATCCAGCCATTCTACCATAAACTCCATGATTGATGAAGTGCTGCTGAGACGGTTGTCCTTCCGACAAGTTGTCCTTCTCAGAAGAAGACTGTTAGTGTGACAACTGGTTTCTTAGTCAAGCCCCTTCTTCCCTGGTTACTCAGTTTGCCCAGACAGATTACTCTAGGAAGTAAGAGAAGAAGTCCTGGTTGGTCTACATTTCTTGAATTTCACAACTTTTGAGGCCACTCTACTCATGGGAACACTCAACACTTTATAAATAGTTAAGTTTAATATCCTTGCTTTGACCTATGCCTTATGACAATTCGATTGTGGAGGTCTAAAGAGGGCTTCTTGTCCTCTATGTCCTGACATGCTGAATCCAGCAGAGAAATATGTTCAGTAGAGATTACAACTTTTACTAAACTAAAGGTCAATATATTATAACCACAAGGGAGTGCCACTGATGTCCAAACCACAAACACAGTAATGCCCAAGCAAAATTCCCAGTTCAAATAAATTATTTTTCTTACTCCCAACATCTTCTTTGTAAGAACACCAATTCACAATTCTCTCCTTCCACCTCCAAGAGTGTTGCCTGCTGCCTCCCAACTCTGACTTATTTAAGTGAGGTGGTGGCTCTCTTTAAAACTCGACCCAGGAACTGCTTCTGGTCTCAAGCACCAGTCATCAGGCGCATTTCCGGGTTGTGTAGAAACTTGGGTAGTCCTCCTTCTGGCAGTATTGTAACCGCAAAGGGGGATCGACTGAGCCCTAAACCACAGACACAGTCATACCTAACACAATTCCAGGTTCAAATAAAGGATTTTAATTTGTCATCAACACCTTCTTCTCCAAAATGCCAGCAAAATGACACCAATACACAATTTTCTTTCCACCTCCAAGAGGGCGATGCCCACTGCCACCTGATTCCAACTCATTTATATGAGGCGATGGGTTCTCTTTTAAATTTGACCTGGTAGGTGCTTCTGGTCAGTTGGCTTGTGTGGCTTAAATGCTTCTGCTGTGTCCATTAATGGCCTCAGTTAACCGTTTAGAGTAAAATAATGTCACGTGGAATAAAACTCACAGATCATGGTGACACACTTCAAACATTTGGTTGCACGTTCTGTGTGAATTGTGAGATCTTCTATACACAGGTACATGTGTGTCTTTCTGAATGATGTCCAATCAGTTCAGTGTGCCACAGGTGGACTCTGGTCAAGTTCTTGACACAGCTAAAGGAGAATTAAAGCAAACAGGATGGACCTGAGCACAAGTTGGAGTTCCACAGAAAAGGCTCTGAACACTTCCATGAATGAGAAATTTCAGTTTTTGATTTTTAAGAAATTTGCAAATGTTTCTAAAAACAGGTCTTCACTTTGTCATTATTGGTTTCCGAGTGTTGATTGATAGGCAAAAATGCCAGATTTATTTAAAGTTAAACCTCCAAAACAATAAAGTGTGCCAAAAGTGAAGGAGCCTGAAGACTTTCTAGATCCACTATAATTTATTCAGATCATATATTTTCTAATCTGTAATAACAAACCTCACCTCCATCAAAATGAAACTCATTAAGAAATCAGGCAGGCAATGTGGTGTAGAGGCCAAGTTATTGCAGCTGAATCCCAAAAATCGCTGGTTAAATTCCCTCCTCTGTCTCAGTGTATGATGCTGAGTGAGTCACTTGCTCTGCCTCTAAAATATGTGTCAACACTTTTAATGTGCCTTGAATAAAAGCATCTGCAAAATGCGTAATAGTAATAATGATAATATATTAAAGATGTGTTTCTAAGTGAGTAGCTGCTGATGTGGACACACAGGCGTGGGTGACAAATCCTGCATCTGGCAGCCTCTCTCGCTGTGTCTCCATGTGGTAAAAGTGAGTATTAATCACAACAAGATGACACTTGTGACTTGCTACTATTCTACAGACTCTCGAGCATTTGGCTTGGCTTTGTCACCAAGGACAGTGACAATAGACTCGCATTTAACACTAGAATTACCAGAGCCTACGAAAAAACTCGTAGATCCGCCCCACCTTAAATCGCTTCTCACCTCTCCGATTTAAGGTGGGACGGATCTACAAGTTTTTTCGTAGGCTCTGGTAATTCTAGTGTTAAAAGTATTATCAGACATACCTGTGAGCCAATTATCACCCAAAATGTTTGATGTACTCTACATACATTAAGGAATCCAGTGGGAAATATCATCGCCATCTTTCTTAACTGAGTTCAAGCATCTGTCTCCTTGCTATGTTCCTTTGCTCTCAGCTTAGGCCAAAGTTCTGCCCGCTAGCAGATTTCTTATTGCTTAGGGTGTAACTAAACTGTGAAATATGGGGTTTATAACCCCATTATAACCTCAGACCTCATAATTGCCAGAAAATTAAAATTGTGGGAGGACCCAGAAAACATCTATGTGTGTGTGTGTCTGTCCAGCCCAGAAGTGAGAGGTGGAGTCGGGGTAAGGGCTCTGCCTCTGTGGAAACAAAAAACTCGCTTAGCCACTAATAACATAAATGAGGCGAGCATGTCAGCAAAACGAAACCTCAGAAGAAAGACCAAGTCACTTAACATCAGCAAAACGGTATCCCTTTTACTTTTCCTCCCACCGCAAATGCACAAGCGATGCGATGACGTCGACAAAAACGAATCCTCTACAGGAGAGAGACGCTCAGAGAAGCTCCTTTCAATTACCTGACATCTCTACATTTCAAATTTTTTTTTCCTGACGATTTCAATAGTTTCTAGGGCTCCAGGCTTTTTACAGCTTACACAGCTAGTGGTGCTATAAATCTCTCAGCCACTTTACCAAAAATGTAAAATATGAGCCTGTTAAGGTGGATGGCCAGAGCCCTTGCCCAGCTTAATGGAAGGACTAGGGGAGAGAACATACACAGGGCATTATCTCCCCTGGACCACTAGATGGCAGCCTCCCTGGGTTGTAGTGGTGCATCGGATTCCCAGAGGGCTTCATAGGAGTTGGAGTTTGATGCAGCCCTCTGTTGGGATCCATGGGTGCCACCAGGGGGTGCTGCAGGGACTGCGGAGCCCTACTTTGCTGTACTTTGCTTCTGGACCACACTTACGGCCCACTGGACATATATTTGGGTGTAGGATAAAAGAAGCCCACTGCCACTGCTTCAGGAGCCAGAGTCGGGAGGGAGTGGACAATGCTGGCTTGAGGAGGAGTGGAGGCAGAGCGAGAGAGAAGCCAGAGAAAGAAGGCAAAGACAAAGTGCTCTTACTGTGTACTGCTTGGTGCTGTACTGCACTGTCCATGCTGCTGGTGGGAAATGTTTTGGGAAGTGTTTCCCACTCAATAAAGCCCGTATGTTGTACTGAACTTGCGTCTGCGTCTGTCTGGGCCAGGTTTGGAGACCTGGTGCACCCCCTGCAGGCCACACTACATATAAAATTGTAGGTAAGTCTCACACAAACTCATTCACCTCTGGCCTTTGAAGCTTGATCTTGGTCGGCTTATGGTGTAACACGTGCAACACGGCCCATGGTTTTTGCAATTGTACGACTGAAATTGGGCTTCAGCTACTTCACATGACTGGACACAAGCATTTAGACCCTTTACTCAGTACTTTGTAACTGCATTTTGGCAGTGATTATAGCCTGTAGTGTCTTTGGAGATGACATGATAATGTTCACACACCTGGATTTGGGGGTTTTCTGACATTCTTCTCAGCAGATCCTCTCAGGCTCTGTCAGGTTGGAGGGAGACTGCTGATGGACAGATGTCATCAGGTCTCTCCAGTGATGTTTGGCTGTGCAACTCAAGAAGATTCACAAACTTGTCCCTATACCCCTCCTATGTTGTCTTTCCTTTGTGCTTAGGATCTTTATCCTTTGCCCTGTTGGCCCAGTCTGAGGTTCAAATCACTACGGAGAAGGTTTTCAATAAGGATAACTCTGTACTTTTCTAGGGTTCAGGTTTCCCTCAACACTGTCTAGTCTCCCAGTCTCTGCCACCCAAAAAAAAAACAGAGTGATGCTTCACTCTAGGCATGGTATTGTGCAAGTAGATAGCATCCGCTCAGAATTGAAGACGTATAGTTCAATCTTGGTTTCATCAGACCAAAGAATCTTACTTCTCATAGTCTGGGGATCCTTAAGGTGCCTGTTTCCTCCAGGGAGTCTTTCCTGTATCATCAAGCTACGCTACCAGAAAACCCAGATTAGTACAGTGTTGCAGTGGGTTTTCCTTCTGGAATTTGCTCCAATCTCCACATATCATTCAGCCGGAGTTCACCATCGGGTTCTTCATCACCTCTCTTACCAACGGAGGTTGGAGAAAGTCATTGTTTTTTAAGTAAAGGAAATGGTAAAAGAGCTGAGCCTTTTCAGTTTAAGTAAAAGGAGATTAAGAGGCGACCTAACTGTTTAAAATTATGAAGTTAATTAATCCAGTGGATCGAGGCCAAGAATTTAAAAGTTCATCAAGAACACGGGGACACAGTTGGAACCTTTTTAAGGGTAAATTTTGCACAAACATTAGGAAGTTTTTCTTCACACAAAGAAAGATAGACACTTGGAATAAATGACCAAGTAGTGAGGTTGACAGTAGAACTAGGACTTTAGGGACCTTCAAAACTCGACTTGATGTTATTTTGAAAGAATTAACTGGAATAGGACTGGTGAGTTTTGTTGGGCTGAGGGGGGCCTTCTCTAGATTTTTCTAATGTTTTAGAGCAGTGTTTCCCAAACTCGGTCCTGGGGACCCCCTGTGACTGCAGGTTTTTGTTCCCACCAGATTCCTAATCAGTGACAACGCCTGATAACACTTATCCCGTTTAATTAGCTGGTATTTTTTTCTGTTTTTCGACATTCATAGCACAAGCATAGCAGCATGTTTTTTACATTTATAAGACATTTAGAAATATTTCTGCTTTTGCTACAGATTTAAATGCTTAACTCTCTTTTGTTGATTTCATTATATTTTGCCCTTTCACTGTGTAGATTTGGCGGCACGGTGGCGCAGTGGTAGCGCTGCTGCCTCGCAGTTAGGAGACCCGGGTTCGCTTCCCGGGTCCTCCCTGCGTGGAGTTTGCATGTTCTCCCCGTGTCTGCATGGGTTTCCTCCCACAATCCAAAGGCATGCAGGTTAGGTGGATTGGCGATTCTAAATTGGCCCTAGTGTGTGCTTGGTGTGTTTGTGTGTGTCCTGCGGTGGGTTGGCACCCTGCCCAGGATTGGTTCCTGCCTTGTGCCCTGTGTTGGCTGGGATTGGCTCCGGCACACCCCTGTATTCAGATTCAGCGGGTTAGAGGATGGATGGACTGTATCTTAGTAATGACAATTAAAATCAAGCAGAGCAGACACCCAGGCAAACAACACTGAAAAATCAAAGGCTGCAACTACTTTAGAGTCAGACCCACTAATTAGTAAATAATGGATTAATTAAACAATTTGAACACCTAGAAAAATAGAATGAAAATCAAGATGAAAATAATGTTAAACAGAAACAAATACATTATTCCTATAATAACTTAAGTTTTCTAATTTCTATATTGTTCCCAAAACACAGAACTTGGGAAATAACACATCACTTAATTAGCCCAGGAATCCAATTAAAGACAGAAGCTGATTGGAACAAAAACCTGCAGCCACAGGGGGTCTCCAGGACCGAGTTTGGGAAACACTGGTTTACAGCAGGGGTGTCGAACTCTGGGCCTGGAGGGCCACAGTGGCTACAGGTTTTCATTCTAACCCTTTTCCTAATCAGTGTCCAGTTTTCACTGCTAATTAATTCCCTTTGCCTTCATTTCAATAGCCCTGTTTTTAAGGATTCAGTCCTCTGAATTGATTTATTTCTTCATTCAATGACAGCCAAACAGAAATGAGATGTGAAACGAGCCAACAGATGACCAGCTAAACTGGGATTTCAAGCTCCAACCAGTCTCTTAATGAGAAGCCAATTCTTGCAGTTAATTAAGCCCATTTTTTAATTCAATGGCTTGTTGCTGCTCTCATTCTGCCACAGCAGTAGCTACAGGTTTTCATTCTAACTCTTTTCCTAATCAGTGAGTAGTTTTCACTGCTAATTACCTCCTTTTCCCTTCATTTTAATAGCCCTGTTTTTAAGGATTTGGTATTCTGAATTTATTCCTTTCTTTATTAAATGACAGCCAAACAGAAATAAGATGTGAAACGAGCCAACAGGTGACCAGCTAAACTGGGATTTCACTCCAACCAATTTCTTAATGAGAAGCAGATTCTTGTTGTTAATTAAGCCCGTTATTTAATTCAATGGCTTGTTGCTGCTCTCATTCTGCCACAGCAGACATTTCCAAATCTGTTGATTTTTTTGTTTTTTCTAAGAACACCGTCAAAATGCTTTGGTGACCTGAGAGATCAACCTTACTGAGACCTTCACCTTTCTTTATTGTCAGATATTGTGTGATGGGCACAGGTGAGCTGGTCATGTGGCCGCTTGTTTGATGTTTCATTATTGTTTGGCTACTAATTAAGGAAAAAGAGACAACCAAGGGGCCTGAGTCAAGTTAATTAAAATGAAGGCAAAAGAAGTTAATTAGCAGTAAAAATGGCTCACTAATGAAGAAAATGGTTAGAATGAAAACATGCAGCCACTGCGGCCCTCGAGGACCAGAGTTTGACACCCGTGTTTTAGAGTAACAAAGACTTTTCACTCAAGTCCCAAGTCAACATAAGCAACTCTCAAGTCAAATTTCGAGTTAAAACGGGCAAACCCCCAACAAATTATATTGCATTTTTCACGAGATTTAATGCTATTTCTAAAACTTTGAGGAATCGCAAGAATGTTTTTATACATTTATTAATATATATCCAAACTGTCAATTCCATGTTAATAAATGTGTGAAGAAAAAAAAAACAGATAATGAGAAAAAATTAAAGTGCCAATGAATGTAACAATGCAATTAGTGCAAACAAATTAGCAGGTCTGTCTATTTCCCATGAAATTAACATGCATCAATTCAAAAAATATGAATATACAGTGATCCCTCCCTATATCGCGCTTCGACTTTCGCGGCTTCACTCTATCGCGGATTTTAAATGTAAGCATATCTAAATATATATCACAGATTTTTCGCTGGTTCGTTTATTTCTGCAGACAATGGGTCTTTTAATTTATGCTACACGCTTCCTCAGTTTGTTTGCCCTGTTGATTTCATACAAGGGACGCTATTGGCGGATGGCTTAGAAGCTGCCCAATCAGAGCATGTATTACATATTAACTAAAACTCCTCAATGCTATAAGATATGCATCCCGCGCGGAGCTTGATTGTAATGATGGGAAGTTCGGATCATTTTACCGACTCGGACCTTTGAATCTTGTTCAGCCAAATGAACGAATCATTTTTCGAGTCATTTCGTTCAATTCTCTGTCCGGCTCAGACTGCATAGGTTAAGCTTATGGGGCTGTCACGTGATGAACGAACGACTCAAAAAACCCGAAGACTCGAAACAGGTGAATCAATTCCAATACAGAAACTATAGGAAGTTGCGCAAATGCACATGCGCGACTGAACGAATCACTCCCACGAGACGACTCGTTCTTCCCGAGTCACATTAAAGATTTGTTCAAAATGAACGAATCGTTCAAGAACGACCCATCACTACTTGATTGGGTTATTGGGTGTTATTTCATGTCTAGAGGGCTCTAATAATGTTAACAGTGTGGGAGAGTTTATAAGGGCTTAAAATATATACAAATAACTACACAAACATATGGTTTCTACTTCGCGGCTTTTCATCTATCACGGGGGGTTCTGGAACGCAACCCCCGCGAGCGAGGAGGGATTAATGTAATATGACCGCCACCCCACTCAAACAGAAAGCTGTCTCTTTTTCATTTCTCTGAAAATAGTTTTCTTGAAGATCCTTCAGTTTTCCTCCCTGATTTTGTGAATTGGCCATGCTAGTAGTGTTTTGCACCTAGTGTTACAAGCATATGCTAAAAAACTGGTTTGAGAATGTATGTATGTCTGCACAATAAATATATATATATATTTTTTTTCCACACAGGGCTTCACGGATCCTGTATATCGCCAGCGTAGAAAACAGATAGCTGACATAGCTTTCAGTTACAAACAGTAAGTGTCATGGGCAAGGGTGGCCATAGGCCAGTGAACCCAAAGATACAGAATTCCAATCAAAACTTTATACAGGGAGATTCTAATGGGTGGGCCCCTGGTTTATGATGTGTTACTCTCGTAATAGTAAAGCAATAGAAACAAAATAAATACTGTGCATACCTTGATAGACATATAAACGAGCCAATAGCATTCAGTGTTGGAAATAGTCGCCTTCTTCTTGTAAACATAGATCATCACGACGCTCCATATTAGTACAGGTATCTGCAAGCATTGTAGGGGTGATGGCAGCAACGCCCTACTCAATGTTTCACTGTAATTGTTCCAGTGTACGGGGCTTGTTCTCGTACAATTTACTTTTTCAATGCTCCCAAACAGAAGGTCCGGGGAATGAGGTGGCCTGATTGCCAAAAAATGATTCGATTTGTGCCACGCTGTGAGCTAATGTGTGATAGGATTCCCCAATCTTGCTGGAAATAACCTTCAATGGTCTCACGGTCATCCAGTTCATCTCCATATATAAAAAACCCAACATCTGTTTGTCTGTCGCTTTTCACGAGAGAACGATTTAACAGATTTAGATCGGGTTCTTTTCTATCATTTGCTTGAACATTCTGGTTGATTTTGTGACTTCTCTCATTGCGTTATGTATCATAGTTTGCTCACAGTACTGATTTATTTGTCCGAATCTGAGAGACATACAGTGGGCTGAGGGGGATTCCTTCTCACTAATGCAACAGACTTGAGGCGTATCTTACATCAGATTAGCTAGTGAATGAGAGAAGTACGTAATTGATGTAGATCGGGTTGATTTTGTGACTTCTCTCATCATGCTAAGAATCATAGTTTGCTTGCAGGAGCGATATATTTGTGCTAATCCGAGACAGAGGCTGCGGGATGAGGGGAGGAGGAAGCGGGAAGTGTGACGTCAGGAGTAGGGAGCCGAGCGGCGCGCTCCGCACAGTCCTGTTTCACTACTATGTGGGCGGAGCCACAGGGGACGGCTAGTTCACATGTGCCATGCCTCACTCGTTTGTACATTTAACCAGGAATACTGTCATCTTTATTTCATTTGGATTGCTTCGTTATGAGGACAGTAATACATCATAACTTGGGGACCACACCCATTAGTCAAATGGGTCAAAATGAAAATCTAAAGGATTCTAAAACTGACAAAAGTGAATAATAATTCTTTTCATTTATATAGCGCTTTTCTCTCTACTCAAAGCGCTCAACAATTGCAGGTTAAGGGCCTTGCTCAAGGGCCCAAAAGAGCAGAGTCCCTTTTGGCATTTATGGGATTCGAAATGGCAACCTTCCGATTGCCAGTGCAGACTCCTAGCCTTAGAGCCAACCCTCCACCTCCTTGTCTGTAACAAAATAAAAAGACTGAAATTGAAGAATGTGTTATCTCACTTTACCTCTTTACCTGGTAGCTTTTCTATGGCTGCGTGGAATTTAGCATTTCATCCTGTAAGGATTCCTAATTGTTATGATCACATAAATACAATTATGGCAGGAGTCAACTGTTACCCTTGTTAGCCAGCATACCACCTAATGTTTCACCCTCTCCCTAGGTGGTAAACGGCACCCTTTTCATCATCTGATCACTCTACCTCTTCATCACTTATCAATGGCTCCCACTGCAACATTAGAACATACAAGATATAACATAAGATGGTGCAGCCATTCGTGGCTCATTCCATCAAGGACCACACCATCTACTATACAATTCCAATGTCTCCCCAATGCCCGGGTCCCGATGTTTTCTATTCCCAATAATGTATATTATTTGTGTCCTTCTTTTCTGCTACTCTGTACCCTGTAGAACAGAGGAGAGTGATCAAATTTCCAATGTTTTACTGCTCATTTAAAATTAATGATGAACAAATACAAACAAGTTTGAAAATGTCTGCATGACCAATCAGACATGTGCTATCAGGAAGCACTGAATATTGCGGAAAATGGTCTGCATTCATTTTCGTGAAGTAGTTTTTAGAGTTTAAAGTGTGCAGAGAGTGACGGGGTTTCTGAATATTTTATGAATCCACTGTACATTTCAGGCCCAGACTCTGATTTGCTGTGCGACACTGACTTAGTCACTTATCCCACTGGAGGTCCAGATGTAAAAATATATACATATAAAGGAATAGGATGTGCATGCTTGTAATGCTGCCTATTAGGGAAAGGCAGAATATAAAAAAAAATTCAACAATTGAAAGCTTGAAGATTTTTCAGTTTAATAAAAATGTTAAATCAGAATCAGAAGTATAACTTGTGCAGTTTGTGACATATTATATTGTATTATTAATGTTACTATTTCATTATGAAAAATTACATCTGAATATGGTCATTTATGTTGTGATAATAGAAAATAGGTTTTCTTTTTTATTTTTCAGCAGTAACATTCAGAGAGTATGTACATTTAAATGCTGCTTGCGTAGTCTGAAAACACAATGATCTAATTGGCATAACTAATCATCCCATTACATATATTTATGCTGAATGCAGCAGATGGAGCCCAAAAAAAATTACCGACACAAAAAAACAAAAAAGCAGGTTTTCTAATTGGCGGTATATGTTAAAAGACTAGGGGATTTATACCACTCTGTAGTCTCACAGTGGGGAATCCATATTACGAAAGTCAAAATAAAAAAGAAAATTACAAAAGTCTAAATAAAAAAAAAAAAAATCCCACATACTAAATGGAAAGAATATTGCAGTAGATCAAAGAAATGAAAAGAAAGAAAATGAAATAGCGAAAATTATTTTAGTAAATTTGGCTTTCAGCTGCCTACATACGGTAGCTGGCAATCTTAGATTAGAAGTTCTATATGACTATTACAGTCTGTGGCGTTAGCAGAAAAATTAGTAATCTTATTTTTCAGTTTCCCTGCATTAACTATTGGGTATGGGTGTTTGTTAAATATAACAAATATAACTCAGCCTTGACCAATAATACATTGGAAAATGCATTTCAATATTTTTATATACTCAAAACACTTAACAGTTAATTTCTTAATCTGTGTTTTTTTTTTTATCAGTGGGGATCCAATACCTTATGTGGAATACACAGAAGAAGAAATTGGAACTTGGTTAGTAACTTTCCTTGTGCGTCATGTGAACCGTGTGTGATAAATGAAGACTAAGTGGATGTTACCATTCAAGTTGTGCAAAATATCGATACAAATAAACAAGTTCCGAAAAGAAGCCCAATTTTTAAAATGGTATAGTACCAGCATTTTGGTAATTTCAGTACCAGAAGTAAACAGTAGTTTTTGAAAGACTTTGCACTTAGCTGTCCAACATTTCGTAGACTCCAGGGGTGGGCAAAACACCCACTCACCTCCCCTTTTGGCTAACTAGAGCAGGGGTTCTCGGGGGTCCTGTGGGTCCACTGTGGCTACTGGTTTTTGTTCCAATCAGCTTCTGCTTTTAATTGGACTCCTGCGCGAATTAAGTGAACTGTTATTGCCCATATTAAGTGTTTTGGGAACAATATAGAAATTAGAAAACTAAGTGTGGTAAATATATATATATATATATATAATGTAGTTATATGGGAATAATGTATTTTTTTTACTTTATAAAAATATTTTCATCTTGATTTTCATTCTGATTTTCCAGGTGTTCTAATTGTTTAATTAATCAATTATTTACTAATTAGTGGGTCTAATGCTAAAGTGGTTGCAGCCTTTCATGATTCATTGTTTGCCTGGTTGTCTGCTCTGCTCGTTTTTAATCACCATCATTAATGACCTCTTAGGCACGGCCATCAGCAGTGTGTCTGTCTGTGGAGAGAGAATCAACATTGTTGAGAGGTTTACTTACCACGGCAGTGACATTCATGTCTCTGGTGACTTTTCCTATGAAGTCAGTAGACGGATTGGGAGAGCATGGGGGGGGGTCATGAGGTCGCTTGAAAAGGATGTGTGGCGCTCCTGATATCTGTAGAGAAAGACGAAGGTCCAAGTCTTTAGAGTTCTGGTGCTTCCTGTCTTCCTATATGGTTGCGAGACATGGACGCTATCCAGTGACTTGAGATGAAGACTGGACTCCTTTGGTACTGTGTCTCTCCGGACAATCCTTGGGTACCTTTAGTTTCACTTTGTGTCGAATGAGCAGTTGCTCATGGAGTCCTAAATGAGGCACATTACCTGCATTGTGAGGGAGCGTGAGTTACGGCACTATGGCCATGTGGTGCGTTTCCCCGAGGGTGATCCAGCTCGAAAGATCCTAATTGTTGGGGACCCAAGTGGCTGGACCAGGCCAAGGGGTCACCCACATAACACCTGGCTGCAGCAGATAGAGGGTCATTTCCGGAGGGTGGGACCGGACCGCATGTCTGCCTGGGGGGTTGCCAACCAGGATCCTGAGCTGAATTTTCGTGTAGTTGGTACAGCAAATCACTGCACCAGTGCATGCTCCCTAACTTGTCTTGACTTGTAAGCTAGAAAGTACTGTAGAAACTGTTCTGTGCTAAAAAAATGAAGGAATTTCAATTTGTAACAAATTGAAATGACAGCACTGCTTGACAGGATACTACTACACCAAAGGTGGTCAAATTTGGGAATGTGCACTTCTCTGTAAGGCGGACTAAGACGTGTTGTGCCTCCGATTTGGCACTGAGCCTTTCGAAGTACCCAAGTGTAAATTCGTGTAAACTGTAGGCCTGCCAAATACGCAATGATTTAAGTTATTTAAATTTATTTAAAAATCTATACGGCCCAGAGTGGGCCCTCCCCAAGCTCGTAGGCCCTTGTGCTTTGCACAATTTGTGCAATCCATTGCTACGCCATAGAGTCTTTTACCCCTTGTAAGTTTCTCGGATATATCTGTAAAACAGAGAGTTAATTAAGCCAGTTAGGAAATAGTCTCACTGTTAGCATGGACTGTTAGATATGTTTGCAAATAGGAGATAGCATACAGTTTCCTGACTATGCTTAATGTGCTTAATACTAGAATTACCAGAGCCTACGAAAAAACTCATAGCTCCGGCCCACCTTAAATCCGTTTACACCTCTCTATCAGCGTCTTTTGTCCTGTAAATGTGCTAATAAAGACAAGCAGCAAGCAGCCAGCTATTCTCTTTCCACCACTGCCGCAGAACGTGCACAAAGTTCTCCCAGCTCATGCCTCGTTTGATTATCTGGGAGTAAAGTGCTGGAGTTGTAGAGTGGAAATAATAGATCGTTATTTGGAACACATGCATTTCATGTCTGTTCCGTTCTCTGCAATAATCTGTGTAAACACATTGTTAAAACAGAAACGTTTTTCATATTTTAGTAGTAAACGACAAAATGTTGGCATAAACTATATAATGTGTGAAGCCTGAAGTCCAAAGATCAAATCAACACTTTCACAAAAGGTTCAAGAACGATACAACAGCTTCTGTGGCGTAGCAATAAGATTTGCTGACTTGTAATCAAGAGTCGATCCCGGCTGCCTCCTGTATTTACGGTTTTAGCAGTGAGCTACTCGTACTGTTAATATTATACAGTACACACATACATTTGGTTTGTGTCTGTAAAAGACCGTGTACATTTATAGTACTTGTGAAAGTTACTGTTTTTGTTTTTTTTTTTACTTTTATTCAGTCACGATCACGATACATACTACCGCCCTAAGGATCTAACGCTGTTAGTTTTTATTTGAAACTGGGAAAAACTGCTTTTATACCTCCAGATCAAAGAACATCCAGTTCCATTGCCTCAAAACACCACTCACATCTACAGTTATTCCCAGTTTCAGAATTAGCTGTTTCACTAATACATGGGTGAAGCCGCAGGGGATGGCTTGTGTCTTATAAATGTACAAATCATGCCTCTGTGCTTTCTTAATGTAGAATAAGAGAAGAGAAAAAATACCAGCTAATTAATTGAGATCAGTGTGCTATCAGTTGTTGTCACTGATTATGAATCTGGTTGAAACGAAAACCTGAAGCCGCAGTGGGACCCATGACCGACTTTGAGAACCCCTGGTTTAGGGAATTCAAAGAGGAATAACTGCTTGTAGTGAGGCACAAAGGCATGCTGTAGACTATGTGGGAGACAGTCCTCCTAAACTACTGCCTCCCCTTGGATGCATTTAGACTCCCCCGACCCAGTGATTCGTTCATTTTGAGCCAAAGTAGCTTTGACAGACGTGATAGTGCTCTGCTTGGCCTGCTGGTAATTTAACTGGCTGAACCCTCACTGTACCATGTGGCCTGTACTACTCATGGTAACAGAAAAAGCATCATTACATGTGCCAGGTGATAATAGCTACCTGCTAAGGAGATGGTGCTGGTGCCTTACACCTTTCCCTGACCATCAGAACGCAGAGGAGAGGTGCTATAATGCCACATGTGATCTCGTGCACACAATTGCAGAGCACAGCCTGATATTCTTGAATACAGATGGTGGGGTTTCAATGTGTCAAGGGACAGGCTGTTCTACCAGCCAATGAATTTCTGTAGCATTGTGATTAACATAAAGTCATATGAAAAATTTTGGGAACTTTGTTTATCATTGGATGAGCTTTCAAAGTAGCGACTTCCTTTTAATATATGACATGCCTTATGGATACAGTAGTATTTCAGAAGTGACATTAAGTTTATTGGATTAACGGAAAATATGCAATATGCATCACAACAAAATTAGACAGGTGGATAAATTTGGGCACCCAACAGAGATATGACATCAATACTTAGTTGAGCCTCCTTTTGCTCCTTTGAGCCTCCCTATAGCCTTTGATGAGTGTCTGGATTCTGAATGGAGGTATTTGTGACCATTCTTCATTACAAAATATCTCCAGTTGAGTTAAATTTGATGGCTGCCGAGCATGGACAGCCTGCTTCAAATCAACCCATAGATTTTCAATGATATTCAAGTCAGGAGACTGTGATGGCCATTCCAGAACATTGTACTTCTCCCTCTGCATGAATGCCTTTGTAGATTTCGAACTGTGTTTTGGGTCATTGTCTTGTTGGAATATCCAACCCCTGCGTAACTTCAACTTTTTGACTGATGCTTGAACATTATCGTGAAGAATTTGTTGATATTGGGTTGAATTCATCCAACCCTCGACTTTAACAAGGGCCCCAGTCCCTGAACTAGCCACACAGCCCCACAGCATGATGGAACCTCCACCAAATTTGACAGGAGGTAGCAGGTGTTTTTCTTGGGATGCGGTGTTCTTCTTCCGCCATGCAAAGCGATTTTTGTTCTGACTAAATAACTTAATTTTTGTCTCATCAGTCCAAAGCACTTTGTTCCAAAATGAATCTGGCTTGTCTAAATGAGCATTTGCATACAACAAGCGACTCTGTTTGTGACGTGAGTGTAGAAAGGGCTTCACCCTGCCATACAGATGTTCTTTGAGCAAATTGCACTGAATTGTAGAACGATGTACAGATACACCATCTGCAGCGAGATGTTCTTGCAGGTCTTTGGAGGTGATCTGTGGGTTGTCTGTCACCATTTTCACAATCCTGCTCATGTGCCGCTCCTGTATTTTTCTTGGCCTGCCAGACCTGAGTTGGTTTAACAGCAACTGTGCCTGTGGCCTTCCATTTCCTGATTCCATTCCTTACACTTGAAACTGACAGTTTAAACCTCTGAGATGGCTTTTTGTAGACTTCCCCTAAACCAGGAGACTCAACAATCTTTATTTTCAGATCTTTTGAGAGTTGCTTTGAGGATCCCATGCTGTCTGTCACTCTTCAGAGGATAGTCAAAGGGAAGCACAACTTGCAATTGACCACCTTAAATACCTTCTCTCATGATTGGACACTCCTGTCTATGAAGTTCAAGGCTTAACGAGCTAATCCAACCAATTTGATGTTGCAAGTAATCAGCATTGAGCAGTGACAGGCATTCAAATCAGCAAAATGACAAGGGGACCCACATTGCACAGCCAGTTTTTCACATTTGATTTAATTTCATACAACTAAATACTGCTTCACTAAAAATCTTTGTTCGGAAAACACCGCAGTGCTCAGATGTTCCTAGGAAATGAAAGACATACCACTGTTATCTTTTTAGTTGAAAGGAGAGTCAATTATTATTCAGGCTGAGAGAAGTTCCTAAACGTTTTCATATGACTTTATATATGAAGTTGATTAGCATACTGCATATTTGGATGTTTCAGGGCAGGGTTTAACTTGTGTTCCTGTATGGAGATTTGCAAAGTAATTGTGATTTATAAAAAGCAAAATGCATAGAAATGTGTGTACACCTGGTTTTATAAACCCACAGATTTTTTTTTAGCTTGTCCATAATTTTACACTCTGTATGTAGGGGACTGGGCAGTCTAATGGTCTGGAACCCCTGCAGATTTTATTTTTTTCTCCAGCCGTCTGGAGTTTTTTTTTTTTTTGGTTGTTTTTTCTGTCCCCCCTGGCCATCGGACCTTACTCTTATTCTATGTTAATTAATGTTGACTTATTTTTCTTACTGTGTCTTTTATTTTTCTATTCTTCATTATGTAAAGCACTTTGAGCTACATTTTTTGTATGAAAATGTGCTATATAAATAAATGTTGTTGTAAGAAAAAAGACAAAAGGGCCATTAAAAGATTTGGGGGATCCACCCTGTTTACTTCAAAAAAGAATAAAAGGTTTAGCAAATAAAAAGAGTAGTCAGTCTTTACTGTGTCCAATACGAGACTGACTGAGAATTGAAGCAGCTGGGGTTTTATAGGAAGAAGGGAGGAAGAGGTATGTCTTCTAAGCTTGCCGGAAGTAATGTCAGAGGAGGGTTGAGATTATGTCCGAAAGTGGAATCTGTGGAGGAACAGGATTTGGAGTTATAGTGGCTTCGCTTCTGGGGATCTGTAAGAGAAAGAGAAAGAGCACTAGAGTACCCAGTTAGCCCTTGTCTCATCATACAACATTCACTTAAGCCCATTGATTGCCCACCATGTGCGTGTGTGTGACAGCTCAAATCCATGCAAAGTTTTATAAAAGAGGCCTCTAATCTTCCACAAATCTATTTTTGTATGAATGAAAATGTTAGGTTATTGCTAAACTTTCATTCATTAAAGTAACAAAAAAAAAAAATTGTTTGAAAATGATGTCAAATGTCCTGTGTGATGTCTTCAGAAACAACTGACTTTGTATATTTCTGTTTTTTGCTAGGAGAGAAGTGTTTTCAACTCTCAAAAGCCTGTACCCTACACACGCCTGCAGTGAACATTTAGAAGCCTTCAAGTTGCTGGAAAGGCATTGTGGCTATAATGAAAATGCCATTCCCCAGCTGGAAGAAGTTTCTCGCTTCCTCAAAGGTGAAATGCATGTTTAAAAATTCTTCATTTTCTCAAATCCCTCTCTTCATTTCTACATTTGTTACTTTAAAATCTTTTATTTTAATTAAAGCAATGCTTTTAACTCCCAGCACTTGAGTCTAAGCTTTATGCAATTGAATGATAAAACCAGCCATCCTTTCATTAAGTTTATGATCCCACTTTCTAGGCTTGCCAAAAGCCACAGTCTATTCCAGATATCATCAGATGCAAGACAAAAATAAGCCCTGGGACCTCATGCATAACGGCGTGCATAGAATTTGCACTAAAACGTGGTGTATGGACTAAAGTCAAAATGTGTGTATGCACAAAAAAATTCAGATGCACAAAACCGTGCGTAAGCCAACTCCCATTCACTTCCGCTACATAAATCCTGGTCAGCATGAAATGTAATGCTTGTGCTCGCGCCTGCCACCTCACCCCATCTCCTCCCAGAATTACACCTCTTTCGATATGCAAAACAAAATAAATATTCCCTTAAGTACAGCGTTCTGTGAAAAGACAATGGCAGAAGCACAGGAAAAAAAAAGAATTTCAGCGAATGCCAAGTGGATTAAACAATTGTATAAACAACAAAATGAAGCTGATCGAAAGCTCAAGTTCAGAAAGTCGCAGTGCCCGAAATGAAAAAGAAGTAGTCAGATATCAAAGTTGCCATGAAAAGACGAGTCATAATCCACCGTCTGAGTGTCATATGGAAGCTTATTAGTGTACAGAGAAAAGAAAAAAAAAGCTGCAAATATCAACTTTAATCTTGAAATTTCCACTTTAATCCCATAGTTTATCCATCCATTATCCAACCCACTGTATCCTAACTACAGGGTCATGGGGTCTGCTGGAGCCAGTCAAGGCAACACAGGGCGCAAGGCAGGAAACAAACCCATGGCAGGGCGGGCAAACACACACACACACTCCCCAAGCACACACTAGGGACAATTTAGAATCGCCAATGCACCTAACCTGCATGTCTTTGGACGGTGGGAGGAAACTGGAGTACCCAGAGGAAACCCACGCAGACATGGGGAGAACATTCAAGCTCCACACAGGGAGGACCCAGGAAGCTATCCACCATGCCACCGTGCCGCCCACATACTTTATTTTGTCATTAAAGCAGAACGTCATAAACTTCACCTTAAAATCCATATTTAGTTTACTAATTTCTCAAATCCCATTATAACTAAAGTAGCATGTTAAATGCTTCATATTCTGTGTGTTCGTCTATGTACACTATTTGTGTGAATCACTACGTGCTTCTTAAACGGGCTTTCTCTTACGCTGACAGGACACAGAATACATTAAATGATATTACAGCTCTCTGAACACTTTAAATACTAAGATGTATGCTTGATGTCATTTTCATGATGATAGGAATTAAAGCATGTTATTAAACATGGGAACGTGATGGCGTAGTGATAGTGATGAGCAGGTGCTCCTTTCAGAGATTGTTCCTGCCTCCCGCAAGATGCTTGCTGCGTTGTGTGTGACCCTCGATGAAATAATTTATTACAGCAGTACTGTCTGTTTCAAATGTACTAACACCCAATTTCTGTCCTTCCTTTTCTTTCTCCAAGTAACCAATCGCCACACAATCCGCTCCTTAATAAAAGTCAAGCCATCTGTAAACTTAGAACATGGATTCTTCAAAACTTTTATGATATATGGTAATATCTTCATAGTACATGTTCAATTATTCCATCCATCTATTCATTCAGGGTCATGCCAGTCCCAGCAAGCATACAGCGTGAGGCATTAACAATCCCTGAACGGGGTGCCAGCTCATCGCTACCGCTGTCCACCATATCCACACGTTTAATTAATAACAGTTGTGAATGGCCCCGGCACAGACAGACAGACAACATATTTTGCACCCACACACTGTTTATTTACAATATGTATAATATAAAAGTCACGTGCACTCACGAACCCCAGTGCTGCTGGCACTGAATCCCCCAACGTCCAGGGCCCACAGTTTCTGTGCCTTGCTTCCTGGCCGCCTCCTGTCCTCTCTCAAGCTCCGTCCTTCTGCCTCCCGACTTCCACCACTGACTGGAGGGAGGCGGCCCCTTTTATGGGAAGCCGGCTGGGCTCCAGCTGCTTCCCGGCACTTAACGGTGGCCACACCCCTGTGTGTGTGGCGGAAGTGCCGGGCTCCCGGGATAAACAGGCACTGGGCGCCGCCTGCCGGGGGCCACGGGTCCCTACAGGGCTGGGCTTCAAACCCCCCTACCCGAGGCCCCCTGCATAACCAGGACGGACGCCCCCACTCGGTCTGGAGGAGGCACAGGCCCTCCTCTGGTCCTCCAAGGCGTCCCGGCCAGGCTCCAGCCCCGGCCGAGGACCACACGGGATAAACTGGCATCGGGGCGCCGCCTGGCGGTGACCATGGGCCCCTACAGGGTAGGGCTTCCATGTCCTCGACCCGTGGCTCCCAACAGAACCAGGACGGACAAGCCCTCCTCACGTCCTCCTGGGCGTCTCGGCCGGGGCATTATTTGAATGAATTAAAAATGTATCTGTATAATGTAATATATAAATACTTTAATGCATTTCATCTTTCAAATGATATCAAGAGCTCCATGAAGACAGCGCCAGGGAATCTAAATCGATTTAGAAGCCAGTCGTTATCATCTGCAAATACGCAGTCTCTTATATTGAATTGAATTGAATTGAATTCCTTATGGTACAATGACATTCAATATGCAAATCCTCCATAAACTTATTTTCCTATAAAACTGTAAAATAACAACAACAACACTAATAATAATAATAATAATAATAATAATACGATAAATAAATGAAAAATATACACTATGAAAGCATAAGTGGCTCAGTTTGTGCAATATTACAACTGTAATGCAAGTTTACACTGAGGCGATTGTACTTAAAAGTATAAACAGTTCTACCGGGAGCATTTTATGGACCGATTGAGTGCGTTTATAGCTTTGTGCAGGAAAGGCTCTGAAGCGTTTGCTGAATGGGAAAAGTTCAAATAGATTGCGTGCATGTCTGAGGCAGCGTGTGCTAGAAGCTCTACTTCAATAATTCTCTCCGCTCTTGACGCAATCTGCCATAGAACTTTCCAATCAGCTGCTGTAGAGCTGTGATTCCACACTCGGACACAATGGGTTAAAATACTCTGAGTGGTGCTCTGAGAGAAACAACACTAAAACAGATATAGTTTTTGGAATAGTTTGGCCATTCCATGCATCATTATATGGTTAAAGATTGATTACAATCAGATGTCTTAAATAAATAAAACAATATGCGGTTAATTTCAATGCATTTGATAAAGCCCTGTCAGGGATGTGAACCAAATAAATAAAGGGAAATCACACAGGAACAGTAGTACTGCTTTGACGCTGAGTGCTGCCAGTTTGCAAAACTGAGCCAAAAACTTGCGTACACTAAGGTTTGATCTAGCGTGAGAATGTACATGGCTATACGGCAAGTTTAGATTTTATACATCGCGATATATATAATACTAGCTGTCCCCCACTGCCCTGCCCATGTAGTAGTGAAGCAGGACAAATTTTTAAAAATTAATAAAAAAAATGTAATTCTGGCCAAGCAGAAGGTTGGTACACTCCAACATCAAACGTTACCACTGTATCTGAACATGTTCTGCTGATGGGGGAGCCTCCCCTGCATAGGGAGAAAAGCACGTGGCCGTGATATCTCTGCCAATCAACAGCTACCCTCTAAAACACATGTAGCTCTGATTTCTCTCTCAAAAACATCAATCGTTACTCCTTCACAATCTGTAGATGATAATGTCTGTTGAACAAACAGCTATTGCTAGCTAAGGTGGTAAGGTGCGCTCCAACACGTGGCAAGAGGTAGACCTACTCGAACAGAGGCTGGTGCATAAATGAGGAGGGCCCTCACCCCCTTCCCTCGGCCCGCAGCCTCTATCTCGGATTCACGCAAATAAATCGGTACCGCAATGGAACGATGTAAATTAGCTGGATGAGAAAAGTTGCAAAATCAACTGGAATGTTCAAGCAAATTATAGAAAAAAAACCCAAATAAATCTGCTAAGTAGTTCTCTCGTGAAAAGTGGACAGACATACAGACATTGGATTTTAAATATATATATATATCTATACTAATAAAAGGCAAAGCCCTCACTCACTCACTCACTCACTCACTCACTCACTCACTCACTCATCACTAATTCTCCAACTTCCCGTGTGGGTGGAAGGCTGAAATTTGGCAGGTTCATTCCTTACAGCTTCCTTACAAAAGTTGGGCAGGTTTTATATCGAAATTCTACGCGTAATGGTCATAACTGGAAGCAGTTTTTCTCCATTTACTGTAATGGAGATGAGCTTCAACGCCGTGGGGCGGAGTTTCGTGTGACATCATCACGCCTCCCCCGTAATCACGCAGTACATAGAAAACCAGGAAGACCTCAAAAAAGCGCTGAAGAAAACATGCATTATATAATTGAGAAGGCAGCGAAACAATAAGAAGCGGCGAGTGACATATACAACCATATTCATGAGTTCTGCTACTTGAAACAAAGCACGATGTAAACCTACACTTTAAATTAAGTTCATAGACAGGCTGCGCTGGCGTTTGTAATTTAGTGCCTGCCCATATAAGGCCGTCCATCAGCGGCAATCCAATAGCAAACTGCCACTAAATATTCACGGGTGAAGGACTGTGCTTATGGAGAGGAAGATGAGATGGTCAGGGTGGTGTTTGACACAAACTCAGCGAAACTGCGAGAGAAAGTTTTAAGTGCCAGGACTAAGGTAACATTAAATACAGCCATGGACATAGCACGAGATGGCACCAGCACAGCTGGGAACCTTCGATGCATGTACACCAAGTGGCTCACGTGAACTGGCGCAGTGCACAGATAAAAGCAACAGTTCCAAAGAGGCTGAACAAAACCGAATTACACAATTGAAAAGGCAGCAAAAATATGAAGCGTCTGATAAGCATATTCATAAATCCAGCTACTGCGGAAACAAAGCACACGTGGAAAAAGTCAATGTCCGCTAAAGGAAGACAGTGTAAAAAACCCGTGCATGCAGTGTGTCAGGTCTCAGATAAAGAAGAAGACGAGCTGTTTATTGATGCAGTAAGAAACGAATCGATGAATGAAACCTGTCATCTTTACAGCGATTGACAAACACGGAATGTAACTTGAACACAACACATCCTACAAATACGAACCTGATTGAAAGAAATAATGATAATCAAATCCTTGATGACAGCAACACTCAGTAACACTCACAAAACAAATACTGTATATTGACAGTCATGTTACGTTATTTTTAAAATGTTCCCTTTTCTTTTCTAGCTTTTTAACACACTACTTCTCGCTGCGATACGCGGGTATATATATATATATATATATATATAATCCCGATCTACATACTCGAATAATGGATACTTTATTCGCCATCAATGATTGTTTTGGTAAAGCCATACTCAGTGTATTCATTAGATGAGCGGTAAAAAGTAAGAGCGAGGGAGGATGACTTATTGAGGCATGCAGGCTGTAGTGCTTGCGTCAACTCTATCTGAATTGCGATCACATTTGAAAAATATATCTTTTCAAGTTCTATTTAGTCCATATGTGTCAAACTCAAGGGGCGGGCCACATCCGCCCGGCGTGTAATTATATCCGGCCCGAGATCATTTTATATACTGTATTATTGTTATTAAAGCCGGGTATATGAAGCGCTGGTAACACAATAAACTACAGATCCCATAATGCAGCGCTTCAGCTGCCTTGCCAACACTTACGCGTTAATCAAGTCTAGCTTATGATGCTGCAAGTTATTGCGAAGCTAGCTCACACGATGCTGAAGAGAAAAGTTGATTCTGAAAATAGAGCCTTTAAAACCGATGGGAGGCTGAGTATATGTTTACTGAACCCGTGTGTCTCATTTGTGGAGCTAATGTGGCTGTAATTACAGAATTTAATCTAAGGCGGCACTATGAGACAAAACATCAGGGTAACCTGAATGCAATGCAGAAGATACAGAAAGCAGAATAAGTAAATAAGAATCTGACACTTCAGCGGACGTTTTACCCGTGCACAATCACAAAGTGATTTCAAGTGAAGCTGCTTTTATGGGAGACACAAATGCACCAGTGCAATTGCCCCACTTTCCCTGTTGCCAAGTAATGTTAAACCAAGTCGTCACTACGGTGTTCCCAAATCGCACTTTGCTGATAAACTGAGCGCACTGAGTTTGCACGGCGCTTTGGTGACTTTGAAGAACAAAAAGTCCGTCTACATGCGGCTCGAACCTTGTGCATGTTTGGTAGCACATATCTGTGTGAGAAGCTCTTCTCAGTGATAAAGACTAACAAAACAGCACACAGGAGTCGCCTCACTGATGAGCACCTGCAATCCATCCTGAGAATCTCCACAACACAGAACCTCACACCAAACAGAAACGAACCTGTGGCCAAAAAAAGATGCCAGGCGTCCAGCTCTAAAATGACATATGAGCAAAGACAACTGAATGATTTGATTTGTTATTGCTGAAAGGAACACATTTTATTTATATTTCTAGGTTTTGTTATGCAGCATGTTCATATTTGAATTTGTATAATTTTGACAGGATATATTTTTATGGAGAGCAAAATCTTTTGGGATATTTAAAATCTAAGTTTATTTTTTATATAAAATTACATAAGAGTAAAGAAATTTGAATGTTTGTTCTTTTAACGTTTACTTTATTTCTAACTTGTATAATTTAGACAGGATATATTTTTATGGAGAGCAAAATATTATAAGTTGTTTAAGGTTTGAGTTGATTTATTCACGAATAATATTCCTGTCTGTTTTTACCATTCCTACCAAAGATATTTCTGTCGACTAAATAAAAATTCCTTCTATTTAAAATTTAAATAGAACTTGAACAAATCGATAGTTCATAATATCCACGCAGACTTGCACGTAAGAGCGGAGTTATCCGTTTTAACAAGCAGCGTATTGCACTGATCTGAAATAGCTGTGTGTGTATATATGTAGATATGTATGTATATGTATATATGTTTATATATGTGTGTGTGTATATGTATGTGTAAATATATATATTTGTGTGTATATATGTGTGTGTATGTATGTATGTGTGTGTGTATATGTATGTGTATATATGTAGATATATATATATGTATGTATATATGTGTATATGTATAGATATGTATATATATATATGTTTATGTGTGTGTGTGTAAAAATATATATATATATATATGACAACAACACTCATCACTCACAACAGTGACAAAACAATTACATTGACAATCATGTTACGTTATTTTAATAATGTTTCCTTTTCTTTTTCATTGCTTCTTTAACACACTACTTCTCCGCCATGGCTGGTATTTTCTAGTATATATATATATATATACAGTATACTAATAAAAGGCAAAGCCCTCACTGACTGACTCACTGACTCATCATTAATTCTCCAAGTTCCCGTGTAGGTAGAAGGCTGAAATTTGGCAGACTCATTCCTTACAGCTTACTTACAAAAGTTGGGCAGGTTTCATTTCGAAATTCTACGTGTAATGGTCATAACTGGAAGGTATTTTTCTCCATTTACTGTAATGGAGTTGAGCTCAAAAGCCATGGGGGGCGGAGTTTCGTGTGACATCATCATACCTCCCACGTAATCACGTGAACTGACTGTCAACGCAGTGCGTAGAAAACCAGGAAGACCTCTAAAAAGCGCTGAAGAAAACATGCATTATATAATTGAGAAGGCAGCGAAACAATAAGAAGCGAGCGAGTGACATGTACTACCATATATATGAGTGCTGCTACTTCGGAAAGAAAGCACGGTGTAAACCTAAACTTTAAATTAAGTTCATAGACAGGCTGCCGCTGGCGTTTGACATGCCCACGGGTAATGTGGGATACAAGTTTAATGAGAGGACGCAGGATATAAAAGAGAGTTTTGATCACTTGCAGGTAAAGGGCTGTGCTTATGCAAATTCCGATAGACTGTGTTTGTGGGGGATTGACAGTTAAGGTGAGTGGGAGAGTCACGTCATCATCTCCCCTCCCATTTATCTCATTTCGCTCTGAGCTGAGACTAGACTACAGTTTCTCCACACTCTGAATCCTCCAGGCACTCCTGAGCATAATCAAATTTTAAAGGTTGGGACACCAATAATGTGAAAAACTTATAGCCACCAAAACTTTGTAACGGCACGAGACTTCAGGTCACGTGTCTGCAAAAGAACCTAATTGAGGCAACTATTTTTACTGACAGTTGCTCAGGGGAGAGAGTTTTTATTCCTCGCATCCCCGTTATACCCTCTGATCTCCCATATCAATTCAAATGCCTTCAATTTTCAGTAAGGCTCTGCTTCACGATGACAATTATTAAGTCTCAGGGACAGACCCTACAAAAGGTTGCCATTGATTTGAGGCAAGATTACTGTTCACATGGCCAACTGTACGTTGCATGCTCAAGAGTAAGCTCAGTGCGCAGCTTGGTCATATTACAACCGGAGTGCTGAACTGACAACGTGGCATACAAAGAGATCCTTAACAAATAATTATTGGTATATTTTCCCTCAGTTTAAAAAGGTTTACTTTTCTTCTTAATAAAAATTTAAAAGCAGTACTTCACCGCTGAGAAGTGCGGGTATTTTGCTAGTATTTATATTTTATATTTATATATATATATATATATATATATATATATATATATATATATATATTGTGGAGGACTGCCGGCTTCCCATGCCGGTCCGCACCCAGGCCGCCAGGAGGAGCTCTCCCGACAGCAGGATCGTGCCCCGAGGTCCAGCAGGGCCTTATGGACCTTGTAGTGTTTATACGCAGCCCTGCTGGATACCTTGGGGGCCACCAGGAGTCGCTGTGGGGGGGGCTTATGGGCTCTTTTGTGCCCTATGAAGGGTTGAAGAAAAAGGACTGATTGCCCTGACCCGGAAGGAATAAGGAACTGTGGACTGTTGGGACAGAAACACCTCCGGGTCAGGGGCTATAAAAGGACGGTGCCTCAGTCCAGACACTGAGCTGAGCTGGGAGGTAGAGGAGCAAGTGTCTGGACGAGGAGGAGGGTTTTGTTAAGAGAGAGAGTATTGTTTATTGTTTATTGTATAATAATAAATATATATATTATGTATTGTGGGTACCGGCCACTCTGCTCCTGGGGATTTTCAATGCTGCAGAATTCTTTTGTAACTGTACCAAAACAGTACCTTGACACAGTGCTATTTCTAAACTCTACAGACAATTCCTTCGACCTCATGACCTGATTTTTAGACCTTTTATAGACTGGTCTGTGTCTTTCCTAATCAGTCCAATCAATCGAATTGACCAAAAGTGGACTCCAAACAAGGTGTAGAAACATCTCAATGATCATCAATAGAAGGGGGTGCACCTGAGCCAAATTTTGAATATCATAGGAAAGGGTCTAAACACCTGTTTTTGCTTTGATATTCTGGTCTATTGAGTGTAGCTTCATGTGAGGACCAATAAGATGGAATGATTTTAGCACAAGGCTGCAACATAACAAAATGTGAAAAAAGTGAAGGGGTCTGAACACTTTCTGAAGGCACTGCATAAAGAGTTCAGAGTGGTAGAAGGAGGTATGTGCTCTTGTGATTGCATGTATACATTTATTTCTACTCAGCTGGTGGCATACTGAGACCTGGGTGACCTAACCATTTTGAAAGTAACTATGACATATGCAGAAGAACTAATTTATGGAAATGTAATATAATAATTAAAAGGTTGAATCTTAATGTCTGTTTTTCTATTTTTTCAGAAAGGAGTGGCTTTCAGCTGCGTCCTGTAGCGGGTCTGCTCTCGGCAAGGGACTTTCTAGCCAGCCTCGCTTTTCGAGTTTTTCAGTGTACGCAATACATTCGACATGCTTCATCTCCAATGCATTCTCCTGAGCCGTAAGTGCCTAATTTTTTTAATCTTTGTTCAGACACACAAATCAAAAATAATGGTGCAATAGTTTTTATACATGTGTCAACGATGATAACTTGACCTTATGCAGTGGTCTTGAGCAGACACTAAACCCAGAATGATAAAACTGAAGCAGATTTAAACAGAAAAAGGTAAATTATTAAATTAAAAAATCAACAATCAAAAGGGAAAGTATCACAAGAGGTTTAACAACAAATGTTATAATAACAATAAAGAAGTTGTAAGGTCCACCATACCTATCTACCTTTAAGCAGTTGACTCTTTCTGCTGTGTGGGATGGCTTGCCCACTTCCCCACATCTTGAAACACAATAAACCACTCCTTCCTACCTTCTCCAACCACTCTGGTCACTCTGTCACTATCATGTGAGGGCTGCCACCATACACTCCAAACTTCAAGTATTAAAGATCAGAAAGAGCCTGACTGTTTAAGGGTTGTTCCCTGGAACTATTTCCAGAATCAGGAAAATCTTCTGGAACTCCTTGGGTCATCCCTTTAGATCTTCTTCTCCTGGTGTCTTTAGAAATTTAAACCCCAGTTTACTTTAAAAGACATACAGTGGCCTGATTACTAGATTTTGAGTTGGGGTTCCCATGTAAAGCTTCTTTGCTGGAACCTATTCAGGTGAGGGCAGTGGCATCCATTAATGCTACATTAGATTAGACTAGAGTAGGGAATACTTTATTTATCAACAAAGGGATATGAAAAATTTACAGAAATTAATGAATAATTTAAATATTATAATGATCAATAACCCTCCCAAATACACTGTAACAAAAGGATAAGATGGTCATAAAGGTTCAGTGAGCCTCATATAATTGACAAACAAAATAACAAAACAATTCACTGAAAAAAATCACAATGACATCTTTCCAGACGTGAGTCTTGAGCTAGACTGACTCCACGATTATGGTAGCCCTGGTTATGATGTGTGTGAGACAGAAGATGTGGGTCCAGCTACATGGGAACTGGAAGTGACATCACTCAGCAGCCCACTGGTAGACAGGTAGACTGCAGGCAGAAGAATTAGATGACAGTGCCAACCCTTGGCACAGAATGGCATTACAGGTCGACAAGCCCTGAAGTTGTCTCCCAAGCATAAGTGTGTGACAACACATAGGATCTACTAGCTTGGACAATAAGAATTCAGCTGCTATTTGATATCAGGCTTGTAGGTGGCCGTAAGATGAGGTCAGATCTGCCCAGTTTTATATTTAAAGGCATCAACATTTGAATAGAGCAGATCCACCTTTTTGTGTCCACAGATGGAACATACTGATAGATGTTTGTTCCCCTGCTTGGAGTCAAGAACATTCTACCGTAGAGTCAGAATGACTCATCATTAGAATCTTAGGAACTGAGCCATTTCTGTTGCTTAGTTATCCAGGATAATGTAATTTACCTTCCAGGGTAGTAACTAGGAACACATTTACTTTTCATTTGAATGTCTGAGTAATGCATTTAGTTTTAGTTATAATCAGGGAGGGCTCTACCATCCAGGTGAACTAGGTGGTCGCCTAGGGAGGCAAAGTTTTGTGGGGTGACCTTTTGATAACCATCACAGACTCAACTTTACATGCACTCAGACTCAACACAACACAGAGAGAGCACCCTAGCCCCTCAGACTCAACACAATACACCCCAGCACACCACCGCATAGAAGAGGGCGCTCACCACAACCGTCTGATGGAACATCTGCAGCATCTTATTGCAGATGTTGAAAGATGCCAGCCTTCTAAGGAAGTATAGTCCTCTCTAGTTCCCTGAATAGTTATAGTCATTCCACTGTTTATGGATGTGGTATTTCTACCGGAAAATCTTTTAATAGTCCTCACAGCTAAGATATCACATGCCATGTTACCTATACAATATCTAATTACACAACAGTTAAATAAAACTCTACTTCTTTTTGATTTCTACAGGGATTGTGTCCATGAACTACTGGGACATGTTCCAATTCTTGCTGACAAAACCTTTGCGCAGTTCTCACAGGTATTGTTATTTGGCTTTGTTGTACTACATTTGGGGTGTTAAAGTTGGTTACTTTCGGTCATTTTCACATTTATTGTTTTTTATAATGCATTGTGGAATATTGGGGAATACAGCCCCCAAGACACAAGTCCAAAAGCACACTCTTTATTTTCATTTTCCTTGCACAACAAAACACAGCCTTCTTTTCTTCCTTCCTTCTTCTCTGCTGCTTCCACTCTGCTCCCAGCAAGCGACCCCTACTCTCTCTTCTGTTTCTTTTCCCGGTTTTCTGTGGTGGCGCCCTGCACCAGCACCACCTAATCAAAGCACCGTGATGTTCCTACATTGATGGATTAAAAGCCAGAAGTCTACATGACCATCATCATCTAGTCCTTCCATGAGAACCCTGAATACAAAGACGACTGATCATTTATGTTAGGTAGAATGCCCAGAGGGGGCTGGGCGGTCTCATGGTCTGGACCCCCTGCAGATTTTATTTTTTTCTCTCCAGCCGTCAGGAGTTTTTTTTTTTTTTGTTTGTTTTTTCTCTCCTCCCTGGCCATCGGACCTTACTCTTATTCTATGTTAATTAGTGCAGTCTTATTCTAATTCTTACTTTGTCTTTTTATCATCATGTAAAGCACTTGGAGCTACATTATTTGTATGAAAATGTGCTATAGAAATAAATGTTGTTGCTGTTATCCTCCACCTCCCGACTCTGGCTCCTTGAACCAGTGAGGCAGCCTTTTTTATACTGCACCCAGAAGTGCTCCAGGTTTTCCCTGGCAATCATCCGGCAGCACTTCCTGGACCCCAGCCATCCACCACAGTATTTTCACACTACATTTTAAATCCTTTAACCTTATGTTTTCTGAATCATTTTTCTTTAACCGTGGTGTTTAACTTCACTGAATGTGTGAGGGTGTGATAAGAGTGGTTTATAGCATTAGGAGATTTTAATCAATGGAAAAATTTAGAGCGTGCAGACTCCAGGATCAGGTGCCCGCAAAAACGTGCATGAGCCATTGATCGAGCTGCTTGGCTGATCACGCATTCAAATGTTATGTTAAAAAATCTAATATGTGAGGTTTTTCTGCTGTTTCTGTTATAGAACATAGGTCTTGCTTCTTTGGGTGCCACAGATGAAGAAATTGAAAAACTGTCGACTGTAAGTAACAGAATGTAACTGCGGTTATAGGTTCCCAGAAAGCTAGCCATTGATAATTTACACATTAGTATGCAGTGTTTAGAAATGTGACCAATGCATAATTCTGCAATGTCATTGATACATTTTGATTTCCAGCTTTACTGGTTTACTGTGGAGTTTGGCCTGTGTAAGCAAGGTGGAGTCCTGAAAGCATATGGGGCTGGACTGCTGTCATCGTATGGAGAGCTGCTTGTGAGTATGCATGTTGTTTTGAACACATCCTCCTTTTTAACGTCAGTACAGCTATTTGTTACACAGTTTGAGTCCACTTTACTACAGTAAATTAGAAGTTACTAATATTATCACAAGTCATGCCTTATTTTCATTCATTCATTCATTTTGTTCCATACAATGTCAGGGTGAGGTGGAGAGTATTGCTGTGGCATAGCAAATCCATCACTGAAGTCTGGAGCTGTGAAACAGCACCTCAAACCTCTTCTCCACTATTCTGTCCTGTCCAAATTATATATATATATATATATATATATATATATATATATATATATATATATCAGCAAAAAGAAAAACTAATTAAGTTCACAGTTTATGTACTCATACCTTATCTCACTGTGCCAGTTTTTGGTGTTCAGTGAATTATTTATATTATGACAAAGCTAAAACACAAGGAGATGTAGAAAGCAATGGGATGACAGTAAATCATCATCTTCTTCTTTTTCTTCTGCATCTTCTTCTTCTGCATTTTCTTCTTCTTCTTCCCCTGCATCTTTCACACTTCTATGTGGGGTCAATGTTCTTGCTGAACTTTCTCCATAAAGCTCAGTGCTGCACATCCTCGCCAGTCAAGCCATTTTCCTTCAGATTTCTTTTCCTTTATCCATCCACCTCTGTTTTGGGCTCCCACACTTTCTCTTTCTCCTGTACTTTCATTCTCGTCATGTTTTGGTCCACATATTCCTTGTCTGTCCTCAACACACATCCATCCTACTTCAACCTACTTTTCTGTACTTTCTTATATGTCTCTCCTACTTTTGTTGTTCCTCTAATTGTCTCATTTCATATTCTGTCCTTATTGTAACTCCACACATTCATCTTAATATTCTCATTTCTGCCACATCCAACTTCTTCTCCTGTACCTCCTTTACTGCCCATCTCTCAACTCCATAAATTGTTGCTGGTCTTACCATTGTTTTAAATGTTACTTTTAACCTTGACCTTAACTCAATGCCTCTAATATCTTCCTCAAATTGTTATATCCACATTGCCCTCAATGGGTTATCTCTGCATCTAATTTTCCATTTTGGGTTACCACTAATCCTCGATATTTAAATGTATCCACTCTTTTCAATACCTGTCCCTGCAGGTTAACTTTGGTGCCCTGATCATCAAAAACCCTCAATTATTCTCTCTATTTTGTATTTATCTTTAAACCTCCAACTTCTAAAGCCCTTCTATACTCTACCAAGTTCCTGTTTACTTTCTCTTTACTGGTGCTACAAAACACAGTGTTATCAGCATAAAGCCTGCACCAAGGGGATTGCCCTTTGATCCCATGACTCAACACATCCATAAGTGGATCAAAGACGTCAGGACTTAAAGAAGATCCCTGGTGCAGGCATCCTCCAATTGAGATCTTATCTGTTACACCAACGCTGCTTCTAACTCCCTCATACATATCTTGGACACTCCTCACATACTTCTCTGGTCCTCCTTTCTCTCTTTCATGCATCTCCAGACCAATTGACGTGACACTGTATCATAAGCCTTCTCTAAATCAATAAATGCAAGTCTTTCCATTTTTCACGACGCTTCTCTATGTGCTGCCTGAATCCCTGGCATAAAACCCAACTGCTGCTCCCATATGGTGGCCTCTTCCCTAAGCCTTCTCTCTACAACCTTTTCCTAAATTTTTATTGTGTGTGACTTCAGCTTTATTTCTCTATCTCTGAATATCACCCTTGTTTTTTAGAATTGCCACGATCCTTCACTTCTCTGTTATTCTCTCTTGTTCATAGATGTTTGTATTATAGCCAGTAAACTAACCAAGGCTAGAACCAAGGAGAACATTTATAATGTGCATCTAAACCAAAATGCTACAGAATTCAGAATTCTTATTCCATAATCTGTTTATTATTTATTTTTTTGGGCCTGGCTAGCTATAAAAAGTGTTATTGTTTGTCTGTGTTTGAGAAACCTTGATCCACACTTAGGTAGCTAACCATGCAAGCTTCCATTTTAAAAAATAAATAAAACATGACCATGGCTATGTGAAGAAAGACATAAAATGGCATTGACAGAAATACAAAACGACTCGGCCAGACTAAAATAATTAATTAATGCAAATGAACAGGCGAGAAAGATCCTAAAGGTTGGGAGCACCAGAGTGATCCTCGACTATTGTGATGAAGTTTTTATAAAGAAAATAGACAAGACAAGTCTACTTCAGACATATTTTGCTTATTTGCACCAAGATGGCGGCTTATATAGGAAACTCAGAGGTAGAGGCAGGTTTTTGTTCACTAGAAACCATCGTGGACACTAGAGGCACTGTTGCCCCATTAATCCCACCTGACAGACGTCCTGAACACACGTTTAAAAACACCAAAAATATTATTTAATAATATTCTTCAATAAAGTGCACAAAGTACCACACACTTCACAATTCTCCAATCAATAATCAATAATACAATAAACACAATCCTCCACTCCCAGCAGCTCCGTTACACATCCTTTCAACTCCGGCTCGACCTGCTGGGTTTCCCACAGTCCTTTAAATAGTTCATGACCCGGAAGTATTCCTTCTCCAGGTCAAATACCACATCTTCCTTCCTCACGTATCCCGGAAGTACTGCAGGCTTCCGTCCTTGTGACTCCGAAGTACTTCCGGGTTGGTGTAACAGGAATAGTCCCCAGGTTCTTGGTGAGCTCCCCCTGGCGGCACCCACAGCATCCAACAGGGCTGAAGAAATGGACTCCATGTCCCATGCTCCCCTGAGGGAATCCGGGGAACCATTTCCGTCATAGGTGCTGCCATCTAGCGTCCCGGGGGATGTAGTGCCCTGAAAAGGCTGCTTTTCTTCCTTTTCTCGGTTGAGGGACGTCCCGGCCAGACTGAAATGCTGGCTGTCCATCACACCGTCATCAGAGGTCTGTCCATCAATCGTTATTTCTACAGAAGGAGATAGAAGACATGCATTAGGTGACAGTGTCAACTTCTGGCTTGGAGGGTAATTACTATCAACTGAACCCTGAGGTTGTCTCTCAATCACATATGTGGACAATAAATAAGATACACATGAGCAAATATTCCAGAAACGAAACAAAATGATACGGAATTTGTGGATTTATCACACCCTGGAAAGGGTACCATTCCATCACAGGGCACACTGAAACTGGGCTAAGCAACCTATCACTCCCATCTTTGGAATATGGAAGGAAAACTACAGTACACTGGAAAAATCCATCTAGACAGGGGAGGAACATGAACAGGCACCAGTACGTACCACTAAAGGTTGAGGGAAAGATTGGTACAGTAGAATTGTAAGTTCAAAACAACATGGACTCATGGCAGCATTAACCTATGCACAACCAGTCGTTGCCGTTTCACATTTATCCACACCATTGTTCAGTAAATCAAGCAACGCTTATTTTTTAAAGTTTTATGTCCACAGATACATTATAAAAATTCAAGAGAGACATAGTAAGAAATGTGTGTTTCTACAGCCTTTCCACTCCACACTAAAAACTCACAATTCTTCCTTTTTCCCATTAACCACTGCAACCCAGGACACTCTTGATAAATAGATAAGTGTCTGTGTGTACATGCGGTTGCTGTGTCTCCGTCATTCCAGAAGATGGCGCATCACAAACATTTTTCGTATAAATGCATTTCATATAGTAGATAATAATAATTCTTTGCATTCTTATAGTGCTTTTCTCACTACTCAAAGCGCTCAGCAGTTGCAGGTTAAGGGCCTTGCTCAAGAGCCCAACAGAGCAGAGTCCTTTTTGGCATTTACAGGATTCAAACCAGCAACTTTCCGATTGCCAGTGCAGATCCCCAGCCTCAGAGCCACCACTCCACCTGTAATGATGGGACATCACGCACCTTAACACTGTTTTTACAAATCGCTTACCAAATGGCGTATAACAGAGATATAAGCATTGCATGGTATACTGCAAATGTTAACGCTTCGTTGATTACTTTGATTTCAACTCATCTTAGAGAGGTAGTGCGGCTAGTTCTTAAAGAAAGAATGTCTCATTAAAAATGAATTATTATCTAAACCTATTCAAAATGCATAAACTAATCTTGATCTACAAAATAAATTTAATGTATCTTCACATTAACAGAACAGTAAAATGTTAATTCAAAAGTTGTCTAACAAGAATATTGTAATATTTTTCATCATGATATATCATCATTACACTGAAGACTTCTTACACCGTGTGTTGTGGGATTCTGGAGCAAACTACCAAGACGTGGAGTTGATGCAGAAACCTTGACTATCTAAAAAGAATCTGGACAAGATATTGGGACAGCTTAGCTATTAGCTGAACAAATGAGCCTGATGGAGTGACTGGTCTCCACTCATTTTGTCAGATTTTTATGTTTTTTTCTTTGTATTGATTTTATTGAAATCACACGACATTTCATACAAATAGATCAATTTTTGCAAAAAATAGAATCGAAAACAAATCAACCACCACCCCTGAGAAAGAGAGCATGGACGGCAGAGTAAAACTTAAAGCTAGTAAAAATAAGTAAATAGATTAATTAATAAGTGAATAAAGATAAATGGAGAATAAAAAAGGGGGAGAGAATCTGCTTCCTCAGTGCTTTAAGAGCTTATTCTAAAATATTATTGATCAGATCCTGCCAGGTTTTGAAAATGTTCTGCACAGTTCCTCTAAGTGTGAATTAGATTTTTTCCAGTTTCAAATAGTATATAACATCAGTTACCCACTGACTTAAAAGAGGAGAGTTAGGATTCTTCCAGTTGAGCAAAATAAGTCTACGTGCCAATAGTGTAGTAAAGTCAATTACAGTATGTTTGTCCTTCTCCACTTTAAGCCCTTCTGTGAGCCCACCAAACACAGCTGGTGGTGGATTAGGAGGGATTGGGACACCAAGGCTGTCTGATTGGCATTTAAAGATTTTGGTCCAGAATGATGTTCATTTGGTGCAGGCCCAGAACATGTGGCCCAGTGAGGCCGGAGCTTGATTGCAGCGTTCGTAGGTTGGATCTTGCCCTGGAAACATTTTGGACAGTTTTAAGCTAGACAGGTGTGCTTGATATATAATTTTGAGTTGAATAATTCTATGCTTTGCGCATATGGAGCTCGAATGAATTCTGTACATTGCTACCTTCCACTCCTTTTCTGAGATGTTGAGTGAGAGATCCTTTTCCTACTGTCCTCTGTGATCTTTGAAAGGGATGGACTGTCAAATGGTTTTATATATTATGGAGATGCTGTCTGAATCCTCGAGACTGAGCGATATTTTTTCCAGCATAGAGGGATGTGGGAGATGAGGAAATTTGGGCAGGTTCTGTTTAGCAAAGTTTCTGATTTGAAGGTAGTGAAAGAAATGTGTTGCTGGAAAGTTACATTTGGAGTGTATTTGTTCGTAGGATGCAAAGACGTTGTCTATATAAAGATCTCTAAGTGATTTAATCCCAAATGTTTTCCAGACATTATAAACTGTGTACGTTTGCGAGGGTGGGAAAAGATGCAGAGGTGCCACAGATAAGAGCTTCTCTATCTTAAAATACTTCCTACATTTGGTCCATATTCTGATTGAGTGAAGCACAATTGGGTTCTTAGTATATTGGTGATAACTTGTATTTATTGGGGTTTATTGGGTATTTCTGTTCTAGTAGTTTGCTGCATATTCTCAAAGTGCTTTCAGTTAAAAAAAGGTGCTTGCTAAAGTCTACTGTGGCTTCTCTAAAAACCAGCAGCCATAGTGGAGCCCTAATATTGAACTTGAGAACCATTATATTGGAGGGTTTCCTTTTGGACAACTCTACTGCACTGCGTAATTTTAAATTGCAACTTTTTTAATCTTTTAGTGGTGACATGTCGTATGTTCGTTAGCACACTGCACTCTGTGCTTGCAGCAATAATGATCCTATATGTCTATAATCTGAATGGCATTCATTTCATAAAGTGCTTCCAGATGCTCGTCACTATGAAAAGTGCTACGGACCAAATGATTCTGGCCTCTAATTGTGCCCAACACAGTCATCAGTAAAACAGGCAAGACACCGGTGAATTTTTAATTTTTTAAGTTGCACCTTGTATTGGTTTCTCTCCCTCGTTTCCTAACCATTACCAAAAGTAGTGCAACTCTCTGACTTCATTTTACAGCTACAGTGGAAACAGTGACTTGTTTTGACTAGCACTCCTATGCCCCATGAGGACACAGACTACTCATTATATGCTATTTTATTTTCACAATATACTTAATTAATAGTTTATGTAATGCAATTTTTACATCTTTGATTTGTGTATTTCCAGCACTCTTTATCAGGTGAGCCAGAGCTCAGAGAATTTCAACCTGAAGCTGCAGCAGTTCAGCCTTACCAGGACCAGACTTACCAGCCAGTATACTTTGTCTCTGAGAGCTTCTCGGATGCAAAGAAGAAACTCAGGTATGCCTTAGTCGGGTGAAATGTAGCATTCTCAGAGTACATATGAAAATGTCATATTCAGCCTTTTAACCATTCAACTGGGAGTTGCTATGCTTCTGCAGGTTAACGTGGCTTGTCTCAAAAACTACAAAAAGACAAATGTACTTGGAGATGAATACAGAAATTGAATGATCAAAAAACTAGTGGGGATTCATTAACAGGAAATCAAAAAATACAATGGGAAAACTAAAATAAAATCCAAAAAGTCCCTAAGGACCTTGCCAGAGTACTGAGCCATCAAAGAAATTAGTTCTCTGACAAGAATTTAAAGAACTAGTTGCTGTTTGTTTTGAGCAAATCCGGAAACTTGGACACTGAGTGTTGTGTGAGGCAAAGATCTGTTTGAACGCTGAGAAGATAAAGAATGACTACCATTGAATAGTACATGGATCTCAAACTCCAGTCCTGGAGGGCCGCAGTGGCTGCAGGTTTTCACTCAACCTCTTTTCTTAATTTGTAACCTGTTTTTGCTGCTAATTCACTTCTTTAGAATTAATTTTAATTGACTTGTTTTTTAAGATTTGGTCCCCTGAATTTCTTCATTGTTCCTCTTAATTGCTTAATTTCTTTCCTTAAATGGCCCCCAAACAGAAATGAAATGTGAAGTGAGAGAGCCAACAGAAGACCAACTAAGTCAGGGCCTCAAACTCCAACTAATTTCACTCCAACCAGTTGCTTAATCAGGCGTTGAGTCTTGTTGTTAATTATTATTTTTTTTATTTATTTTTTTTTTATTAATTTTATTACAATCAATACATAGCAATCAAGTTTTACAAAAAAAGAATTATGCTAAGAACAGATCGATCCCCACCCTGAGAGAGAGAGCAAGCCAAACGGTGTAAAATTTAAGGCTTGTAAACATACCTAAATTAATAAATTCTCTGTGCTTTATGAACTTATTTTAAAATATTACTGATTAGATCCTGCCATGTTTTGAAAAAAGTCTGTACAGATCCTCTAACTGAGTATTTGATTTTTCCAATTTTAAATAATATAACACATCAGTTTCCCACTGACTTAAAAGAGGAGAGTTTGGGTTCTTCCAGTTTATCAGAATGAGTCTGCATGTCAACAGTGTAGTGAATGCAATCACAGTTTGTTTGTCTTTCTCCACTTTAAGACCCTCTGGAAGAACCCCAAACACAGCTGTTAATGGGTTAGGACGGATTGTGAGTCCAAGACTGTCTGAGAGGTAATTAAAAATTTTTGTCCAGAATAATGTTAATTTGGTGCAGGCCCAGAACATGTGACCTAGTGAGGCTGGGACTTGGTTGCAACGTTCGCAGGTTGGATCATCACCCTGGAAACATTTTGAGAGTTTTAGTCGAGACAGATGTGCTCGATATATAATTTTGAGTTGTATAATTGTATGCTTTGCGCATATGGAGCTCGAGTGAAGTCTCTGCATTGCTACTTTCCACTCCTTTTCTGATATATTAATTGAGAGATCTTTTTCCCAGTGTCCTCTTGGATCTTTGAAAGGAAGGGATTGTAAAAGGATTTTATATATTGTAGAGATGGAGTCTAACTCCTTGGAATTGAGCAATAATTTTTCCAGCGTGTATGAGGGTGCAAGATGAGGAAAATCTGGAAGGTTCTGTTTAACAAAGTTCCTGATTTGAAGATAGTGAAAGAAATGTGTAGCTGGAATGTTAAATTTGGAATGTAATTGTTCATAGGATGCAAAGACGTTGTCTATATAAAGATCTCTAAGCAAGTTAATTCCAATTTTTTTCCAGATATTAAAAACTGCATATGTTTGTGAAGGTTGAAAGAGGTGGTTCTTTTGCAGGGGTGCCACAGATAGAAGCTTCTCCGTCTTAAAATGCTTTCTACATTGGTTCCAGATTCTAAGTGAGTGGAGTACAATTGGGTTATTGGTGTATTACCGATAATGTGTGTTTATTGGAGCACAGAGCAAGGAATGCAAAGAAGTACTGCAGGATTTTACTTCTATTGCGGTCCATGCCTGTGTATGTTCTTCTATTTGTGTCCAGGTTCTTATCGACTGTATATTTGCTGCCCAGTAATAAAACTGGAAGTTAGGTAGAGCCATGCCGCCTTCTGCCTTTTGTCTTTGTAGGGTCGCTCTTTTGATGCGTGGATGTTTAGAATTCCAAATAAATGAGGTTATTGTTGAATCTAATTGCTTAAAGAACGATTTATTAATGTATATTGGTATGTTTTGAAATAAAAAAGGAGCTTAGGAAGAATATTCATCTTAACAGTGTTAATTCTTCCAGCTAGTGTGAGATGAAGGGTTGACCATCTATGCAAGTCTTGTTTAATTTTTTCCATGCAGACGACGAAATTTTGTCTTGTTGTTAATTAAACTCATTCTTTAATTCCATGGCTTGATGCTGCTTTCACTGTACAATAGCAGCCATTTCCAAAATATTAAAATGCTTTTGTGGACCTGAGCAAATCAACATACCTGAGACCTCCACCCTTTTTATTTTCAGATATTGTATGATGGTCACAGTTTACTGGTCATACTTTGGTTCATTTTGTTTCATTATTGTTTGGCTACTAATTAAGGAAAAAGAAAAAACATTATCCTGGCGGTGGGCTGGCACCCTACCCAGGGTTTGTTTCCTGCCTTGTGCCCTGTGTTGGCTGGGATTGGCTCCAGCAGACCCCCGTGGCCCTGTAGTTAGGATATATCTGGTTGGATAATGGATGGGTGGATGGCAAAAATGATTGGGTCTGAGTCCTCAAGAGCAAGTCAATTAAAATTCATTCAAAAGAAGTTAATTAGCAGCAAAAACAGGACACTAATTAAGAAAAGGGTTAGAATGAAAACCTGCAGCCACTGTGGCCCTCCAGGACTGGAGTCTGAGAACCCTGTACTAGTAGGAGTCTTAGCCAATAGTCAAAATGGGTCAATAACCAAAGGACACTAAATCTCTCTTTCATATAGAAAAATCCTGCGACAAGACGAAACTTTTTTGAAGAGATTTTTTCAAGTCCTGTGAGACTTTGGCTCCTCTCAACCATATTCAACCACGCACATGGTCCTCTCACCTCTCGTTCATGTGAATGCTTTTGTCAGACACAGTTCCTGTCCATCAGCTCTTATACATTTTAACATTTTCCTCACTTTAAGTTCCCAATTAAAGAAGTATTATGTCCAAATCTTACTGAAGAATTTCATTACAAAGGGTTATCAACAGAAAAAAATGAGTACAAGGGCAATCCTAGTGCTGAGAAACGATGAAGTCAAACGAATTAATGCCAAAAATGTCAATCAGTTACACTGCAAATTGGTTAAATGCGTATCAATAGCCTAAGCTGAAACAGTTGGTGGTGATGGTGCGGAACATGAAAACATCAACTTACAATATCCCGAAGAATATCTACAATTGTTGTCACCATATGGTCTTCCACTGCACGAATTACTATAGAAAGAAGGATGTATCCAAGAAAGGTAATGTAGTAAATCTTCCGCGGTTAGCATTAGACAACAAGGGAGATCGTGATATGGCATTCACATTAAAACGTTAACAGTTTCTGGTTAGAATAGCTTTTGGAAAGACAATTAACAAATCACAGAGCCAAACATTCAAAAAACTCAATTTTTTTAATAGAGAGAAAGAAACGAAATTCACTCATAGGCAGTTATATGCTGCATTGTCACAATGAAAGTCCAAACACAGAATCAAAATTCAATGCGATATTAATGAACATTTTATTAAAAAAAATAGTTTTACTGAAGTTTTACAGTAAAAGTGTAAGTTTAAAAAGTATTTGCTTGTTAATTTCAAAACCAAACAGAACAAAATTGTATTACTCAACGAATAACTCTAACGAATAATTTACTTTCAAATTACTCCGTTTTACTATTTTTTAACGTGGTTAATTAATCGCTGTAATGTAATATAGTTACTTCTATTATGTATATGTAACAATTCCCGTGAAAATAAAAATCTGTTTAAATTGTACATCCACATTTCCATATGCAAGCGGCAGAACCGTAAACAGGCTAGTGCATAGCGCAGGCCCCGGGGATGGCAAGCAAAGCGAACAGGGGGTGAAGCCCCCTAGTATATCACTAAAGCCAACACAGGAACCAGAACATGTAGTAAAAGGGGTGTAAAATACGCAAGAGGAGACAGCATAAAGTTTTGGGGTCCGCCAGCCCTGTATATTGTGCAGAAATTATGTTAATAAACAGGTCAAAATCACAAACAAAAATCGTTCCTAACGCGACGCCGAACCATGGCGTCGCGGCCATTTTATTGGGGAGGAGCCGGAAGTGGAGGAATGCTGGGAAGGACCGTGAGGGAGGCTGGGATTGGTGACGTCAGGGCAAGATGGCGGAGGAAGGGCGGAAGTGCCGCACTGCGGTCAAAACCCGACTTAAGACGAAGGGAGGTCCTTTTTCCTATGAGAAAGCAGAGGGAGAAAGTTAGTACCCTACCATTCCCTGCCGGCGAATATGTTTCCAGGTGCGTTCGAATCCGTCCGTGGCCTCCTACTCGCGCGTGCATGACAGGGGAATCAAAAATCAAAATCAAAATTTATTTATAAAGTACAATTTTAAAACACCATAAGTGTAAACCAATGTGCTGTACAATAAAATCAAAAAATATCAATAATAAACCAGTAAACATCCAGCCATTATCCAAACTGTTGAATCTGAACACAGGGTCACGGGGGTCTGCTGGAGCCAATCCCAGCCAACACAGGGTGCAAGGCAGGAACAAATCCCAGGCAGGGTGCCAACCTACCGCAGGACACATACACCCACACGCACACACCAAGCACAATTTAGAATCGCCAATCCACCTAACCTGCATGTCTTTGGACTGTGGGAGGAAACCGAAGTACCCAGAGAAAACCCACGCAGGCACAGGGAGAACATGCAAACTCCACGCAGGGAGGACCCAGGAAGTGAACCCGGATCTCCTAACTGCGAGGCAGCAGCGCTACCCACTGTGCCACCGTGCCGCCCAACCAGTAAACAAAGTACAAAAATTACATAAATGCTCAAACAAATAAGTTAAAAGAACAGATTAGAAGATAAACAATTTACAGAAAAACAATGGATATGAAGAAAAAAGAATGAATTATTAATAAAAATGATACCAGAGTTACTCATGTAAAGTTAAATGCAATCGAAAGCAAGTGTGTTTTAAGTTTAGATATTTGAGTTGATGGTCAATTGGCAGAGCATTCCATAATTTTGGTGCTAGTACAACAAAGGCACGGTCACCCATTGTCTTCATTTTAGACTTAGGCACAACCAACAATTTCTGTTGAGTGGAACGTAAAGAGTGGACTGGTGTATATGGAACCAGCAACTCGGCCAGATAGGATGGGGCAACACCATTTAGCGACTTACAAACCAAAAGTAAAATTTTAAAGTTAATCCTAAATTCAACTGGGAGCCAATGAAGCGAGGCCAGAATTGGAGTAATGGACACAACTTTCTGAGACCCAGTAAGAAAACGAGCAATAGCATTCTGAGCCAACTGCAGCCGAGAAGGATGAAATTTACTGATTCCAGAATAAAGTGAATTTCAATAATCGAGACGCTATATAATAAAAGCATGGCATACTTTCTTCAAATCAGAGTGCCCCAGAAACGGTTTGACTCTAGTAAGCAGTCTAAACTGAAAAAAGTAGCTCTTAACAATGGACTAAATCTGTTTATTAAAATAAAGATTGCAATCAAGGATAACCCCAAGATTTTTGACATGGGGTTTGCAAAACCCAGCTAATAAGCCGAGCTGATCCCTGACAGCCCCATCAGAAGCCATTGGTCCAAATACAATAACCTTAGTCTTACTGTGATTGAGTTTCAATAATGTATGGCCATTCAATGTTTGAGCTCATCATAACATTCATGTAGTGACTTTAATGACTCCTTAGTCATAGGTAAATAAATCTGGGTATCATCAGCGTAGAAATTAAATGAAATACCATATTTGCGAAATATGGACCCAAGGGGTAGCAAATACAAAGAAAATAACAAAGGGTCCAGAATAGACACCTGTGGAACACCATACTGTATTTCAAATGAGCAATAGAAGAAAGTACAGACTTGTTACCAACAGAAAAGGTCCTATTTGTGAAGTAAGATTTAAACCAACCTAGTGCACCCCCTCAGATTCCTAACCACTTATCCAGCCTTGACAACAATATGTTGTGATCAATGGTATCAAAGGCCATAGTGGAATGCTTAAGTTTTCCAAAACCAGATTTCAAAAAGAAATGCACACAAAGCTTTTTGTTTTCATCCTTAATCACAGATGATAGACAACCAGCTGCATCAGCATTTAAAGTATCACATCTATGATGTTCGATGCTGCGACGTTCAAAACAAGGGAGCAGCGTCCTGACGACACGACTCCCAAAATGATGGCACTCATAAGCAAAACAAAATACGCTTATCTGCAGAAGCTGTGAGGGCCCAAAATTAGAAGCCAGAAATGTTCTTTAGTATTAAAACCCCCAATTACACCTACACGTTTCACAGGAAAATTTGATGAGGCTCATGATTATTTTTTAAAGTGTAATGGTCATATTTACCTTTACTCTCTTATATTAATATTTAATGAGATAAGCTGATTCTTATCTTCTGTGACTTCTTTATTAATGTCTTACTCGTCCGCTGAGGAGTTCTTTTCATTTCTCTACTGCTTTAAATCCTGGTATTATTTGCTCCTGCATTATCTGGAATGTAATTTAAAATTCAGTGTATTTCTCCTAAACTTTCTCTACATCAGATGTAGAGGAATCAAAATTGATCTGATAACAATTTCCTTCATTACAGTTAAGTTTTTTTTTTTTTGTTGCATACATTATCCTCATCCCTGATGGAGGATCACAGGAATCATGGGAAAGAGGGGTCCTTTCATCGGAGCAACGTTTCAGCCGTGGCATGGCCAAATGGGGAGGCAGCTAGATGGATGAGGTCTCCAGGACTCTAAAAATATCCAAACCTAATTATGTCATATCATCTACTGTTAAACCATACTTCTAAAATTTTTATTATTATGCTGTCTTAAGGAATTGTTCTGTTCTGTGTATTGTATTGTATTGACCCCCTACTTTTGACACCCACTGCACGCCCAACCTACCTGGAAAGGGGTCTCTCTTTGAACTGCCTTTCCCGAGGTTTCTTCCATTTTTCCCTACAAGGTTTTATTGGGAGTTTTTCCTTGTCTTCTCAGAGAGTCAAGGCTGGGGGGCTGTCAAAAGGCAGGGCCTGTTAAAGCCCATTGCGGCACTTCCTGTGTGATTTTGGGCTATACAAAAACAAACTGTATTGTATTGTATTGTATTGTATTAACGCTATGAAACTCATTTTATTAAATTATACAAATATAAAAAAAATTACATTCCCAAACACACTAATTCCAAAGTTAGGGTTGGTGTGGTGGAGCCTATCCTGGCAGCATTAGGCACAAGGCAGGATGAATTGATGACTTTCATCAAGTGATGCAGTAATGGGCTCCTGTCCCTGTGACTCTGAATTGGATTGTGAGGAATGAAGGATGAGATTTATAGTGAGCAGCAAAGATTGCATTTAAGATGCTAGAAAAGCCTTTGTCAAAAGTAAAACAACAGCAATAATTTAACAAAATCCACAAGGCAGACAAAACTTGAACTACAAGGCAGCCTAACAGCATTTTCCTGAAATTCTTGATTTAATTATGCTTGGATTGATCCTGGAGAATTCAGTTTAGCATTACCATTAAAAAAGGTTCAGGTGAGCTATTTGTGTTCAGCTCAGTCTTACAGTGTCTATAAAAAGATTCCAAATTATCTGCTAATCCACTTATCTTGGTATCATCTGCAAACCTAAGCAGCTTGTTACTTATATTCCTATCTAAATCATTTATATATATATATATATATATATTAAAAACAGCAGTGGCCCTAGCACTGACCCCTGCCGGTCACCACTCTTAACATCGGCCAGTTCTGTTGAGGTTGCTCACATCATCACCCTCTGCATCCTGTTTCTGCACCCATCTAAAAACATCACTTCTTTTAATCTGATGCCCAACCTCTCATGTGGCACCTTTCTGAAAGTCCAGCTAGATAATATCATAAGCTCCACTCTGCTTGTATCCTTTTGTTGCCTTCTCATAAAATTCAAGCACGTTAGTAAAACACGACCTCCCTCTTCTAAACCCAAGCTGACTGTTCAGAATAACTCCTGTCCTTGTCATGTGTTGCTCAATTTTATCCTTAATAATTCCTTCCATTAATTTTTCGGTGATGCATGTTAAGCTTACTGTTGTTATACAACAAAGTGAATTTAATTTACCTTTTTTTGACACTGATGAGCTGAAAAAGATTCTATAACTTTAAAATAAACAATATAATGTGCTCTGAAATAATTAAAAATGTAAAAGATTTGATCTGATCATAATTCAACTGTTTAATATGACACACTGAAATCATCACTTGCAAAACTAAGTGGTTTCATAAATTTGAGAATTAGCTCAATAGAGGTCACTTGTCTGGGGTTTCAATTATTTTCAATATACTGTAAATAGATAGATAGATAGAAAAGGCAATATAAGATAGATAGATAGATAGATAGATATGAAAGGCACTATATAATAGATAGATAGATAGATAGATAGATAGATAGATAGATAGATACTTTATTAATCCCAAGGGGAAATTCACAAAATGTGCACCTGAATGTAAAAGGGCCAGCATGTGGTGAGTCAGTATGGTGGACTAACCCACACAATGCAGACAAAAAAATAGAACACTCCAAGTAGCTTCATGAAAAACACAAGTTAGGGGATGGAGATGATAAAATATCCAAGTCACTGCATATCTAGTTAAATCAATCATTAAACAATCGATCGAGTATGAACCAGCTGTAAAAGGCAAATCGTCATCACGTAAGAACAAGGCAAGTGAGGGAGGCCAACAAGATACTTAAAAGAACTCTGAAGGAGTTAAAAGCTACAAAGAATAAGATGGGATAGCCAACTATTGCACGGGTGCTTCACCAGTTGCACCTTAATGTGAGAATAGCAAAGCAATACACAGAGAGTTTGCCATGTTGGACTCTCTGAAGTCAGCAGGAGAAGGTTCTATGATCTGATGAGACTAGCTTTCTGGCCATTTCACTAAATGCCATATTTGGCATAAGCTAAACACCTCACATTATCAGGTGGTGGCATCATCAGGCTGTGGGGATGCTTCTCTGCAGCAAGCTCTGGAAGACTCATGAGGATAGAGTGAATACATCAAAAAATGGACAAATCCAGGAGAAATTTAAAAAAAAACAGGCCCTGCCTTTTGACAGCCCCACCATCCTTGACTCTCTAAGAAGACAAGGAAAACTCCCAAACAAACAACTCCCCCTAGTAGGGAAAAAATGGAAGAAATCTTGGGAAAGGCAGTTCAAAGAGAGAGAGAGACCCCTTTCCAGGTAGGTTGGGCCATGCAGTGGGTGTCAAAGAGAAGGGTTCCATACAATACATTACATTGAACAGAACATACGTAATCCTCAATACAATACAACAATGCAATGGAAATATTACAAGTACAGATCAGAATTCAACAGTAGATGATATTACAGAATACAATTTGGATTTGTTCAGAGTCACAGAGACCTTGGCCATCAAGCTGTCTCCACCTATTGGCCATTCCACAGCTGAGACAGTGCTGGGCCAGCCAATCTGATGAAAGGACCCCTCTATCCGATGATTCCTGTGATCCTCCATCAGAGATGACTTTACCTTAGGCAGGCAAAAAATCCCACTACTGACACCGTGTGACCAATTGGATAAACAAAAGAAATGTAGCCAATTATACAATATCTCAAATGTTTTAAGTTGTCTTGTATGAAGGCATTGTCCAAATAAGTAAACATTCCCAAAAACAAGGAAAAGAACTGAACAACAAAAATGAATTTCCACGCAAAGAGTAAGTGGAATCTATATATATATATATATATATATATATATATATATATATATATATATATATATATATATATATATATATATATATATATATATATATATATATATATATATATATATATATATATATACAGTATAGTATATATATATATTGTGAACGCTGGCCCTGGCACAGACAGACGGACGACATATTTTTCACCCAACACACTTTATTTACACTATTTACAAGTTTAGTGTACTCACGCAACCCCAGTGCCTTCAGCACCGAATCCCCCAAAAGTCCAGGGCCCACAGTCTCTGTGCCTTCACTCTGGCCGCCTCCTGTCCTCTCTCCAGCTCCGTCTCACGCGGCGTCTCTCCCGACGCGACCGCCTTCCCCATCAGCTGCTCACACTGAGCGGCGAGAACACACAGCAAATCTGCAAGCGGCAATCCGGCGGGCCGAGGGGATTCCCCCGACTCACGCCGAGCCGCTGGTGGAAACAGAGAGACAGACGTCAGTGAGCTTACCTGTCTATCAGCTGCACTTGACGCCTGCCTCCTGTGGGCCACTCCCTCCGGCCCAATCGGGTCTCGTTTCGGCACGAGATTGACGTTCCTAGGTCCCGCCTCCATCCAATCCTCGGCGGGCACACCAGACACACCAGCCAACCCCGTGCCTGTCAGCGGGCGGAACATCCGGCCCGCGGCCATCTTGCCTTCCCTGCTCCGGGTGCAGAGACGTGCCTCCTCGCCGCGTTGTGGCTGCGGCGATTCCTTGAGCCGCAGCGGCTCCGTTTCCGCAGCCTTCTTTGCTGCCGCCGTTGCCGAGCTGCCGACAGCCCGTGGCGCGGTGTGCTCCTGCCACGGACGCGGATCCGGTTCGTCGGTAAGAACGACCCCGAGGGGCCGATGATTGCAGGGCAGGGCACTTACCTCCGGATCCGTCATGCGAGGCCCCGCCGGTGTGGCCTTCTGTGCTGCCACGCCGGCCTGGCTGACGTCTCAACAGCGCGACTGGAGCCCGCTGCCCTCCGGCGATGTCGGGTTCTCCTCCGCACCCGGGAAAAGCCATTCCGCTGTCCGGCGGCGGTTTCTGGGGCGAAACGCTCCCGCGGGGTTGTGCACGGGCCGCTCCCGCAGCCAGTGTGTGGGGTCCGCTGCTGCGCCAGCCCGTTCACAGAACTTTTTTGTTTTACTGCAGGTCCCCGCCTTGCACTAGGCGGAGCATCCTGCCGGCTACGCCACTGTTAACGCTGGCCCTGGCACAGACAGACGGACGACATATTTTTCACCCAACACACTTTATTTACACTATTTACAAGTTTAGTGCACTCACGTACCCCAGTGCCTCCAGCACTGATTCCCCCAAGTCCAGGGCCCACAGTCCTTGTGCCTTCCTGGCCGCCTCCAGTCCTTCCACAAGCTCCGTCTTACTGCCTCCCGACTTCCACCGCTGACTGGAGGGAGGCGGCCCCTTTTATGGGGAGCCGGATGGGCTCCAGCTGCTTCCCGGCACTTAACGGCGGCCACACCCCTGTGTGGCGGAAGTGCCGGCCGTGCACCCGGAAGCCATCTGTGTCTCCCCGGTCGTCTTCCCCCGGCACTTCCTGGTGTGGCGGAAGTGCCGGGCTCCTGGGATAAACAGGCACTGGGGCTGGCCACGGGTCCCTACAGGGCTGGGCTTCCAAGCCCTGTACCCGAGGCCCCCTGCATAACCAGGACGGATGCCCCCACTCAGTCTGGAGGAGGCACACACCCTCCTCTGGTCCTCTAAGGCATCCCGGCCGGGCTCCATCCCCGGCCGGGGACCACAATATATATATATATATATATAAACTATATATACTGTATATATACAGTATGTATATATACAGTATATATATATACTATACAGTGATCCCTCGCTATATCACGCTTCGACTTTCGCGGCTTTACTCTATCGCGATTTTTTTCTCATACACGCTTAAGTCACTACGCATTCACTTTCTGAGAACTTTTATCTAAGCCCTATGATGGCTCCTAAACATGCTGCTTTTTCCAAGCCTTCTGACAATAAAACTAAGCGCCAGAGGAAGATGCTTACTATCCAGGAGAAGGTGAAACTCTTGGATATGATTAAAGATGGCAATATCCTACAAAAGCCTCCTCACGCATATGAAAAGGCAGCGCCAGCAACTGCCTATCAAGATGTTCTTCAGCCGCGCACCCAGACACCCACTGCCTACTCCTAGTACTTCTTCACTGAAGACAACAACGCACCTGCTGAAGATACTGCACCACCTCTGAAGACTCTCCTACTGAGGTCGTGCCTTCATAGGTTAGTGGTTGTGTGTAATTAAATGTACAGTACAATAATCTACTATATAAAAACGTTGTCTTTCAGTCCCGTGAGTGCAAAGCATATTCCGCTTATCACAGACTTACTGCTTGCGGCTTGAGGTACGAAGCGACGCGATGTGAGCAGAGTTCAGGTGCTCTCATCGTTTCCTTGCTTTTGTGCGCGATGCGCTGGAAAAATAGACAAAATTATGTCTCTGGAAATAATGAATGTTGATGGAGTACAAATGCCTCACTGCGTAGTAAATATCAGGGGAGATGGTGCTTGCTTATTCTCATCTATAGCTTATTTAGTGCATGAAACTCCGTCTTTAGCGGTACAGATTCGGGCTGACAATGTACGACTTTGGACAGGCACTTGAGGAGAAAAAAAAAAACTTAGGTTTTCGGGAGATGTTATGAATGGGCACTTTGATGTTCTCATTCCCTACACTTACATGCCTGATGTACACATGGAGCGCACAAAAATTGAGGATAAAAGTCGGTCACCTTAAAAGGCGAGTGCGCCTAGTAATATGATATTTGTAACGTCTAATATGTCTTATTTTCTCTTATTTTGTCTAATATATTGGGTAATATGAGTGTAATGGTGACTAAAGGGTGTTATTTCATGTCTAGAGGGCTCTAATAATGTTAAAAACGTATTTAGAAGGTTGTAAACAGGTTTTCTATACTCTAACTGCGAAAATATTCAATTTATAAATAAAGAATCCTACTTCGCGAAAATTCATTTATCACGGTAGAGTCTGGAATGGATTAACTTTGATAAACGAGGGTTCACTGTATATACTATATATATATATAAAATTTATATACTATATATATATATATATATATATATATACAGTGTGTGTATATATATATATATATATATATATATATATATATATATATATATATATATATATATATATAAGCGCCAAATACCACTGATTCACTCATCACAAAATCTCCAGAACCATGAGTACTTGGGACTTGAAATTTGGAATGTAGGTTACCCTTGGCCCATTGGTGCTTGCTAAGAAACGGTGTTAAAAATTTCGTAGCCTAAGTGCAAAATTTCTTATAGTTTTTTAGACCCGTTTGTATGTCTGTCCACTTTTCATGAGAGAATTACTTAATGTACTTACATCAGGTTCTTTTCTATAATTTGCTAAAACATTTCATTGATTTTGTAACATTCTCATCGTGGTAAGTATCAAAGTTCACTTGCGGTACTGATTTATTAGCGCAAATCCAAGAGAGACTCACTGGGCTGCGGGGAGGGGGGACGAGGTCCTCCTCACTCACATGTCTCCCTCGGGGCATAACCTTAACTCCACTTAGTTAGCGAACAAGAAAACTACTTAACGGACTTAGATCTTTTTTTTTTTCTATAATTTGCTTACACATTCCTGTTGATTTTGCGACTTTTCTCATTGCGCTAAGAATCATAGTTCGCTTGCAGGAGTGATATATTTGCGCTAATCTGAGACAGAGGCTACGGGCCGAAGGGAGGGGGAAGCGTGATGTCAGGAGAAGGGAGTTGGGCGGGTTCCTTCTCACTGTCCTGTTTCACTAATATGTGGGCAAAGCCGCGGGGGATGGCTAGTTTAATTATAATAGAAAAAACTATGTCTCTCGTGACGAGAACCTTTGAGGTGCCAAAAAAGCAGAGGTTAAAAAGGTATTAAGAAAAGGGGTGGCACTATTTTAAATGCTGACCTCAGTTTGCTTTCTTGATTCACAGAGGCTATGCAGCAAATATCAAGAGGCCATTTTCTGTCAAGTTCGATCCTTACACCTACAGCATTGATGTGCTGGATAATCCTCAAAAAGTCAAAATGGGCCTTGAGTCTGTTAAGGATGAATTACGGATTCTGTCTGATGCTCTGAACATCATGGGTTAAAAAACGATGATGCCATGTCTTGCACTTGCTTCTGTGCATTGTGATTCTGCACTGTTGTGTAACTGGATTGACTTACTAGAAAAAAAACAAATTTGCAAAAAATGAAGTGAAATGTAAAGCGTGGATTGTCAAATTCATTGGTAACTATTTTTGTACCCATTTGTTAGTGTTTTCAGGCAAGTTGCTTTGAATGAGAATGAGATGCTAGTTTACCTAAATGCAAAGTATGTTTCCTATGATATTTAAGAATCAGTTTCCTTTATTAACAATTTAGCCATCCTCCAGCAAGAAGAAACTAAACTGACAGAGCACATCTAAATCCCAAAGACAGAACCCACAGCAGTTGTTCTTTACGGCTACAGAAAAGCAGTGTGCTGCTGTCAATTATCTTTAATAATAATTCTTTTATTTTCTCATTTATGTAAGATTTTTAAAGACAAGGGGTCTGACTGCACTCATTAGCTGACTGGATAGTTGAGATGGCCTAATGCTAGAAAAGTGTGGTTTGATGTCAGTGAAGACAAGAGGTTAAAGAAATAGGATTTGGATCTTTTAAAATCGATTTGTCAGAAATGTTAAAACATGTTGGAGAAAGTGTAAAGCTAGCAATACTTCTGCTTTTAGTAGTAGCAAAATGAACAGATATGTTTCTGTGTTCTGTCAGCCTATGTTCTAAATGTGATATATGACATGTATACTATATGTACATTTTTTATTCCCATTTACAATTCCTTATGTTATTGATTATGTGTAATTTATACATATTCATTTTGCATACTTTCTAAGTGAATAGTTGAATTGTTTTTATTTACAGCATATCTCACCATGATGTTATATCCTTATTGCAAAAAAAATCCCCATTATTCTGGAAATAAAATGTGCAATATTTATTGTAAATGTTTCTGGTCAACATGTCTATTGTATATTTGTATAGTATGTGGGCTTGGAGATCAAACGATTCTTAAGCAAATGTTCAAGTGTAACCTAAGAAGATTTCATGAAACCCAAAGTTGTTGGATGTAATAAATGAAGGGCATTATATGTTAAGCAAACAGATGGGCTTACGATGGAACTTTAAAAGATACCCTTGATATACGACCGGGCTGACATGCTAACAACTTGATTTACGACCAAAATTTTTGTTTTGAATTACGACTAACATCTTGTTTTACGACCCGAATGCGGTCACGTGTATCCGCTTGTGCGATTGTAAAAAAACCAGCCAAGAGCGTTCGTAAGCGTCAGTCGGAGCCCAGATACATGTGTTTGTGGACGTAATTTCGGTCAGTGCAGTGATTTATCTATGTATATAATTCACTAAGGCAATGGCAAGTAAGACACATAATTGCTAAGGAAGGAAGACAAGGTAACGAAGGTAAAGAAAGCGATTGTTAAGGGATGTTAGCTAGCGGTCTGGCGCGGCACATGATGATGTCATCAGGCTGAGTCAGCACCGGCTTGCTTTGGAGTGTATTATTACAGCAGTTAACAACACGACCAGCTTTGAACTGAGTGCTCGACTACTGTCATTATTAACTTGAGAAACAGCGATCACAATCAAAATGAAGAAGGAAATTGTGCGGAAATAAGAGAGTGGTGTTCGTGTGACCGATCTCGCTAATATGTACAGCATGTCGAAATCCATCATCTCGACATTTTTACAAAGAAAAGATTTGCATAAGGAGGCTCCTTCTAAACAATAATCACCTTCCGTTTCATTCTCCTCCTCCTCCCTTCCTGCAGCCCAAAGATGTCAAATTAAATGGTGAGTACAGTATGAAATTGTTGGTTCTGGTAGGCTAGGCACTTTTTATAACTTTTTGGTTAGTACATTAGAAAAATTATTGGTGTTTTGGTAAATTATGCACATTATACAACCTTTTTTTATTAAAAGGTTAAGTAAGTGTTGCTGTGGGAGGTTCGGAGCGCATTATGGGTATTTCCATTATTTATTATGGGAAAAATAGTCCTGACTTACAACCAACTTGAGTTACAACCAGCCCTCGCGAACAAATTGAGTTCGTAAGTCAAGGGTCCACTGTGTATGCAAGAATGGATGTCATCTTTAAGAGCTTGTTACATGACAATGTAAACAGAAGGATTCAGTAAATGGAAGCCCAGAGCCGGTCTGTTAAATAATGCTGCCTGAGGCAAGGCACAATTTGACCATCTTGTCAGCCATTAATCTATAGCTGGATTTATCATCAGGGTGACTTGGGTGCAACAATGACAACAACTTTTATTTATGTAGCAACTTCCAATGCAAAGTATAATCATGGTGCAAACTGGCAGATAATTGTTTTGAGCAAAAACGGGGAGATGCGCATAAAAAACAAAGACGGTATGAAGTGAAATGAATCTGAAGTCCAATAAGAGAGACGATAATCGTGTTTGAGAGAACAAGAGGCTCAAAATTAAAAGGACATGTGAGTATGATAAGAATGACAAAGATACATCAAAAGATTTTGGGACATCCACCCATATATTATGCCCTGGCTGAAAAAGGTTTATTTTTATGACTTGCATTCAGGTTGAAGTCCAAAATAGAACAGACTAAAATGGCGGCTTTAAAGGCCATGACAAGAAGTGACGCCCTCTGGACCGGAATCGGAAATGATGTCGCCAGGACCAGAAGTGACATCATCCGCAGCGCCAAAATTGACATCATCAATGGCACTAGTGCTGGAAGTGATGTCATCAAAAACGGCGGGAACCTATTGGGATTTTCCCAGGATAGTCTGCAGAGGTCGGAGAGAGAGAGAGTTAGTGCAGCTCGCCACCCCCTGGTCTGCCGTGGTATTACTATTATATAAGCCCTCTAGCTGCCTCCCATGCACATGTGTGTGCCAGAGAAAACGGCACAATGATAAACTTTGAATACCTCAGAGATTTGGTACCCACAGTTCAGATAAGGATTAACCATCCTTTTATCCCACAAGGGGTAACCATGGAGCCCAACCTCAGAGGCCACTCCCGTAGCAATGCTGGAAGCGGACCTAATGACAGAAATAATCACTGGTGGCATCTGAGTACTCAAAATCATGACAGCTAGTAAGTGGAAACAAGAACAAACAGTAATCAAATAATCCAATTATAGTAAAGGTTTGATGGTCAGTGAGGGAGAGGAAAAAGAGTGAAGAAGCAAAAACCCCTGAGGTTCTGTTACCAAAAGCTGATCCATTCCCCTCTGGTCATTCAATTGTATATCTAAGATATAAAAAAATAAATAAATAAATTTAAAATAAAATAAAGAGAGAGTCAGCCTGTGGAGAAGTCATCAGGGTCAGGACCTCGGTGTTCTTCTTTCTTGCACAAGCCTCAAGTTATTGTGTTTAGAAGGTGGTGACACAGAGTTGTCACCTGATACCGAGAAGAGAAAAATCAAACAATGTGATTGGTGTAAAATGTAACAAAAAGCCAGATTCAAAAATTATACTTAAGATGTAATTTAAACAATCCTACAGTGCCACCCTAATGGTGCATACACTGGGGCCATGCTCGCAAGGGGCCTAAAGCATATGCAAGAATAAAACGGCATGCGGGTAGAAGAAAAAAAAAAATCATAGGAACAATTTACAATTCTTGTGCATGTTTTAAATAAAATGTTCCGCTATTTAATTCATTCATGGGCACGTTTTAATTAAAACCTTTCCTTGATTTATGTAATTTATGCACACATTTTAAATAAAACGTCACAATTAAATGTGTTTGTCTATGCTCTGCTACGTTGATTCTTGTATAGTGACAGCCTCATGGATAAGAGACACCATGATGAGGCTATTTTTGTTTCATGAATGAGTTATGACAGCATTGTAATGACTTTTGCCTTACAGGGCATCACTGTGAACAAGCTGCAGTTGCAAAGGATTCTCAGGGTCAATGGGCTTTACCGGCAAAGGTTATACTAACATGAAAAAGTTGTTAACTTTATAACTGATCAGTGGCAAGGTGCTGGAAGACTGATAATAGATAATGCTGGAGTGTATGGAGCCACTTCAGGACCCTTTTGTTTCTACACTCCAACCATTAGTGGGTCAACCTAACCCTGTGCATTAGATCTTTATCAAGTGTGAAAGTTCAAAGGTGTTGCTCTAAAGTTGTCTGCTGCGGTTCTCTGATAACCTGTAGCATTAATTTAACAAAGTACCCTATGCGACTATATATACTGTAGTACAGTCCATAAGTAAACTTATGGTTACCCTAAATTACTTACATCCTGGAGAGTGTTTTGGATTAAGGCTGAGTTTCCCACAGCATCATTACGCATTGATCATCTTAACCATTATAGAGAGAGAGAGTGTTCAAAGTGAGGTCATGGTGATTAAAACATTAGAACAATGTAGATGAAAACGGGCCATTCAAACCAGCAAAGCTTGCCAGTCCTATCCACTTAATTATTCTAAATAAAGCATCAAGTCGAGTTTTGGAAGTCCCTAACGTCCTACTGTCTACCACACTACATTGTAACTAATTCCATGTGTCTGTGGTTCTCTGTGTAAAAAAAACTTCCCTTTTACCACTGGGAGAATATTTATTTCTTCATATGTGAAGACCTTAGAAAAATGTAAGCTTAGAGCATCTGCTATTTCACTGTCTGTATTTTTAAATTCTCCTTTAATATTCCTGATGCACTTCACCTCCTCCTTGACTGTTCTTTTACTATCAATCAATCAATCAACATTTATTTATATAGCACATATTCATACAAAAAAATGTAGCTCAAAGTGCTTTACAAAATGAATAGAGAAATAGAAGACACAATAAAAGATAAACATAAGTCAACATTAATTAACATAGAATAAGTAAGGTCCGATGGCCAGGGTGGACAGAAAAAACAAAAAAAAACAAACAAAAAAAAAAAAAACTCCAAAGGCTGGAGAAAAAAATAAAATCTGTAGGGGTTCCAGACCAAGAGACCGCCCAGTCCCCTCTGAGCATTCTACCTAACATAAATCATCATATTTTCATGGAAGGACCTGATGATGATGGTCACGTAGACTTCTGGCTTTCAGTCCATCATTGTTGGAGCATCATGATGCTTTGAGTAGGTGGTGGTGGCGCAGGCCGCCACCAAAAAGAAACCGGAAAAAGAAACAGAAGAGAGAGTAGGGGTCAGTACGGATTTTAGAGCCACCATGAATAGTTATTATGAAGAATTGAACATACAGAGTATCAGGATTATGTTAAAGTGAAGTTATAAAAAGGCCATGTTAAAGTAATGTGTTTTCAGCCGTGTTTTAAACTGCTCTACTGTATTTGCCTGGCGAATTCCTATTGGCAGGCTATTCCAGATTTTAGGTGCATAACAGCAGAAGGCCGCCTCACCACTTCTTTTAAGTTTAGCTTTTGGAATTATAAGGAGACACTCATTTGAGGATCTGAGGTTACAATTTGGAATATAACGTGTCAGGCATTCCGATATATAAGATGGAGCGAGATTATTTAAGGCTTTATAAACCATAAGCAGTATTTTAAAGTCAATCCTGAATGACACAGGCAACCAGTGTAGTGACATCAAAACTGGAGAAATGTGTTCGGATTTTCTTTTCCCAGTTAGGATTCTAGCAGCTGCATTCTGCACTCGTTGCAAATGATTTATGTCTTTTTTGGGTAGTCCTGAGAGGAGTGCGTTACAGTAATCTAGTCTACTGAAAACAAACGCGTGAACTCATTTCTCAGCATTTTTCAATGATATAAGAGGTCTAACTTTAGCTATGTTTCTTAAATGAAAAGATGCTGTCCTAGTGGTCTGATGAATATGCGATTTAAAATTCAGATTACAGTCAACGGTTACCCCTAAATTTTTTACTTCTGTCTTAACTTTTAATCCTAGTTCATTAAGTTTATTTCTGATAACCTCGCAGAATCCATTATTGCCAATTACCAAAATTTCAGTTTTCTCTTTATTTAGTTTGAGAAAATTACTATTCATCCATTCAGAAATACCAGTAAGACATTGTAAGTAAGACTACTAAAACATTGACAGAATCTCTGGGTTTTCTTTCACCTTATCTGCTACATTCCTCTCTAAATGCCTTTCAACCTCCCTAATAGCCTTGTTAATGGTTGCCCCAATGTTCTCATATGCCCTACTCTTCACATTAGAATTATTAATTATGTACTCCTTTGCAGTTTCTTTTTCATTTTTTTTATTAACCCACTGCAGAGGTTTTTTTTAAATTTCCTACTAAATCCAAATGTAAGTATGTACCTGTCCTGCATTATATATACATTTTTTTTAAACCTGTTCCTCTGCTCCTCAGCTGTCTCCACACTAAAAAGCTTATCCCAGTCTATCCTCCTTAGACTTTGCCACATCTGCTCAAAATTTGCTCTACCAAAGTTATACTGAACTTTTAGTCCATACAACTCCACTCTTCCAAAGCACTGACTATTTGATAACATGCTCACTAGACCCTAATGGTTCAGTCACCTCTACACTCTCAATTCTATCCTGATTATTACAAAATACAAAATCTTGACAGGCTTCACCCCGCGTCGGTACTTTAACATGCTGTGTTAAAAAAAAACAGTCGCTGATTACTTCTAAAAACTTTTGTGCTCCATCATTTGTAAGGTTACCCAGTTAATGTTCAAGTTAGTTTAAGTCCCCAATGACTATAATATCCCCATGAAAACATTTTAAATTAATTTTTAATATTACTAAAAAGATGTTACTGTTATGTGAAATTACTGCCTGCATTGGGCAGTCTATAGCACACTCCTAAAATAAGGCCTTTTTCCCTAATGCTTTCCAGATGAAGCCAGATGTCCTCACTAAGATGGGGCTAATCATTCAAATGAAGAGGACTTGCTTTTAAATTCTGTTTGTTATTAACAGCAATTCCACCTGTCTATTCTTCCTAAAAATGTGTATGCCTCTATGTTATTCTCATCTCTATCTTTATTATTTAGCCAGGTTCCTGTTATTGCTATAATATCATAATTATGCTCTACAACATACAACTCCAATTCACTTGTTTTATTTTTTATACTTCTAGCATTAAGGCAACTATTTTTAATGTGTTGCTCATTTTACTTTTGCACTTAAATGTTGTGTTAGAATTTACATTACTATGCATTTTTATTCTTACACTATTGTTTGTTCCAGGGCGGCACGGTGGCGCAGTGGTAGCGCTGCTGCCTCGCAGTTAGGAGACCCGGGTTCACTTCCTGGGTCCTCCCTGCGTGGAGTTTGCATGTTCTCCCCGTGTCTGCGTGGGTTTCCTCCGGGCGCTCCAGTTTCCTCCCACAGTCCAAAGACATGCAGGTTAGGTGGACTGGCGATTCTAAATTGGCCCTAGTGTGTGCTGGGTGTGTTTGTGTGTGTCCTGCGGTGAGTTGGCACCCTGCCCAGGATTGGTTCCTGCCTTGTGCCCTGTATTGGCTGGGATTGGCTCCAGCAGACCCCCGTGACCCTGTATCTGGATTCAGCGGGTTAGAAAATGGATGGATGGATGGATATTGTTTGTTCCTCCATGTACAGTTCTAAACCTGGTTTGGCTTAAACTTCCTCCCCTCGACTAACCTACTTATTCACCTCCCCAATACATTGATGCCCTACTAGTTCAGATGTAACCCATCACAGTCTCAATGCTCCATAAACCTATACCCCTCTATCCTGCACTAAGATTTGCGCCACACATTAAGTATTATAATCTCCTCAACCTTAACTGGGCTGGCGCAGGGAGAACTTCAGAGAAGACCTCCTTGTCACTTCTGCTCCTCAGCCTGGCACCTAACTCATTAAATTTGGATCACAGAACTCATAGACTATCATTATGTATGTCATTTGTTCCAACATGGACAATAACAACCGGATCCACCTCAGTTCTGGCCAACAGCCTATCCACCCTTCCAGGGAGATCTCCCACCTGCACACCTGGAAGGCCACACACCATGCAAGACTCTCTGTTTCTGGAGCAAATCTGCACTTCAATCTCCCTAATAATTGAGTCCCCAACTATCACTACCTCTCTCTTTCTGGAAACTGGTTTTGAGGTATTCCACTGGGGTTCATCAAGCCCACCTACCACCTCAGAATCTTAGGAGACACCATCAAGCTCCGCAAGGACCTGAAAATGGTTCAACACTTCCAGTTCTAGTGTTCATGCCCCCAGACATTGTGCACCCTTTACCTTGCACCTTGTGACCATGACCCCCCTATCTCTACTTGTCTGGTCTAGAGCCTCTCCTCCCACAGCACCTTTGTGCTTTATTGCCTTTGACACCTTAGTGGCAACAAGAACAGATTCTGTATGAATCAGCATTGAGTTACCTTCCTCGGCACTAATTGACAGGTGTTTTGCTTTTGCTCTAACAACATGTGTATCAGAATGCCTGTTGACACATTAACTAACATTTGGGAACATTTTAATTCAAATGGATCCATGAACTAACTAAATGAAGAGAACATTTTAAATAAAAGTATAGTCGATTCCTGTTAATCGGACCACATCGGGACGCAATCATTTTGGTCCTAATAACCGACTGGTCCAATTACATGAACATGCCCTATACATGTGCAACCAAGATGGGATGTGTTATAAGTAACATATTAAAATGTCTTTATGACTTTTATTGTGCTGCACATGCGTATGGCGAACATACAAACAAGAACTACATGTACATGTACGGTTGCTTACAACTTTGTTTATTGAAAAAGAAATCTACAAATTCTTCGAAACGATCTACACGACACTCAGCATGTGAAGCACAATAAAAAAGTTACATTACCAAATTCCAGTCAACGTTTGAAGAACTTGTCTAGTGTGATCTGACGCATTCTGTTTACACACTGCACTTGTTTACGCTCGACTTCATGTCCCCAGCTACTGGGCGGTCCGTTTTAGGGAAGAAAGGGCAGGGATATTCACCCCCACTAGTTTGCACTTGGTACAAATTTTCCGACTTCCTGACCTTTGATAAAAGCATAAATTCTCCTGGGGAACCCAGGGATCCTCCCGATGTCGCTGACCCGCTTTACATCCGCTTTCCACGGGCGACTTGTGGCTTCTTTTTCTTATTCTCTGTCACGTTCTTTGGTCCGATTAAACGGAATTTTGGTCCAAATAAGCGAACAATATTAGGCTTATGTAATATGATCTGTTTCGGTTCTTTAGGATTCCATCCGAATAAGCGGCTGGTCCGATTAACCGGTGGTCCAATTAACTGGAATCGACTGTACAACTTAACTAAATTGAGGGAACATTGCAATTAAAATGTATGCACAAATTGTCAATCGTTCCCACAATATATTTTTTTTCTACCCATGTCCTCTCTGGAGCTTCGTACATGTTCACCTACAGTACAGGCACTGTATGAGAAAGAAAAGACAATAATAAAGACGCGGGGTACCACCTTGGTAACCCTGTATAATTGATGGGATGAAAACAAAAGAAAATCACATAACCCTCGTAGAAAGATCTTTTTAGACATGAGTTCTGGACAGAACTGATTTAAGATGGCGGATCTTCCAGCTTTGAGGACTTCTGGCAGAAAGAAGCAGGTCCAGCTTGCCAGACTCCAGTGTTGGTGTCAGTGGTGGTAAAGCTATGAACCTCCTGGCCTGCAGAAAGAGGAAGTGAAGAGACATTACTGCACAGTGCCATCCCCTGGAGTGGCAGGCTATTACCTTTACCAGAATCTTTAAGCTGTTCCCCTAAGCACACACACTTGGCAGCACTCACAGCAATCTGACATCCAGCTTACAATTCCAACTTCACTTTGATCTTCATGATTATAAACCTATCCAGTCACAGCTTTCCCAGTTAGTTAATATCTGTGTGACATGATCAGTAGGGGTGTCTAACAAGTCACTTTTGTGAGATCGTATATCGATATCTTACGATGTTGCAATAGGGAAAAAGTCCAAACAGATGATAATCATTCAAAAGAAGAGCCTAGTGGTGCAGTGAACAGAAAAAAAAATAATTAAAAGAGCAACAAAAAGGTGCAGTTTTGGTAAAAAAAACTATACCTAACATTTTCAAAACAATAAATAAATAAATTAACCAAAATGATGACTTGAAGGAGCATTTTGAATAAAGCATAGATGCTACAGTTGAGATTAATGAGACAAACCTTACAGAGAGTCAGGTAAGAAAAAGGCTAAAGTCACCACATCTAGCAGACGTCTGATTCTACGGCATCTTGTAACACCAACATCGAGGACAACGCAGGAAATAACATACCAGAACCTGCCAAACCCAAACAAACTGTTTTTATTTTATTTGGTGCAAATAAGCACACCTAAAATGCTCAGTTTCATATCATATTTTTGCCACAAAGTGGCATAACCCCTTTAAAAATGTGCTATCAGAAGAAAGTTGAGTTCTCGTAGATGTGATGTTACATTCATTGAAATACACCATTAACAATTAAAAAGGAGGGTAAAGTTGGCCAAAAATATAGTTTTGGATTTTTTCTTTTTACTTCAGTCCCTGTACCTTTCACTACTAACATATGTGATGTTTATACTGTAATGTCTGAGTCTGTGGTGGGCTGGCACCCTACCCGGGGTTTGTTTCCTGCCTTGCCTTGTGGGCTATTGATCTTGTCAGTGAAGTAGCAGAGGGGCTTGTTCATCAGTTTCAGATGCTTTGGTGTTAATGAAATTTACAAGAGGTGCACTAGAGGGGCAACAATGAGGCGATCCCCAAAACAGGAATGGTTTAACAGGTGGAGGCCACTAACATTTTTTCCTCCTCTTCTGTTTTGTCACTCGTTTTGCATTTGGCTACGGTCAGTGTCACTACTGGTAGCATGAGGCAATACCTGGACCCTACAGAAGTGGCACAGGTAGTCCAACTTCTCCAGGATGGCAGGCACATCAATATGTACCATTGCCAGAAGGTTTGCTGTGTCTTACAGCACAGTTTCAAGGGCATGGGAGAGATTCCAGGAGATAGGCAGTTACTCTAGGAGAGCTGGACAGGGCTGTAAAAGGTCCTTAACCCATCAGCAGACTGGTATCTGCTCCTTTGGGCAAGGAGGAAAAGGATGAGCACTGCCAGACCCTACAAAATGACCTCCAGCAGGCAGGCCACTGGTGTGAATGTCTCAGACCAAACAATCAGAAACAGACTTCATGAGGGTGACCTGAGGGCCCAACATCCTTTAGTGGGCCCTGTGTTCACTGCCCGGCACCGTGGAGCTCGATTGGCATTTGCCATAGAATACCAGAATTGGCAGGCCCACCACTGGTGCCCTGTGCTTTTCACAGATGAGAGTAGGTTCACCCTGAGCACATGTAACAGACGTGAAAGAGTATGGAGAAGCTGTGGAGAATGTTATGCTGTCTGTAACATCGCTCAGCATGACTGGTTTGGTGGTGGGTCAGTGATGGTCTGGGGAGGCATATACAAGGAGGGATGCACAGACTTCTGCAGGCTAGACAACGCCACCGCACCTTGACTGCACTTTAGGTATTGGGATGAAATCCTCAGACCCATTGTCAGACCCTATGCTGGTGCAGTGGCTCCTGGGTTCCTCCTGGTACACTTCATGTGGCGAGAGTATGCAGGCAGTTCCTGGAGAATGAAGGAATCAACAACAACAGCATTTATTTCTATAGCACATTTTCATACAAATAGTAGCTCAAAGTGCTTTACATAATAAAGAATATAAAAATAAAAGACACAATAAGAAAACAAAATAAATCAACATTAATTAACATAGAATAAGAGTAAGGTTGAATGGCCAGAGGGGACAGAAAAAAAACTCCAGACGGCTGGAGAAAAAAATAAAATCTGTAAGGATTCCAGACCATGAGACCACCCAGTCCCCTCTGGGCATTCTACCTAACATAAATGAAACAGTCCTCTTTGGGTTTAGGGTTCTCACGGAAGGACTTGATGATGATGATGGTCACGTAGACTTCTGCCTTTTAATCCATCCATTATTATTGGAGCATCATGAAGCTTTGAGTAGGTCACCACCACAAAGAAACCGGAAAAAAGAAACAGAAAAAGAGAGTAGGGGTCAGTACGGATTTTAGAGCCACCATGAATAGTTATTATGATGAATTGAACATACAGAGTATCAGGATTAAGTTAAATTAAGTTAAATTGAAGTTATAAAAAGGTCATGTTAAAGTAATATGTTTTCAGCAGTGTTTTAAAGTGCTCTACTGTATTAGCCTGGCGAATTCCTATTGGCAGGCTATTCCAGATTCCATTGACTGGCCCCCACGCTCACTCCCCTGACCTCAATCCAATAGAACACCTCCGGGTTGTGACATTATGTTTTGGTCGCCGCCAGGTTGCACCTCAGACTGTCCAGGAGTTCAGTGATGTCCTGGTCCAGATCTGGGAGGAGATCCCCCGGGACACCATCCATAGTCTCGATAGGAGCATGTCCCCCGACATTGTCAGGAATGTATACAAGCATGTGGGGGCCATACAAACTACTGAGTACAATTTGGAGTTGCTGCAATGAGATTTCAGCAAAATGGACGAGCCTGCCTGCCGCATCATTGCTTCATTTTGATTTTTGGGGTGTCTTTGAATTCAGCTCTCTGTAGGTTGATCATTTTCATTTCCATCAAACGGTGTGGCATCCTTTCGTTCCTAACACATTGCCATATCAGTCCATATCAGTAGAGATAGCTAGCATGATTTTTTCCCATTGAGATCTGATGTGTTTTCATAGTGGTCCTTTAATTTGTTTTTAGCAGTTCATTAGTTTGCCACATAAAATTGTGTGCTAAAGTGAATGTTAATGGAAGTATGTCACATATGCCCTAAATACAGCTGACCAAGCATCAAGGGGGCTAAGTATAGAATGCTTTCTCAAAAGCACCCTATGGTCTCAAGGCCCAGTTTCTTGTTAATGCCAGAACATGAGTGGCCAAAAAGTCTAGATCAGCTGAATGATTCACATTTTGAGGATAATCCAGAAATTAAAATCTATGCAGTTAACATGACAAGTGGAGAACAGAACACAGACTCTGTCAATAAGCTCCTACTCACCTGCTTCTCAGAATGGCTACACTTAAGGAAAGTTGTGGCGTGGTTTCTCAAATTTAATGATATACTGCTGAACTTAAAATAATGAAAGACATTCCAACTTGAAGTTAGTCAATCAGAAAGTAACCCAGAAAAACAAAAAAAAAACACTCATTGCAGAACACACAAAGACAAAAACATTGAAACCAAACCCAATTTCCTAAGAAGACTTGGCTAATCCAGAAGAAATAATGGCTTTAAAGAGAAATGCACACGTGAAAAGGAACAACTAATACTGGACCCGATCATACAAGATAGAATATTGACAGCTGGAGGCACACTCAGCAAAGCTGCTATGCCAGAAGAAGCTAAGCATCCTGCAGTCCTCCACAAGCATTTATATATTGCTTCTCTTATACTGTGGCACATTCACAAAGAAATAAGACATTATGGAAGCAATTAGGGTGGCATGGTGGCGCAGTGGGTAGCGCTGCTGCCTCGCAGTTAGGACACCCGGGTTCACTTCACGGGTCCTCCCTGCATGGAGTTTGCATGTTCTCCCCATGCCCGCCCTGAGTTTGCTCCGGGTACTCTGGTTTCCTCCCACAGTCCATGCAGGTTAGTTGGATTGGCGCTCCTAAATAGTCCCTAGTGTGTGCTTGGTGTGTGTGTGTGTGCGCCTTGCAGTGGGCTGGTACCTTGCCCAGGGTTTGTTTCCTGCCTTGCACCCTGTGTTGGCTGGGACTGGCTCCAGCAGACCCCCGTGACCCTGTAGTTAGGATATAGCAGGTTGGATAATTGATGGATGGATAGTGCTAATGACTGACAACAAAGATGCAGTCTGTACAGTTAATCAGCAGCTCTAGGCAGGGTGTGCTAAACTGAAGTTGTAAGTCTTCAGCTGAAACAACAATGTGAATGTCCTGACCATTGTCCATCTGTTGCTGGATGGATGGAGGGAGCAATTATATGCTTGCACAGCTACGGCAGAAATATGGCACACCTCAAGGAAACTCAACTACCGGAAAAATCATATCAAGTGCACAACATGCAGAAGATACAATGCAAAAGCAGGTGAGCAAAAAATGGCATATTTGCCAAAAGACTGCTACCTGACCAACCACCTTTCTCCAGTGTTGGAGTTGATTATTTTGGTTCCTTTGAAGTTAAAAGAGGATGAAGTCTAGTCAAGAGGTATGGAGTAATTTTCACTTGTCTAACAATTACAGCTATACACATCGATATTGCACACAGCTTGGACACCAACTCTTGTATCAACACCAAAAGTTTATTCATTTGCAGAAGAGGGCAACTTAAAAACATTAGCTCAGATAATGGAACAAACTTTATTGGGACAGAAAAAGAGCTACATGAAACAGTTTAAAATGTTGATCAAGAAAAAAATTAGCAATGCCATCATGAAAAAAGAAATCAAATGGATTTTCAATCCACCATCAGTCACTCACCAAGGTGGATTATGGGAAAGACAAGTCAGAAGCTTAAGAAAGTTCCTAAACTCAATACTTAAGCAGCAAATACTCAACAATGAAAGTCTCCAAACAGTAATGTTTGAAGCTGAACCAATCATCAATAACTGACTCCTCACAAAGACATCTAATGACTCGAATGATTTGGAGGCACGCACACCCAAAATCACTTGCTGTTACTGAAGATACGGCCCAGCATGCCTCCTTGACTCCTTTCCTAATAATGACCAGTATACTTGAAAATGCTGGAAGAAAGTTCAGTACATGGCTGATTTATTTTGGAAAAGATGGTCTGCCAATACTTCAATAATGTCAAAAATGGCTTACACCAAGAAGACATTTTAAACCAGGGGACATTGCTTTAATAGTAGATGATGTTGCACCCCCCAACTCTTGGGTAATGGTTCGAGTCATTAACACCATGCTAGATGCCAAAGGTGCAGTCAGAAGAGTTTGCTTGCAGACCAGAACCAGCACACTGGACAGACCATAGAAAAAAAGTCTGCCAGCTTCAAGAAACAGCCAACAATTGAAATGAGAATTTTTTAAAATGTTTATTTGCAGCTATTTGCTAGTTGTTTGAAAATAATATTTAGAGTATAAGAATAGTTTTTTTAACTAAAATATAGTAATTGTCTCCACTCCTGCATAAACAATTAGGGGCCAGAGGTGTAAGAGCCAATCCTAGAAAGTTAATGTCTAATGTTAAATTCATATAAGCGCTTGCTTAATTTTGATGGAATATAATTTTCTCATCTTCTTATATAATACGCTACCGTGGCTGTCTGTTTGTCTGTACAGGATTTTAAATCACCTGTAGCTTGCTAACCGTTTGACCTGAGTGGCCTGAAATTTGGTACACATATACTGCGTGACATCTTTTGTCCACTTTTGAGGTGACGATTTTAATTACTTTTTATTTTTATTTTATTTTATTGTAGAATCAACTCTTGGCAGTGGCCAGCAGGGCGGCTGTGCGGTTCTCATCCCTACCACCTTCGCCATCACTTCTTCTACCTCTTCATATCTTAAATCATTCTTGAGGCAGATTGAACACTTAAGTGCCAGCTTAAGTGAAAAAGTAAGAAAAACATACTAAGTAATTGCAACACAAACATTGACTTAATCAGTTTTAATGTGAAAAGATGCCGATGGAAGAAGAGAAGCAGCGGGCCGCTAGGGTGGAGTAAAGAAGAGCTGCTCAGGAAGCAGCAAGTGCATCAACTTCTGAGCAAACGCATGCTAAATGTACTGAGAAAGAGGAGGAAAACTAGACATGCTCAAGTCAAGTGTATTCACTGCTCCGTTACTGGTAATAAATACATATATAGAATATGGTATAGTCTTTTCAGTGGTGTAGCTATCTTGCTGAAGGCCCCTGTGCAGCGCCCTGAGGTGGGCCACTACTGACTAACATAACTGTTAGTAATTTATTCACAACTTTATCCTAGGGGCCAGCTGGGCTGTGGTATCCACTACCGCGACATTATCAGATCACATGCTGGTGACAAACAAACCGGCTCTCTAAATGGAATTTGAAATAACTTTTTTTGTTGCTTTATTACAGCAGCTGTAAGGTAGCAAAAATAAAATAAATTGTGGGAGTGGAATGTGGGAGGTGTGGGTAGTAGTAGTAGTAGTACATAAATATTTAAAAGATGTGGACCTGCTTGCTTTTCCAATACAGCTGTGTGAATGTCTACAGAAGCGCCCAGTTTGTGAATTCTGACCACAGACTTGTTGTTGCTACTCTTAGGATCCAGCTTAGGTCCAGTAGGAAAATTATCCTGGACTTGGCCAGACTCCAAGACCAGGCTGTTTCTAATGAGTTTGCAAACAGTTTGTGTGAGGAACTTGCAGACTTGGGTGCGACTGTCGATCCTGATGTGATGTTCCAGACCTTCCATGACAAGACCCTGAAGGTTGCTGAGTGTTGTGTTGGTGTTACCGGTGTTCCCAGAAGGAGGTGTTTCACCTCACAGGGCACCCTGGATATCATCGAGAGGAGTCGCAGTGCACGACTCAAAATGGCAACTCTGGTCTGTACCGAGAACTGAGAAGGACTGCTGTGAGGGCTCTGCGGGCAGATAAACAGACGTTTGTTAGAGGAATCTGTGAGCAAGTGACACACCATCTGTGGTCTAGCGACCCACGTCCTGCTTAGACAGGAATCAAAGCATTATGCACATCTAAATCTGTTCATTGGAGAGTCGCAGTCATGGCAGCTGATGAAACAGTCCTTAAGGATGACACTGCATTTGTGACCCGCTGGGCTGGCTACATTGAGCAGTTGTTCAAAGCTGATCCTCCGGCTAGGACGTTGGATATCTCTGGGTCCACGGTTCTTGAGGCTGATCCTCCAATTAGCTGTGAACCACTCAATCTCACTGAGATTGCACAGGTGGTGAACCAGCTGAGGAGAAGAAAGGCATCAGGGATCTGTGGTATCCAGGGTGAACTTCTCCAGGCTGGTGGTAAGGCTGTCCTCCTGGCATTGCAAGCAATCTTTGCTTCCATTTGGGAGACTGGCATCACCCGAACTGACAGGAAAATGGGATTTGTCATCCCTATCTGGAAAGGAAGGGGTGATTGCCTGGATTGCAACAACTACAGGGGGATAACACTGCTCTCTGTGCTGGGTAAGGTCCTTGATAGGGTCATCTTTAGTAGGATCCGTGATCACTTGCTCCCCTACCAGTGACCAGAACAGTCTGGTTTTACACCTAAGAAGTCTACCATTGACCGGATCCTGGCACTGAGGGTTCTCATCGAGCGCAAACGCGAATATCGGCAGAGTTTCTTTGCAGCCTTTGTCGATTTTCGTAAGGTGTTTGACTTAGTTGATCAAGCTGCCCTTTGGGACATCCTGAGGGTTTGCGGGATCCCCTTGAGGTTGCTGGATATCATGGCCGGCCTGTACACTGGTACTGTGAGTGCTGTGCAGAGTGGAGACAGAACCTCTGTGTATTTCCCAGTTGGTTCTGTGGTTCGTCAGCGGTGTGTTCTGCTCTTACTCTGTTAAATGCTTGTATGGACTGGGTATTGGGCAAGGTCGTGGGATCCAGCGGCTGTGGGGCATCTGTTGGTGAAGAAAGATTCATGGGTCTTGACTTTGCTGACGATGCTGTGATCTTCACAGAGTCAATGGAGGCTGTGATCGGGCGCTTGAGAGACTGAGTGAGGAGTCTGAGTGTTTGGGCTTGCAAGTGTCCTGATAAAAACCAACATCAAGGCCTTTAATGACCTCTTAGGCACAGCCATCAGCAGTGAATCTGTCTGTGGAGAGAGTGTCAACATTGTCGAGAGGATTACTTACCTTGGCAGTGACATTCATGCCTGTGGTGACTCTTCCTATGAAGTCAGTAGACAGATTGGGAGAGCATGGGGGTCATGAGGTCGTTGGAAACGGGTGTGTGGCACTCCTGATATCTATACAAAAGGACGAAGGTCCAAGTCTTTAGAGTTCTGGTGCTTCCTGTCTTGCTATATGGTTGTGAGACATGGACGCTACATAGTGACCTGAGACGAAGACTGGACATCTTTGGTACTGTGTATTCTCTGGAAAATCCTTGGGTACCTTTGGTTTGACTTTGTGTCAAATGAGCGGTTGCTCATGGAGTATCAAATGAGGCACACTACCTGCATTGTGAGGGAGCGTCAGTTAAAGCAATACGGCCATTTGGCGCATTTCCCAGAGGGTGATCCAGCTTAAAAGATCCTCATTATTGGGGACCCAAGTGGCTGGACCAGGGCAAGGGGTCACCCACGTAACACCTGCCTGCGGCAGATAGAGGATAATTTTCGGAGGGCGGGACTGGACCGCGCGTCTGCCTGGGGGGTTGCCAACCGGGATCCTGAGCTGAATTGTTGTGTAGTTGGTACGGCAATGCACTGTACCTGTATATCTGTAAAACAGAGAGTTATTTAAGCCAGTTAGGAAATAGTCTCACTGTTAGCATGGGCTGTTAGATATGTTGCAAATAGGAGATGGCATACAGTTTCCTGACTATGCTTAATGTGCTTAAGTTTGACTGTATGACCAAACTGAGAGAAATGAAACAAGAAAAGAAGCCTTAAAAAGAACTTTTCTTAAACAATAACTTTTCTTTTCTTTAATATCAGTTTTTTCTTTACTTTTTGTGTGTTTTGCTTTGACTTTTACTAAAACTTTTAAAACAAAGATACTTGGTCTGTGGAATTATTTGAACACACACATTATTGCCAGAACTATCCTATGAAGCAAACTAAAAGCAGTAGAACTTTGGTAATTTGGGACAAACGCAGCTACAGTTTGTAAATTTTAAAAATGCTTTGTTTGTTCTTGTGGCTTACAATGGGGTTTAAGGGTAATTAGATGGGTGGAAACTTATCGAACTTATCGAACATGTACACTAAGGTTTCAGTTTAAGAAAATGTGCCTTCCGCGTTTATGAGGCATCCTTGTGATAAGAAAAGAAAACTAGAAATGATTATTTTATCACGCATTCTTGGAGATATTTTACTTGAGGTAAGTATACATTTCCTGTTTGCTTGGCTGCTTACTGCCCCCAATGTGGGTGAACTTACGACAAGTAAAAGCTCCCTAGTGCCAAGTTCTTTTCTATTTATAATTTTACTTCTGTTACTGTAATTTGGATTCTGTAGCGGTTATGTTTTGCCGTGTTTGTAACAACATATAAATGTCCACTCAAATAATAAAATAGAAAACTGGTGATGCTAAACTGTGTGTGTGTTCACCCTGCGGTGGACTGGCACCCTAGCCAAAAAACATTCCTGGCCTATGCCTGATAATTGCTGGCATAGACTCCAACTGCCCTGTGCACCTAAAGGTCTGTAGTGTGCCACTGTGATCTGTGAGTTTTATTCCACAATACATATTTTTACCTTAAGACTGGTAACTGAGGCCATGAATAGACACAGCTGAAGACTTTAAACAACGTAAGTGAGCTGACAGGAAGAGCAAGAAACAGAGATAAGGAGAGACAAATGGAGCCGCTCAAGCAGGTTATTGAAAGGACGCTGGCTACTCCTTGTTTGCTGATGGTCAATTTATGGTCAGTAATTACTGTGTGCTATTTAAAACTGAACTGTGCTAGTAAAGATTGAATCCCATTTTTTAGTGATTGTATGTTCTTATTTTGGAACCAAGGACTGGGAAAAGTATAAAAGCTCTGGCAACTGCACTGAAAATTTAAGCTCATCTACAGACGGATGGAACAGATCGCTCCTGCCTGTGCCTAAGTCAATACTTCTTGCACACTTGAACAGGACAAAGCCAACTGCCAGGAGCCCCAGTACTACATCATGCTTTGCCAGGAGCTTCCTTCAAATTATTTTTATGAGTGTAAGCCTGTATTAAAAGAAGCTAAATGAATTCCTTCTTTAGTGTCATTTTGTCTTGCTTCCTTTTCGAATTGCCGCTGTACCACAAGGGAGGGATATAGTACAGTAATCCCTCCTTGATCATGTCCAGAACCCCCTGCGATAGATGAAAATCCGCGAAGTAGAAACCATATGTTTGCATGGTTATTTTTATATATTTAAGCCCTTATAAACTCTCCCACACTGTTAACATTATTAGAGCCCTCTAGACATGAAATAACACCCTTTAGTCAAAAGTTTAAACTGTGCTCCATGACAAGACAGAGATGACAGTTCTTTCTCCCAATTAAAAGAATTCAAACATATCCTCCTCTTCAAAGAATGCGTTTCAGGAGCAGAGAAGGTCAGAGAAAAGAAAAACAATCAAAAAATCAATGCGTGCTTTTAAGTATGCCGAAGCACCGCAATAAAGCGGCATTTTTTGGAGGAGCGTCCGTATCCTCTAGGCAAACAGCCTCTGTGCAAACAGCCCCTCTGCTCACACCCCCTCCGTCAGGCAAGGAGAGCGAGAGAGACAGAGAAAAGCAAACAATCAAGCACCGCGCAGGAAGCACATCGTATATCATTGAGGAGTTTTATTTAATATGTAATACGTGCTCTGATTGAGTAGCTTCTCAGCCATCTGCCAATAGCGTCCCTTGTATGAAATCAACTGGGCAAACAAACTGAGGAAGCATGTAGCATAAATAAAAAGACCCATTGTCCGCAGAAATCCGCAAACCAGCGAAAAATCCGTGATATATATTTAGATATGCTTACATTTAAAATCCGCGATGGAGTGAAGCCCTGAAAGTCGAAACGCGATATAACGAGGGATCACTGTATTTTATTTTATTATATGATGATGATGATTTTATATATAAAATATATACATATATATATACATTTACACATCTTCTTCTTCTTCTTTTGGCTGCTCCCGTTAGGGGTTGCCACAGCAGATCATCTTCTTCCATATCTTTCCGTCCTCTGTATCTTGCTCTGTTACACTCATCATCTGCATGTCTTCGCTCACCACATCCATAAACCTTCTCTTAGGCCTTCCTCTTTTCCTCTTACCTGGCAGCTCTATCCTTAACATCCTTCTCCCAATATACCCATCATCTGTCCTCTGTACATGTCCAAACCAATGCAATCTTGCCTCTCTGACATTGTCTCCCAACCGTTCAACCTGAGCTGACCCTCTAATGTTCTCATTTCTAATCCTGTCCATCTTCGTCATGCCCAGTGCAAATCTTAGCATCTTTAACTCTGCTACCTCCAGCTCTGTCTCCTGCTTTCTGGTCAGCGCCAACGTCTCCAACCCATATAACGTAGCTGGTCTCACTACTGTACTGCAGACTTTCCCTTTAACTGTTGCTGATACCCGTCTGTCACAAATCACTCCTGACACTCTTCTCCACCCATTCCATCCTGCCTGCACTCTCTTCTTCACCTCTCTTCCACAATCCCCATTAGTCTGTACTGTTGATCCCAAGTATTTAAACTCATCCACCTTCGCCAACTCTACTCTTTGCATCATCCTCACCATTCCTCTGACCTCCCTCTAATTTATACACATGTATTCTGTCTTGTTCCTACTTACCTTCATTCCTCTCCTCTCTAGAGCATATCTCCACCTCTCCAGGGTCTCCTCAACCTGTTCCCTACTCTTGCTACAGATCACAATGTCATCAGCAAACATCATAATCCACGGGGACTCCTGTCTAATCTTGTCTGTCAACCTGTCCATTACCATTTCAAATAAGAAAGGACTCAGAGCCGATCCCTGATGTAATCCCACATTCACGTTGAACATATCCGTCACTCCCACCGCAGACCTCACCACGGTCACACTTCCCTCGTACATATCCTGTACAACTCTTACGTACTTCTCTGCCGCTCCTGACTTCCTCATACAATACCACAACCCCTCTCGAGGCACCCTGTCATATGCTTTCTCCAGGTCAACAAAGACACAATGAAACTCCTTCTGGCCTTCTCTAAACTTCTCCATCAACACCCTCAGAGCAAACATCACATCTGTGGTGCTCTTTCCTGGCATGTAACTTTACTACTGCTCACTAATTATCACCTCACTTCTTAACCGAGCTTCCACTACTCTTTCTCATAACTTCATGCTGTAGCTCATCAGTTTTATCCCCCTGTAGTTACCACAGTCCGGCACATCCCCCTTATTATATATAATATATACATACATACTTAATATATATTTATACACATACAGTTAGTTTTTTTTTTTTTTTGCTTGACACCTATGGGGCTCTGTAGAGAACCGACTTTTGGTAGTCTTTTAATTAAGACAACAAAAGCAGGACCATAAAGGGCGCTGCTGTGTGAGATGTTTGTAAAACACTCTGCCCGGCCTTTGACTTATTTGCATTGGGCATCTCTGCATCTGACAAATGAGTAAATGAGAAATACACACAAAATATACAAGTCCAAGCAACCGCCCTCAAGGTAAAACTGAAACAGTAAACTCAAAGTCGAAGTCACACCGAGTGTTATTTCGTTTTAAGATGAAGGAGACAATACTTTTCAATGGGAATTTTCTAAATTTTAAAACTTATTGCAGTATGATCTGTTTGAGACATCACAACAAAAACTGAACTGTCTCGACAAATTATTTGAAAGAACAAGCCTGCCACATCTCAACAAAACTGGTAAATAGGGGGCCGAGTTGTTTCATGTGGATAGGCAGACAAATGGCCAGCTAGACTGGCCTGGGTTTTCACAATAGGGTCTTTGTACATTTTATGCTAATACACCTAAAAATGGTTAAGGTTATACAATACAATACAATACAATTTTTTTTTGTCTAGCCCAAAATCACACAAGAAGTTCCACAATGGGCTTTAACAGGCCCTGCCTTTTGACAGCTCCCCAGCCTCGACTCCCTAAGAAGACAAGGAAAAAATCCCAAATAAAAAGTGGAAGAAACCTTGGGAAAGGCAGTTCAAAGAGAGACTCCTTTCCAGGTAGGTTTGGCGTGCAGTGGGTGTCAAACAAAGGGTGTAAATACAATACAATAACCAGAACAGAGCACAAACAATCCTCAATACAATATAAGTGAAATAGAAATATTACAAGTGCAGAGCAGAATTTAACAGTAGATGATATCATATAATATGATTTGGATTTGTTCAGAGTCCTGGATATACAGTATATACTCAGCAAAAAAAGAAATGTTCCTTTTTCAGGACTGCGTATTTCAACAATAATGTTTTAAAAATCCAAATAACTTTACAGATCTTCATTGTAAAGGGTTTAAACAATGTTTTCCATGCATGTTCAATTAACCATAATCAATTAATTAACATGCGCCTGTGGAATGGTCGTTAAGACCTTAACAGCTTACAGAAAGTAGGCATTTAAGGTCACAGTTCTAAAAACGCAGGACACTAAAGAGACTTGTCTACCGACTGTGAAAAACACCCAAAGAAAGATGCCCAGGGTCCCTGCTCATCTGCGTGAACGTGCATTAGGCATGCTGCAGGGAGGCATGAGGACTGCTGATCATCCTCGCAGTGGAAGACCACGTGTAACAACACCTGCACAGGATCGGTACATCCGAATATCACACCTGCGTGACAGGTACAGGATGGCCACAACAACTGCCCGAGTCACACAAGGAACACACAATCCCTCCATCAGTGCTCAGACTGTCCGCAATAGGCTGAGAGAGGCAGGACTGAGGGCTTGTAGGCCTGTTGTAAGGCAGGTCCTTACCAGACATCACCAGCAACAACGCCGCCTATGGGCACAAACCCACCTTCGCTGGACCAGACAGGAGTGGCAAAAAGTGCTCTCCACTGATGAGTCACGGTTTTGTCTCACCAGGAGTGATGAACGAATTCGTGTTTATCGTCGAAGGAATTGAGCAAGTCTGGGACCTGTTGGATCGCAGGGTGAGGGCTAGGGCCATTCCCCCCAGAAATGTCCAGGAACTTGCAGGTGCCTTGGTGGAAGAGTGGGGTAACATCTCACAGCAAGAACTGACAAATCTGGTCCAGTCCATGAGGAGGAGATGCACTGCAGTACTTCAAGCAGCTGGTGGCCACACCAGATACTGACTGGTACTACTGTATTGATTTTGAGCCTCCCTTCATTCAGGGACACATTGTGAAACATTTTTAGTTTATGTCTTATGGTGTTGACTCTTTTAGTGTTCATACAAATATTTACACATTAAGTTTACTAAAAGTAAAAACAGTTGAAAGTCAGAGGACGTTTCCTTTTTTGCTGAGTATATAAAGAACAGATAGAAAAGAAAAGAAAAGATAAAGATATAAAAAGAAGACCACTGAAATTGCATCTGTTTGCCACAATGTAGGGTAAAAACATGTTGATCCTTTTCTTCTTCCCAAGGAAGCAAGATGGCTATCTAAAGAGGCTAGGTGTTGTCACGGGTCCAGGGGTGTGTCTACTATAATACTAATGAAGCTTAAGCTTCATGGCCCCTAACCCCAGAGGGGCCCCAGAAGTGACTTTAGTTCACATTGCTTAAAACTTTGGTGTCTACTGCATGAGAAGGGTTTTGTAAATTGATAATACTATTAATACTGTGGAGGGCTGGCACCCTGCCCAGGTATTTGTTCCTGCCTTGTGCCCTGTGCTGGCTGGGATTGGCTCCAGCAGATCCCCGTGACCCTGTGTTAGGATACAGCGGGTTGGACAATGACTGACTGATGACTAATACTATTAATAATATAGTGTAATTCACTACAACAGCAATTTTAATCAAAATCTGAGATGTAAATGCTAAATTTAAAATAAATTGTGGTGATCTGTCATGGAACAGCCCCATTAAAGAAGATAACAGTGTTAGCCAGACCTTGATGCTGGTTGTGAAGGGGCTCCTATAACAGTTCAAGCTGCAGGGCCCCAAATTCATATACATACATACATACATATTGCATTGCACCAGACAGCTGACTCAGATGAGGTCCTCCCCACCTTTACAGTGCTGTACCTTTATTCTGCTATACACTATGCTATTCTGTTATTGCAATTAGGCAGAACAACAGTCACTCAGGCGAAACATCAAAGTCATCAGATGGACCCCCTCTCTCAGGTAGTGTTTTGTTGCATTTAAGGCCCACGACACAGAGAAGGTTTTAACGTTGTAGAGTGCGTGACATCTCATACACACTCTCCTTTACGATGACTGAGGTTCATCCACATCTCCAAACTCCCCTTTGCTATTTCTAAACCTACTATAAATACCTACATCAGTAAATAAACACCACTGTTAATAAATAACACTATGTAACAAATTTTTATTTTTATTTTGTTCCTGGGTACAAAGTGTGTTTTCCTAACCCGTTTTGCCTAAAAAAATAGAAAATAACTGTTGTTCCACAAAAACTTTGCTTTTGTGATCAGGACAATGATATTTTGTCTGTTTTCGAGAAAATTCTCGATTCGCATTCAATACTGAGTAGTCTTGAACTGTTAGAATTGTCCGGAAGTTTCTAGAATTTCCCAGAATTATCTAGAACTTTCAAGAAACTTTTAGAACTTTCTAGAACGTTCTCGGACTGTCCAATAGTAGTCATACAAGTATAAAAGCACAGGTGACTCGAATAAACATTTCGGTTTATGTTATTTTTTTGATTTGATTTAGATGGCATCAAGAGGTTGCTTGCACCCAGCAGATGCATTTTGCTACGTCTGTGGCCAATTTATAAAGACAAGAGCGAGAAAGTATTCTGTGAAAGCATGTCATAAGATGTGCGAGGCCTACAAGGCATACTTCGGCATGCCTGTCGGGGATCAAGACAAGCCCTGGGCACCTCATTTCACATGCAAATATTGCAAGAAAACTCTTGAAGGTTGGTACAGGGGAGAAAAGAGAGCCATGAAGTTTGCTATCCCGCGAATTTGGCAGCAACCGACTGACCACTCAAGCAACTGCTACTTCTGCATGGTGGATCCTACCAAACGTCGCACTGGCAAGAATGTGCCTCAAATCATTTATCCAGGCATTCCTTCTTCCATTGCCCCAGTACCACACTGCCCCGAGCTGCCCATTCCCACTCCTCCGAAGAGGGATCAGCCATCAGACAAGTCAGACAGTGAGGAAGATATTGCAGATCCAGATTGCGGTTTCACAGATGCGGCTTAGGAGAGAAGGCCATACTTCCCTAACCAGAAAGACATCAACGATCTGATCAGAGACCTTGGTCTTACCAAGTCCAATGCTGAGCTTCTGACATCCAGGCTCAAGCAGTGGAACTTGTTGGATGAAAGCGTGCAAGTCACAAATCAGAGAAAGTGTCACCAAACATTTTCCAACTTCTTCAGTCGGCAAGATGGGCTGTGCTTCTGCAACAATGTGGCCGGTCTATTCGAGGCTATAGGTATCACCTGTAACCCGAGTGAATGGCGCCTATTCATAGACAGTTCATCCTGGAGCCTCAAAGCCATGCTGCTTCACAACGGAAACAACTACCCGACTCTCCCTATGGCTCACACTGTGCATCTCAAAGAGGACTACACCAGTGTCAAGATGTTGCTGAGTGCCTTGAAGTATGACGACTATGGATAGGAGGTCATCAGAGACTTCAAAATGGTGTCATTCCTGATTGGCCTTCAAGGCAGTTTCACAAAATTTCCTTGTTTCCTTTGCCTCTGGGACAGCCGTGACACTAAGGCGCACTATCACAGAAAGGACTGGCCACAGCGGACCGAGTTCTCTGTGGGGAAGAGCAACGTCAAGTGGGAGCCGCTGATAGAACCTCAGAAGGTGCTGATGCCACCACTGCACATCAAGTTAGGCCTCATCAAGCAATTTGTCATGGCTCTTGACAAGGAGTCAGCAGCTTTCAAGTACCTCCAAGATCTCTTTCCAAAGCTGTCCGAGGCAAAGGTCAAAGCTGGTATCTTCGTCGGACCACAGATCAAGAAGATCATAGAATGTGACGAATTGGCCAAGCTGCTGAACAGGACAGAGAAAATGGCTTGGAACAGTTTCGTTGCAGTGGTTCATGGCTTCCTGGGTAATCACAAGGCTGAAAACTATGTGCAGTTGGTTCGGACTCTCATAAAGAATTACGCCAAAATGGGACGCAGAATGTCTCTCAAAATCAATATAATTGACACTCATCTTGGCAAATTCAAGGAGAACATAGAAGTTTACTCAGAGAAGCAAGGCGAGCGCTTTCATCAAGATATACTGGACTTTGAACGTCGTTACCAAGGGCAGTATAACGAAAACATGATGAGGGACTACATTTGGGGGCTTCTTCGAGAAAGTGATTTGCAGTACAGTCGCAAATCTAGAACACCTACTCATTTCTGAACCTTTTTGAGTGGTTTTGACTGTCTTTGTCTATTTACCATGCAAGTGTTGTTCTTTATCAGACCGCATGAACGAAAAGATAAAAATTCCCTTGTTTTGTCACTATAAATACGAAATTTTCTGGGCTGTGGTCATAAAATCAAAGTTTTGTGCTGAATGTAGTCGTTTTTCCATAGGCTTTAGACTAAAGCAGTTGAAATATAACTCTTGGAAGCCAGGAATTACATAGTGTAATTATTGACATAAAATGTAGTACATGAATACAGTAAAGGATAAGATGTTTTTATAACCCTTCATGTTGTGGGGTACAAAATCTGTACATTTTGGCTTATATTTCCATTATAATTTGCTCAAGACAAGACAACAGATGAACCACTTTCAGGACAAATCAAGACATGTCTTCTTCCCAGTTATACCCCACTTTTATAACAGCTGTTCCAACAAAGAAAGGAAGACATGCTGGTGGCTCAGGCTATCAGTTACTTTATAACCTGAGAAAGGATGGACATCTAATTATTTTACAGCCTGGGAAAGGAAGACACCTCAGGGAACATAAAAAAAAAGTTTTATTTTTTTGGGAATTTAGGTGAATTCATTCATCATATTGACAGCCAGCCAATGAGAATATCTAACAATCACATCTTGCAAACCCCCACTGCTAGAATTTTAGAATAAATATGCCTCATCTGAGGAGCGATATAGTAAGGAAGGAGGGAGGAAGAAGAAGAAGGAACGAAGACGTCAGAAGAGGGCACCGACAACATGCGGCGTTTCCATCTGGTCGTCAGAAAAGCATCATGAACAACTACGAGTGCTAGACCTGGAGTTCGCCACCCCTGGCATATAGGCTATAGGATGGTCCAGATCTAATTATGCAATTTTCATTACGCTATAACCTATTAAGTTTATTACATAGAAATTCACCCGAAAAATCCCGGACCATCGAGAAGTGTGCGAACTGATGACATGAAGAATCGTGTTTGCGCCGAACTGGAATCGTCCCCGCATAAATCAAAGTCATCCAGACGATCTGGACCTGCATAATTAGATCTGGACCACCCTGTCTGATCAGCGCATACGTACTGTCTCTAAAGACGTAGTAAAGATGAGATAGGGATGTGGATATAACAGAAAATTGACTAGGGGTATAACTAAATAAAATACTTACTGATGCAATCTTTAAAACAAAGCAAAAAACACTGCTATAAACCGTACAATAAATGGGGAAAAGTAACGGCTGTGCTTTATCTTTGACATTCTCCGCATTTCTTATCCTGGCCAAAGACCAGCAGGTGGCGAGGCAGCTGGAGGCCGCGAGCCGAATGCTTAAATGTGCGCGCCTCTCATATTTATTGCACTCATGTTCTGACGTCATCACGAGGAACCGGAAGACGCATGTGTTTGTGTGCCTCTATGTTTTACTGACTGGAGGAGATCTGAGCACGCTACAGAAGGTCTACAGGTGACTCGGTTATGGCGCAGAAGGTCTTGTAAGTAAATTAACATTTCTCGTATGCGACTTGTACGGATTTTGAATTTGTCATTGAATGCACAAAAGTTTGGAATTAGTAGCAGTTAGGGTAATCGTTCCTTTTCGGTTTGTTTAGCTTGGAATTTCATGCCAAATCCTAGAGAGGTACAGTCAAGTTAATTGCCCACTCTAAATTGGCATATTTTTTTGTGTGTGTGTGTGTGTATAAATGAGTAAATGTGTTGTGCACAAAACTTATAAATTAACGCATTCAGTCTCATTCTAATGCATTTGGAAAAATAAGAACGAATACGTGATGTGGAATTGCATTTAGTTAATTTCCTGACTGTAAATTCCGTTTTTAGAACTAACGGTGTCAAGAATTTCATCTCCAATGACAATACCTCATATTTTTTGGATTCCTCGCTTACTTTTTAAAAATGTGATGGCATAGGCCTCGTGTTGTCTTGTGATTTTAAATGCAGGGAGTTATTAATCCAGTTACCTAATTTAGATGAGCAAGCCCTTGATTCTTGGAAAATTGCTTATTACTTGAAAAAAGTAAATCTAAATTAGTGGAATAAAAGATTTTTATTTTTTTTTGTTAAGCCATTTTATCATGTTTAAGTTATTGATTTATTGGTTCTTGAAGAAATGCCTGCTGAAAATTTAGCCTATTTTAAGAAATCTTGTCAAGTAAATTTTGCTTACCCCATTGGCAGATATATATAATATAATAAAATATAATATATATATATATATATATATATATATATATATATATATATATATATATTTGCTAAATAAAAGCTACACAGCAATTTTACCTGACAAGATTTCTTAAAATAAGCTAAACTGAAATGCACATTTCTTGTTGAGTCAATAAATTTAAGGCTGGGAATATACAGTGGTGTGAAAAACTATTTGCCCCCTTCCTGATTTCTTATTCTTTTGCATGTTTGTCATACAAAATGTTTCTGATCATCAAACACATTTAACCATTAGTCAAATATAACACAAGTACACACAAAATGCAGTTTTTAAATGATGGTTTTTATTATTTAGGGAGGAAAACAAAATCCAAACCTACATGACCCTGTGTGAAAAAGTAATTGCCCCCTGAACCTAATAACTGGTTGGGCCACCCTTAGCAGCAATAACTGCAATCAAGCGTTTGCGATAACTTGCAGTGAGTCTTTTACAGCGCTCTGGAGGAATTTTGGCCCACTCATCTTTGCAGAATTGTTGTAATTCATCTTTATTTGAGGGTTTTCTAGCATGAACCGCCTTTTTAAGGTCATGCCATAGCATCTCAATTGGATTCAGGTCAGGACTTTGACTAGGCCACTCCTAAGTCTTCATTTTGTTTTTCTTCAGCCATTCAGAGGTGGATTTGCTGGTGTGTTTTGGGTCATTGTCCTGTTGCAGCACCCAAGATCGCTTCAGCTTGAGTTGACGAACAGATGGCCGGACATTCTCCTTCAGGATTTTTGGGTAGACAGTAGAATTCATTGTTCCATCCATCACAGCAAGCCTTCCAGGTCCTGAAGCAGCAAAACAACCCCAGACCATCACACTACCACCACCATATTTTACTGTTGGTATGATGTTCTTTTTCTGAAATGCTGTGTTCCTTTTACGCCAGATGTAACGGGACATTTGCCTTCCAAAATGTTCAACTTTTGTCTCATCAGTCCACAAGGTATTTTCCTAAAAGTCTTGGCAATCATTGAGATGTTTCTTAGCAAAATTTAGACAAGCCCTAATGTTCTTTTTGCTTAACAGTGGTTTGCGTCTTGGAAATCTGCCATGCAGGCCGTTTTTGCCCAGTCTCTTTCTTATGGTGGAGTCGTGAACACTGACCTTAATTGAGGCAAGTGAGGCCTGCAGTTCTTTAGACGTTGTCCTGGGGTCTTTGTGACCTCTCGGATGAGTCGCTCTGCGCTCTTGGGGTAATTTTGTTCGGCCGCCACTCCTGGGAAGGTTCACCACTGTTCCATGTTTTTGCCATTTGTGGATAATGGCTCTCACTGTGGTTCGCTGGAGTCCCAAAGCTTTAGAAATGGCTTTATGACCTTTACCAGACTGATAGATCTCAATTACTTCTGTTCTCATTTGTTCCTGAATTTCTTTGGATCTTGGCATAATGTCTAGCTTTTGGTCTACTTCTCTGTGTCAGGTAGCTCCTATTTAAGTGATTTCTTGATTGAAACAGGTGTGGCAGTAATCAGGCCTGGGGGTGGCTACGGAAATTGAACTCAAGTGTAATACACCACAGTTAGGTTATTTTTTAACAAGGGGGCAATTACTTTTTCACAAAGGGCCATGTAGGTTTGGATTTTTTTTCTCCCTAAATAATAAAAACCATCATTTAAAAACTGCATTTTGTGTTTACTTGTGTTATATTTGACTAATGGTTAAATGTGTTTGATGATCAGAAACATTTTGTGTGACAAACATGCAAAAAAATAAGAAATCAGGAAGGGGGCAAATAGTTTTTCACACCACTGTACTTAATGCTTGCGGTGGGCTTGCACCCTGCCTGGAGTTTGTTTCCTGCCTTGCGCCCTGTGTTGGCTGGGATTGGCTCCAGCAGACCCCCGTGATCCTGTAGTTAGGATATGGCGGGTTGGATAATAGATGGATGAAAAATACTTAATGCTACACTATGTGTGTGCTTGAGGATGCTGCTGCTGTGTACTGACTATACTTGGGTGTGTACTTTAATAAATCTGGAGGATTCCACCAGGTGACAATGTGAGAAATCATCATGGTGAGAAAACAATGTCCGGATTTATTGTGTTATGAGTTAATGGAAGAACGATATTAAAGATTGATAAACTGATGCAAAGGTACCAAAAAAAAAAAAAAATTAAGGCAACAGCTACACTGAAAATGCAATGTGAGACCTTTAATAGTGTTGTGTCATTACAATGGCAAATATCCGACGCTTGTATTGCCTACACGAGAAATGGATGAAGAAAAGCATCATTAATGCATTTGCATGTCAGGATTTAAGTTTGATGATTTGCTTCACTGCATTGAATCATTCATCAAACATCAAAACATGAATATTTATCCTGCTGGAGCCCAAAAGTTGAACACACACTCCACCCATATTTTTGCTGTTGCTGTATGCTCAGAAGATGCGTCAAAAGAACGCTGGGAATGTGTGACAGCCATGATGTGTGCGTGTAAGTGTTCTGAGTGTGTAGTATAAACTGGTCCTTTGAATAAGGAAAACAAGATTAGTGGCTAGATATAAAAGTTTTTCCTTTGCTTAGATTTTCTTTTTTGCAGTGTTATAAGTGCAGATTCTCTCCTTGCTCCACTCCTATTTGGAACAGTAAAGTAGTCAGTACATTGTATCTTTGAATAAATTGTTTTTTTGAATGTAGGAATTGTATAATGAAGGAGTAAGCTGTGTGTTTGACCTTTTTTTTTTATAAGGAGTGTATTTTTTTACTACCATACCTTTCTCTACAATTTTCTAAGCCAACTGAGCCTGGAGCCGAGCAAGCACAAGGCAGGAACAATCTCCTGGGTAGTCCATCACAGGGTACACATCCATAAGCCAATTTAGCATTACCAAGAATTTATAGACAATCATCATATTGTAGTTAAGTTTGAAATATCTCTTTAAGGTTATATATACAATTCCCAGTTTTGTTTATTCTAAAATCGCATTACAGTACTTATATTCACAGATCAGTTCACAGAGAATGTTGCAGCTGTTTCAATTTATAGACTGCGTATGTGACAACATTAGGAATGCCATGCTTAAATTGGGTCGCTGCATCTCTGATGGCCACCGTTATAGAGTTCCACAAGGTTGCTTAAATTGGAAAATAACCTGGTCTATACCAAGTAACATTAAAGAAAAAAAAGGTTAAAGATTATTTCCTAGCTGAAAAGGAAAGAAAGTTAAAGACGCAACGTTTCTGCAGTATAACCTTCATCTGGTGTGTAACTAAATAGGAAAGAACAGGTAACATACATAGAAGGGAACAAAACCAGGGAAGACGAAAGGAGAAAAGCTGAGTAAAAGCTTTATTAGAGAAGATGAAGGGAGAGATTAAAAAGTTAGTTGGCCATTAAGACCTGAAGAAATATGCGATTCAGGCTGAGAATGACCTGAGTTTTACCTTGAAAAGTGGCTTTGAAGCCCTGTGAAAAAAATAACACAAAAAGACAGAACATTGTGCCTGTGATCAAGAGATCTGAATTTTTCTCCCTGAAATACTCTGCTAGCTTCATTTCATTTTGTGTAGATGACTGGGCACTTCCTTTAAGAAATGCAGTAAATAAGATTTTTAGACTGGCAAGAGGCCATTTGTTTAATACTGAATTTAGCCGAGAGAGAGCAGATACAAAGGGTATTGTTGGTGACAACTTTTCAAGTGACAAAGTGACTCTTGTTATAACATGAAAGTGCCAGATGAGAAGTTTGTCTGTTTTCCATGAAATGAGCTGGTGATAAGAAGTTTGCTTAGGTTGGGTGGTCTATGGAAGGAGTAAAGGGAAGGTTAGAAAAAGACTCCCATGGAAGAGTCTGTCTATAAAACAGGGAAATATCTTTTCTTTCTTTGGTCCCTAGCTGGAGTTTGGTCTGGACCTGGTCCTAAGCCTGTACACTGCTGTGGGTGCCAGTGGTTGTCGGATTTCATTTTGCAGGCGTTTCCATGTAAGGTGATCCATGGCGGCTGTTCTGCCTCGTCGAGGTTGAGTCGACGGTTTCTGATGTTGTCTTCGACCTGCTTGAGCCACGTTTTCTTTGGTGCCGTTCTTTGGATTCTCCACTGTGTGGGTCGATCTCACCAGAGGAGTTTGTGTGGTAACCGGCTGCCTTCCATTCTGCAGACGTGGCCAAACCACTGTAGTCGTCGTTGTTGGATTTGCTCCTAGATTGTTGGCTGTTGATCACACCGGTGACGGATTTCCTCATTTCGTATGCGGTCTCGGAGTGAGATTCGTAGGATTTGTCGCAGGCATCGCATTTGGAAGATTCGTTTGTTGAGATCTTGCTTGAGCAGTGTCCACCTCTCGGATCCATAGAGGAGAATTGGCAGAATCAGAGTTCTGAAGAGTCGAATTTTGGTCTTGTTGGAAATATTGGTTTGCTTCCACAGGCACCACTTTAGGCAAGCAAATGCCGCGGTTGCTTGACCAATTCGACTGTGGACGCCACTTTCTTCTCCTGGACCAGCGACCCAAGGTATTTAAATTCTTGGACCTGATCGATCTGCACACCATCGAGTTGCACGTTGGTCTGCGATCCGTCTGTTGTCAGCACTTTATTTTCAATCCATATGGCTGGGCGATGTTGTAGAGAACGTCCGTGGCCACCACGTCGTCACCGGCCAGGATGCCACTGTCGTCTGCGAACATGAGATCAGTCAGAAAGCCATCCTCACCATACTGAATTCCTTGTCTGCCTTCAAAGACCTTTCTCATGATGGCGTCGACTACGATGTTAAATAGCAGTGGAGAAACAACATCTCCCTGACGGACACCAGTTCGGATGGTAAACTCCTCAAATAATTTATTTCGAATGCGTACTTGGCTGGAGGACCCAGCGTAGCTTTCCTGGAGGAGTTTGATGACTTTCTGAGGCACAAGTTCGATCTCCAGTACTTTCCACAGTGCTGGCCAGTGGACGCAGTCAAAGGCAGATCGAAAGTCAATGAAGACAATGACTGTTTTTTTCAGATTCTTTCCTCCATCAGTTGACGGAGGTTGAAGATCTGGTTACTGCAGCCGCAGTTTGGCCTGAATCCGGCTTGCTCTTCCCGACTGGTCTGTTCACGGTGCCTCTGCAGCCTTAATTGTATGATCTTCATGAAGACCTTTCCAACAATGGAGAGCAAGCTGATGCCTCGGTAGTTCTTGCAGTCTCGATTGTTGCCTTTTTTGTGAATTGGCACGATGGTGGCCTTCTTCCATGATTGTGGTATTTGTTCAGTACGCCAGATGGTTCGGATGAACAGGAGCAATCGATTGAGTAATGGATCCCCACCAGCCTTGATCGCTTCGGCCGTGACCTGGTCCTGTCCTGGTGCCTTGCCATTTTTCAGAGTTCGAACGGCAGTCCAGACCTCTTCCATAGTTGGGTCAGCGTCAGACATTTGGACCTCTGGCGGGTCGATGCTTGGTGGTTCCAATGGTGCGCCTTGTGGTGGGGGGTGATTGTAGAGCTCCTCAAAGAATTGTTTCCATCGTTGAAGGCGCTCTGTTGGTGATCGAACGAAGGTTCCATCGGCATTTTGGATGTTGTCATTTGTTGACTTGGCCTTTCCACTCGGTCGTCGAAGAGTTCGATAGAGCGTGAGGTACTCGTGTTTGGAGGCTGCCTGTTCCAGGTCGGCCGCCGCTTGGTTCTAGTAGGCCTCTCGCTCTTCTTTCATCTGACAGCGAATTTCTCGGTTGAGCTGCCGCTATCGTTCGAAATTGGACAGTTTGACTAGCTTTCGTTCGTTTACCATATCCAAGCATTCATCAGATATCCGTGGCTGTGTTTGATGGCGAGTTGGCGGACACATTTCCTTGGCGCAGTCCATGATGGTGTTCGAAATTTGTTTTTCTTCGACGTTGACATCCTCTGATTGTGCCAATGCTGCGAAGGGATTGGATAGCTGGAGTTGGAATTCGGCCTTGCGGACAGGATCTACTAGACTTTTCCACTCCAGCTTGATCGGAGGCCATGATTTGCATTTGGCCCATTGCAGTCGAAGTTGGAGCTTGGCGCGTACAAGGTAATGGTCCGATCCACAGTCTGGACCACGCATTGCCCAGACATCCTTGAGCGACGATCGAAACTGGGAGTTGACCAAAATGTAGTCCAAAACTGCAGAGTCCTTGCCAGCTGGGTTTCGCCATGTGAGTTGATGTTTCAGAGGATGTTGGAAGTGGCTGTTTCCCACAAGGAGGTCGTAGGCGCTGGCGATGGATAGAAGACGCAATCCATTGTCATTGATATGTCCATGTCCAAATTGGCCCATAAAGTTTTCCCATCCCGTTCGATCTGTGCCGATGTGCGCATTGAAATCACCAGCCAGGAGGATCACATCAGTCTGTGGGAGGGAATCCAGCGTTTGTTGTAGTTGGTTGTAGAAATCATGTTTGACTGGATCCTGACAGGTCTCTGTTGGAACGTAGATGGAGATGATGTGGGTTTTGATAGTGCCTTTAATGGTGAGGACTGCTAGGCGGTTGGATATTGGTTGGAATGCAATCACACTCCTGGTCGAGTGACTGGTAACCATAAATCCGACACCTGCCTCTCTTTTGTCTCCACCTGAGTAGAAAAATGTCATTTGATCGCCGGTGGTTTGACGACCATCGTCCCTGATCCTGTGAGTCGTAATTCCGATATCTCTGCGATTGGTGATTTTGCAGGTTGTCAATTCCTTCGTGATGATTTCCTTTTGTCCAACGTGGTGACCAGTTCGGACTTTCCTTGCGCCGATACGAAGTTCTGTTTTCGGCGTGGAAAGTTTGGGTCTTTGGCCAGTAGCCCACTTTACACCAGTACCCTGGCTCCTCAACACTGGCGCATCGGCTGCCCCGGATGCGGTAGCATGAATCGCAATACTTGAATTTCAATTATCCATTGGTTACGTGCCTAGTTTCTCCGGTTTCCCGGTTCTGGCCACCTCGGCAGGGCGACCACCTTCCTCCTTTTGCAGCCGGGCTTAGGACCGTCCTTGGCGGAGTTACAGGGAAATGTAATTGATGACCTGTGCTAGAGAGAGTGTTAGGGTGGAATGGGAGGACCAACATTATGTGGGTTATATTATTGGAGTTCCTCCTCGAGTAAATGTTACAGGGGCTATTCCTAGTTTGATTAAGGGCCCTGTTCACAATATGAGAAGGTTATCCTCTATCAATGATGATGCTCCTCATTCTGAGTGCTTTATTACAGAAATCCGCCTCATCACTGTTAATCTGTAATAGGAGCTGCACTGTTACTTTTAAAAGTAACTTAGTTACATCCATCCATCCATCCATCCTCTTCTGCTTATCCGGGGTCGGGTCGCGGGGGCAGCAGCTTAAGCAGAGAGGTCCAGACGTCCCTCTCCCCAGCCACTTCTTCCAGCTCTTCTGGGAGAATCCCAAGGTGTTCCCAGGCCAGCCGGGAGACATAGTCCCTCCAGCGTGTCCTGGGTCTTCCCTGGGGCCTCCTCCCGGTGGGCGTGTTCGAACACTCGCCAGGAGGCGTCCAGGAGGCATCCTGATCAGATGCCCGAGCCACCTCACCTGACTCCTCTTGATGCGGAGGAGCAGCGGCTCTACTCTGAGCCCCTCCCGGATGACTGAGCTTATCGCCCTATCTTTAAGGGAAAGCCCAGACACCCTGCGGAGGAAACTCATTTCAGCCGCTTGTATTCGCGATCTCGTTCTTTCGGTCACTACCCATAGCTCATTAACGTAGGTGAGGGTAGGAACGTAGATCGACTGGTAAATTGAGAGCTTTGCCTTACGGCTCAGTTTTTTTTTCACCACGACAGACCGATGCAGAGTAGGGCTGTGCGATATGACCAAAATCTTATATCCCGATATTTCATTTCATATCCCGATATCATGATATAGTACATTTTCTTTGTATTCAGTGAATAGTTTATATAATCACCACTCCTTTTTTTTTCATTTAAATTAAAAAAATCAAAAATGAGAAGTACTCAACTTGTAATTATTTCTGTTCTTTTACTTAGAACATTTGAGCAAATGTTTGACTTAGAATGTAAACATAAAATGTTAATCTATACTAATAAAAGGCAAAGCCCTCACTCACTCACTCACTCACTGACTCACTCACTGACTCATCACTAATTCTCCAACTTCCCGTGTGGGTGGAAGGCTGAAATTTGGCAGGTTCATTCCTTACAGCTTCCTTACAAAAGTTGGGCAGGTTTTATATCGAAATTCTACGCGTAATGGTCATAACTGGAAGCAGTTTTTCTCCATTTACTGTAATGGAGATGAGCTTCAACGCCGTGGGGGAGTTTGTGTGACATCATCACACCTCCCACGTAATCACGCAGTACATAGAAAACCAGGAAGACCTCAAAAAGCGCTGAAGAAAACATGCATTATATAATTGAGAAGGCAGCGAAACAATAAGTGAGCGAGTGACATATACAACCATATTCATGAGTTCTGCTACTGAAACAAAGCACGATGTAAACCTACACTTTAAATTAAGTTCATAGACAGGCTGCCGCTGGCGTTTGTAATTTAGTGCCTGCCCATATAAGGCCGTCCGTCAGCGGCAATCCAATAGCAAACTCCACTAAATATTCACGGGTGAAGGACTGTGCTTATGGAGAGGAAGATGAGATGGTCAGGGTGGTGTTTGACACAAACTCAGCGAAACTGCGAGAGAAAGTTTTAAGTGCCAGGACTAAGGTAACATTAAATACAGCCATGGACATAGCACGAGATGGCACCAGCACAGCTGGGAACCTTCGATGCATGTACACCGAGTGGCTCACGTGAACTGGCAGTGCACAGATAAAAGCAACAGTTCCAAAGAGCTGAACAAAACCGAATTACACAATTGAAAAGGCAGCAAAAATATGAAGCGTCTGATACATACAAGCATATTCATAAATCCAACTACTGCGGAAACAAAGCACACGTGGAAAAAGTCAATGTCCCGCTAAAGGAAGACAGTGTAAAAAACCCGTGCATGCAGTGTGTCAGGTCTCAGATAAAGAAGAAGACGAGCTGTTTATTGATGCAGTAAGAAACGAATCGATGAATGAAACCTGTCATCTTTACAACGATTGACAAACACGGAATGTAACTTGAACACAACACATCCTACAAATACGAACCTGATTGAAAGAAATAATGATAATCAAATCCTTGATGACAGCAACACTCAGTAACACTCACAAAACAAATACTGTATATTGACAGTCATGTTACGTTATTTTTAAAATGTTCCCTTTTCTTTTCTAGCTTTTTAACACACTACTTCTCGCTATGATACGCGGGTATATATATATGTATATATATATCCCGATCTACATACTCGAATAATGGATACTTTATTCGCCATCAATGATTGTTTTGGTAAAGCCATACTCAGTGTATTCATTAGATGAACGGTAAAAAAGTAAGAGCGAGGGGAGGATGACTTATTGAGGCATGCAGGCTGTAGTGCGCGTCAACTCTATCTGAATTGCGATCACATTTGAAAAATATATCTTTTCAAGTTCTATTTAGTCCATATGTGTCAAACTCAAGGGCGCGGGCCACATCCGCCCGGCGTGTAATTATATCCGCCCGCGAGATCATTTTATATACTGTATTATTGTTATTAATGGCCCGGTATATGAAGCGCTGGTAACACAATAAACTACAGATCCCATAATGCAGCGCTTCAGCTGCCTTGCGAACACTTACGCGTTAATCAAGTCTAGCTTATGATGCTGCAAGTTATTGCGAAGCTAGCTCACACGATGCTGAAGAGAAAAGTTGATTCTGAAAATAGAGCCTTTAAAACCGATGGGAGGCTGAGTATATGTTTACTGAACCCGTGTGTCTCATTTGTGGAGCTAATGTGGCTGTAATTACAGAATTTAATCTAAGACGGCACTATGAGACAAAACATCAGGGAGTTCTGTGTTGTGGAGATTCTCAGGATGGATTGCAGGTGCTCATCAGTGAGGCTGAAAGACCTGAATGCAATGCAGAAGATACAGAAAGCAGAAGAATTAAATAAGAATCTGACACCAGCGGACGTTTTAACGTGCACAATCACAAAGTGATTTCAAGTGAAGTTGCTTTTATGGGAGACACAAATGCACCAGTGCAACTTTCCCTGTTGCCAAGTAATGTTAAACCAAGTCGTCACTACGGTGTTCCCAAATCGCACTTTGCTGATAAACCGCGCACTGAGTTTGCACGGCGCTTTGGTGACTTTGAAGAACAAAAAGTCCGTCTACATGCGGCTCGAACCTTGTGCATGTTTGGTAGCACATATCTGTGTGAGAAGCTCTTCTCAGTGATAAAGACTAACAAAACAGCACACAGGAGTCGCCTCACTGATGAGCACCTGCAATCCATCCTGAGAATCTCCACAACACAGAACCTCACACCAAACATAAACGAACCTGTTGCCAAAAATAGATGCCAGGCGTCCAGCTCTAAAATGACATATGAGCAAAGACAACTGAATGATTTGATTTGTTATTGCTGAAAGGAACACATTTTATTTATATTTCCAGGTTTTGTTATGCAGCATGTTCATATTTGAATTTGTATAATTTTGAAAGGATATATTTTTATGGAGAGCAAAATCTTTTGGGATATTTAAAATCTAAGTTTATTTTTTATATAAATTTACATAAGAGTAAAGAAATTTGAATGTTTGTTCTTTTAAGTTATTTAAGGTTTGAGTTGATTTATTCACGAATAATATTCCTGTCTGTTTTTACCATTCCTACCAAAGATATTTCTGTCGACTAAATAAAAATTCCTTCTATTTAAAATTTAAATAGAACTTGAACAAATACGATAGTTCATAATATCCACGCAGACTTGCACGTAAGAGCGGAGTTATCCGTTTTAACAAGCAGCGTATTGCACTGATACGAAATAGCTGTGTGTGTATATATGTAGCTATGTATGTATATGTATATATATGTTTATATGTGTGTGTGTATGTATGTATGTATGTGTGTATGTATAGATATGTATATATATATATATGTTTATGTGTGTGTGTAAATTATACATATATATATGACAGCAACACTATTCACTCACAACAGTGACAAAACAATTACATTGACAATCATGTTACGTTATTTTCAAAATGTTTCCTTTTCTTTTTCATTGCTTCTTCAACACACTACTTCTCCGCTGCGAAGCGCGGGTATTTTGCTAGTTAAATATAAAAGGATCAAAGCACTAACAACTAAACTATATAAGGCCAATAAACCCTTTAAACAAAATAAATACAAGTCTAACATTAACTGTCAAAACCAAATGTAAACATTGTACTTCAAACTGTAGCAGCAATAAGGCTTACGACAAAAATATATTAAATATGTAATATTAAATATAATATTTTTTAGGCTACATTCTAGTAAAATGTTAATTTGCACATCGTAGTGTGGCAAATCTCCGTTAATGAGTTACAGCTGATCGCCCCGTGTGTGGGACTGGACGGCGCTAACGTGTTGATGCCGCCCAGCCCCAAGCACGGGCGATCCGCGTAACTCGCTAACGGAGATTTGCCGTTAATGCAGTTGTGGCGAAACGTAATTTTAACAAGATTAACGCTGACAGCAAACGCTGCAGGGAAAATTATGCCTTAAGTAAATTGTTTTGGTAGCAATTAATCTTCCAAGCTTTTAACATGCTCGTTTAAATAGTACCTTTACAACTGTAATATCCTATGTGGCCTGCCTCTCAGTTGTAAACTCTCTGCATGCTTGCTCACGTGCTTTTTGCGGAGGTGGTAGAAGAGGTTTGTCGTGTTGGAGTCTGTGGTAGCGATCGGTTTGCAGCATAATTTGCACAGTACCGTTTTCTGGTCCGTGTCAGACTCTTCAAATCCAAACCATCTCCATACTACAGAGGTAGCCCCTTGTTTAGGAACAAGGTCCTTCTGTGTGGAGCTACCTGATGTTGCCTCGTCTTCATCAGCCATGCTAGTGTGTCTGCATCCACGTGGTGGCCATCAAAACAATGAAAAAAATATTGCCGTAAACAGTTTATTTTGCGACACCACGAAACAAACGATAGCGTAATGTGCAGCGATAGACGTTTTCATATTGTCATCCGATATATATCGTTATATCGAACAGCCCTAATGCAGAGCCTGCATCACTGCGGATGCCGCACCGATCCGCCTGTCGACCTCACGGTCCATTCTTCCCTCACTTGTGAACAAGACCCCGAGATACTTGAACTCCTCCACTTGGGGCAGGATCTCTCCCCCAATCCTGAGAGGGCACTCCACCCTTTTCCGGCTGAGGACCATGGTCTCGGACTTGGAGGTGCTGATTCTCATCCCAGCTGCTTCACACTCAGCTGCGAACCGATCCAGAGAGAGCTGAAGATCACGGCTTGATGAAGCAAACAGGACAACATCACCTGCAAAAAGCAGTGACCCAATCCTGAGTCCACCAAACCGGACCCCTTCAACACCCTGGCTGCGCCTAGAAATTCTGTCCATAAAAGTTATGAACAGAATCGGTGACAAAGGGCAGTCCTGGCGGAGTCCAACTCTCACTGGAAACGGGCTCGACTTACTGCCAGCAATGTGGACCAAGCTCTGACACTGGTTGTACAGGGACCGAACAGCTCTTATCAGGGGGTCCGGTACCCCATACTCCCACAGGATTCCCCTTAGGGACTTGGTCGAACGCCTTTTCCAAGTCCACAAAACACATGTAGACTGGTTGGGCAAACTCCCATGCACCCTCCAGGATTCTCCTAAGGGTGTAGAGCTGGTCCACTGTTCCGTGACCAGGAGGAAAACCACACTGTTCCTCCTCAATCCAAGGTTCGACTATCTGACGGACCCTCCTCTCCAGAACCCCCGAATAGACTTTTCCAGGGAGGCTGAGGAGTGTGATCCCTCTTTAGTTGGAACACACCCTCCAGTCCCCCTTTTTTAAAGAGGTGGACCACCACCCCAGTCTGCCAAATCAGAGGCACTGTCCCCGATGTCCATGCGATGTTGCAGAGACGTGTCAACCAAGACAGTCCTACAACATCCAAAGCCTTGAGGAACTCTGGGCCTATCTCATCGACCCCGTGGCCCTGCCACCAAGGAGTTTTTTGACCACCTTGGTGACCTCAGTCCCAGAGATGGGAGAGCCCACCTCAGAGTCCCCAGGCTCTGCTTCCTCATTGGAAGGCATGTTAGTGGGATTGAAGAGGTCTTCGAACTCCCCCCACCGACCCACAACGTCTCGATGCCCACGTTAGCATTGAAGTCTCCCAGCAGAATGAGGGAGTCCCCAGAAGGTACGCCCTCCAGAGACTCCAAAAAGGGTGGGTACTCCAAACTGCTGTTCGGCGCATACGTACAAACAGTCAGGACCCTTCGCCATCCCCCCCTACCCCACCCGGAGGCGGAGGGAGGCCACCCTCTTATCCACCGGGGTAAACCCCAATGCACAGGCTCCAAGTCGAGATTGGTTCAAGTCCAAGCTGTGCATCGAGGTAACTAAATATGCTACTTAATTACTTTTTATTACATGTAATTAGTTATATAAAGTGTGTTACTTTTGCATTACTTTTTCTTCTTTTGTATGAAAAACTGCCCAGCACTTAAGTTCTAAACCCATGAACTTTCAATAAACTCTCCATAATCACAGCCAAATCCGATAGTTTACTATAAACTGCATTGGTCCAGATCTGCAGAGACATGCTCCTCAGGTAGCTAAGGCATGGCTGGGGGTATGAGAATACCCTGGGAAGTTTGGTTATAAAATGCAAATTCCCCCCCTCATACAGCAAGCAGTGTAAGGGGGCACACAATCACAGTGCTAGAGAGCCCTGCTTTTAAATGTCCAGGCTGCTAAAGCCCATGGGCTACTCTCCTTACCACTCAGTGCTGCTATGACTAGCTCCTTGTTACCTAAAAAGGGCAAATTTAAATTCACTTCTCGGCACATGCAAGGTAATGTGTATACTTAAACTTTTGTTCCATTCTTTTTCAAATCCAGCTGTGGTTGCAAGTACTACATGGCAAAATATGTCCAGATACTGTGACATTCTGCTGCTCACACCTGCTGAGTTTCAACGTACAAGATGTACTGAATTCTTCCTAACTGTGCACCGGTATGGATGCGCCACCATGTATCCAAAGTAGTTATTTCGAGGAGATGCTGGTTACATGGGTTCCAGAATGATGAACGGAGGGCTGAATGAGACTAAACAGGCAAAAATATCAGAAATGTGTCAGTTCATCATGTATGTCACCCCACTTACAAGAATATTATACTTGCCCTCCCTTTGCTGCTTTTGATTATTGGGTCCGGCATGCCATCTTCACCTTTTTTTCCTTTTAAAGCCAATAATAGCTGGCACAACTATCAGTAGTCCATCAGTAGTTCACTTCCTCTGCTGTGAAACTATTATGAGACATTGACCTACTGACAAGGAGAATATCAACACACCGATCAAGGGGTCTGTCACAAGTATCCGTGTGTTTGGTTGCTGACCTTGTACAAGCTTCACACAGTAAAGTATGAAGGAGGCTTTAATCTGACAGCAGCAGTCAACGGCTTTGCAAATTCAGGCAGTCAGTCATTGTCCAACCCGCTATATACTAACACAGGGTCACGGGGGGACTTGCTCCCCTACCAGTGACCGGAACAGTCTGGTTTTACACCTAAGAAGTCTACCATTGACCGCATCCTGGCACTGAGGGTTCTCATCGAGCGCAAACGCGAATATCGGCAGAGTTTCTTTGCAGCCTTTGTCGATTTTCGTAAGGTGTTTGACTTAGTTGATCAAGCTGCCCTTTGGGACATCATGTAGGTTTGCGGGATCCCCTTGAGGTTGCTGGATATCATGGCCGGCCTGTACACTGGTACTGTTAGTGCTGTGCAGAGTGGAGGCAGAACCTCTGTGTATTTCCCAGTTGGTTCTGTGGTTCGTCAGCGGTGTGTTCTGCTCTTACTCTGTTAAATGCTTGTATGGACTGGGTATTGGGCAAGGTCGTGGGATCCAGCGGCTGTGGGGCATCTGTTGGTGAAGAAAGATTCATGGGTCTTGACTTTGCTGACGATGCTGTGATCTTCACAGAGTCAATGGAGGCTGTGATCGGGCGCATGAGAGACTGAGTGAGGAGTCTGAGTGTTTGGGCTTGCAAGTGTCCTGATAAAAACCAACATCAAGGCCTTTAATGACCTCTTAGGCACAGCCATCAGCAGTGAATCTGTCTGTGGAGAGAGTGTCAATATTGTCGAGAGGTTTACTTACCTTGGCAGTGGCATTCATGCCTCTGGTGACTCTTCCTATGAAGTCAGTAGACAGATTGGAAGAGCATGGGGGGGGCTCATGAGGTTGCTGGAAAGGGGTGTGTGGCACTCTCAATATCTGTGCAGAAAGAGTCTTTAGAGTCTGTTTTGTTGTATGGACGCTATCCAATGACCTGAGACAAAGAGTGGACTCCTTTGGTACTGTGTCTCTCCGGAAAATCCATGGGTACCGTTGGTTTGACTTTGTGTCGAAAGAGCAGTTGCTCATGGAGTCCCAAATGGAGGCACATTACCTGCATTGTGAGGGATCGTCAGTTACGGCACTACTGCCATGTGGCGTGTTTCCCCGAGGGTGATCCAGCTTGTAAGATCCTCATTGTTGGGGACTCGAGTGGCTGGACAAGGCCAAGGGGTTGCCCACGTAACACCTGGATGTGGCAGATAGAGGGTCATTTCTGGAGGGTGGGACTGGACTCTGTGACTGCCTGGGGGGTTGCCAACTGGGATTCCGAGTTGTTTCGTTGTGTAGTGGGTGCAGTAGTGCACTGTACCAGTGCGTTCTCCCTAACTTGACTTGACTTGTAATGCAGTAATACTTTTTAATTACACTCATTACTATAAAAAGTATCTGTAATGTGTGTTATTTTTATGTGTTACTCCCAATACTGCTTGCAAATATGTTGCGAACAATACCCTTGTATTTGCTCCCTGCAGTAAATTCATTGTTAACCTCCTTGCGTTTACCCTAGGAAAAACTAGCCAAAACTGTGCTCATGAGGCTAATGTCTTGCTTGTCTTTACAGTCGACCCCAGTTATTTTGTCTTTTTGTTCTGCCGCTTCTGTTGCACCACGCTAAAGTTTCACGCTACTCAACTCGTTGGATATATCATGATGGTTCGGTTTTACAGTGCAGTATCATGCATTAGTTTTTGCTTTTCATGGTAATGTCTGATGAACAGTTCACCGGAGATATTGCGGCCGTTTGGTCATACAATGCTGTATCATGCATTACACTTTCTGTGTTAAATTCTGATGACCAGTTTGCAGTTGTCATCAGTATTACTCAATTCAAGTAATGGTTCAGTTTGTTTTTAGTTGGAGGCTCTACCACACTGATGAATATTGAGTTACTTAGAGTGGAAAAACGCATAAAAATATTAATGATTTTTTGCAACATGACTTTATTGCATCCACTAGATGGCAGCATTATTTGTGCTTAAAAATGTAAAGTGGATCATTACCCGTTAACTTGAGTATGACTCGTGGTTTACCTTCATTGCATAGAATTCTGAGCCTGAATTTTTTTTTTTTTTTTTTAACCAGCTAATGATGCAAATATTACAAATCTAACTGATTTGCTTCACTGACAAACCAAACTTTAAAAACATGTTGTTTCCAAAACAGCTTTAAAGAATTGGTTTAATTAGAAATATCTGGAATAGTCTCGGAATTCACTAATTCAACAGTATATATTGTGAAATGTTTGAGATCCTCCTCAACTGTTCTGAACTCTGAAACGTGATCTGTAACAAGAGTAAGGGAGCAGGTTGAGGAGACCCTGGACAGGAGGAGATATGCTCTAGAGAGGAGAGGAATGAAAGTCAATAGGACCAAGACAGCATACGTGTGTGAATGAGAGGGAGGTCAGTGGAATGGTGAGGATGCTGCGAGTAGAGCTGGCGAAGGTGGATGAGTTTAAATACTTGGGTTCAACAGTACAGAGGAATGGAGTGTGTAAGAGAGTGCAGGCAGGGTAGAAAAGAGTGTCAGGAGTGATTTGTAACAGATGGGTACCAGCAACAGTGAAAGGGAAGGTCTATAATATGTTGGTAAGGCCAGCTGTGTTGTTTGGGTTTGAAATGGTGGCACTAAAAGATGGGAGACAGAACTGGAGATGACAGAGTTAAAGATATTAAGATTTGCATTGAGTGTGACGAGGGAGGACAGGATTAGAAATGAGTGTATTAGAGGATCAGCTCAGGTTGGATGGTTTGGAGACAAAGCCAGGGAGGTGAGATTGCGTAGGTTTGGACATGTGCAGAGGAGAGATGCTGGGTATATTGGGAAAATGATAGAGCTGCCAGATGAGGAAAAAAGTAAGGCCAAAGAGGGGGTTTATGGATATGGTAAGAGAGGACATGCAGGTGGTGCGTGTGACAGAGTAAGATGCAGAGGACAGGAAGATATGGAAACAGATGACCTGGGGCCTCATGCATAAAGCTGTGCATAGAATTCACACTATAACATGATGTAAGCACAAAAGCCGAAATGTGCTTACGCACAGAAAAATCTAGATGCAGGAATCTGTGCGTACTCCAACTTCCACGTTCTTCTGCTCCATAAATCCCGGTCAGCGTGAAAAGTAACGCTCGTGCACGCGCCTTCTGTCCTGCCCCAACTCCTCCCAGAATCTTTGAATATGCAAATCAATATAAATTGCCCTTAAGCTCAGCCTTCTGTAAAAGGACAATTGGAAAAGCACGGGGGAAAATATAAGAATTTCAGCGAATACCGAGTGGAGGCAAAGGAAAAACATACTATTTGTTGATTTAAACAGTGGTATAATCAACAAAAGGAAGTTGATCGAGTGACACAGTGTGTCGGAGAAACTCGAAAGCTCGAGTTCACAAAGTTGCACAGTGCCAAAATAAAAAAGTTGCCATGAAAAAGCGAGTTGTAGCCCACCGTCTGAGCTTATTAGGGTACAAATAAAAAAATAGGCACACAATGGGGTAAAAAAAGCACAAAATGTCATTTTTAATCTCGAAATTTCCACTTTAATCACGTAGTTTATTTTGTCATTAAAGTAGAACATCATAAACTTCATCTTAAAATCATTTAATTTACTAGTTTCTCAAATCCCATCGTAACTAAAGTAGCATGTTAAATGCTTTGTTTTGTATTTGATCTTCAATGTGCTCTGTGTGTGAATCACTACGTGCTTCTGTTCTTTCTCTTTCTCCGACAAGACGCAAAATCCATTACATTCGTGATATTGCGGCTCTTTGAATAATTAAAATACTGAGATGTATGCGTGGTATCATTTTCGTGATGATAGGAGTTAAAGCACGTTATTAAGAACATTTTGGCGCAGTGATTGTTCATGTCTCGCACAAGATGCTGCTGCGCCATGTGCGACCTTCGATAAAATAATTTATTGTAGCAATCCTGTCTCTTTCAAATGTACTAACCTTCAATTCCTGTCCTTACTTTTCTTTCCACAAATACCCAATCGCCGTCAGTTCTGTAATAAACGTTAAGCCATCTGTAAGCTTACAACGACGATTCTTCAAAACTTTTAAGGAACATTGAAATATCTTCGTAGTACGTGTTTAATTATTCTATTCATCTATCCTTCCAGTGTTGCGCCAGCCTCAGCAAATATACAGTGTAAGGCATTAACAATACATGAACTTGCTAGTGCTGCGGCACCGTGTCCTCACATGTTTAATTATTAACAATACAGATTATTTAAATGAAGTTAAAGTTTTATCTGTATAATGAAATGCAGCAAAATATGTTGATTATATCTTACAAATGATATCGTCATCATATGTAAATCCGTGCTTTATAAAGTGGTGCAGGTTGTGCAATATTACAACTGTAGTGCAAGTTTACAGTGGGGTAATTGTACTTTCAAACAGTTCTACAAGGAGCAATTGATTGAGTGCGTTTATAGTTCTTGGGGTGAAACTGTTTCTGAACTGCGAGGTCCATACAGGAAAGGCTTTGAAACATTTTGCCGTGGCTGAGGCAGTGGGGGCTTGATGCTGTATACCGATAGTTCTCTTTTTGATCAGTTGCTGCTGTGATTTCCCCTCTCAGATACAGTGATATAAATACTCCGAGTGGTGCAGTGAGATTAAAATGGAAAAAGATGATCTGCTGTGGCAACCCTTAAATGGAGCAGGCTGAAAGAAGAAAAAGAAGAAGATGGTGCAGTTAGAGTAACAACGCTAAAGCAGTTATGGTATTTGGAATACTATGGCTGTTCCCTGGACCATTATATTGTTACGAGTTAATTACAATCGGATGCATTGCACTAATCAACAATATGCGGTTAGTTTCTGTGTATTTATAAAGCCGCGTCAGGAAAATAAAGAGTAACCACACAGGAACAGTAGCACTGCTTTGACGCTGGGGGCCGCCAGTCTGCAAAACCGAACAGAGTACTTGCATACTATGAGGTACTGTGGAAAAGTGTGTGGCTTTACGCCAAGTGTAGGTTTTATACATCGCGATTTGAACGTGGAAACGTTCTTACGCAACATTTCTGTGCGTACGCACCGTTTATGCATGAGGCCCCAGCTGTGACGATCATAACGCAAGCAGCCAAAAGCTGATTATTTTTGTCTTATTTTTTTGTCTTTTTTTAGTTTACAAAATACAAAAAACAGTTTCATAATAAGTTTTTTTTATTCTATAAATTCCGTATTTAATAGCATTGTATAAATGAAATGTCATGGTTGTTTTTGTGCACTATGTTAGGTCCTGAAGAAAACCTATGCTTTAAACACCTGAAGCAGAAGAAGGGTCACTATTATACAACCAAAATATGTTGACTTGTTGTGGTGCAGGCAGTTTTTGAAGGAATTGCTTCTGAACATGCACTTTCTAATTAGAACAATGAACAGTAATTACGTTAGGTATCTGTAATATAAAGGCTTCCCTTGCAATGAGCTACTGCTTGGAATATAATTCTGCCCTTTTTTCTTTTCTTGTGGCATATTAATCGATGTAGATTCACTGTATTTGGTACTTTAGTAAATAAACAAGTTACACTTTTCTAAATGTTACATTTGAATTTGTTTTTATACATTTTTTTTTTAATTATAGTTCATTTTTTTGCGATTGGTTAAAGTAGTACCTAGAAAAGATTCTTTATTGAATTATTATTTAAGAAAATACAATCTAGTATTCCAGTAGATATTTGATTTATTAAGTTGGATGTTAATTATCCATGGATTGTTTCAGCCTTGTACCCTATGATTGCAGGGATATGCTCCAGTGCCCGTGGCCCTGCTTTGGATAAGTGGGAAAGAGAAAAAGAAGGAAGGATGGATGGATGGATGTTAGGGTTTTATGTGCTCATTCATATGTGTAGAATTGCTATAGGTTGAGACAGCTGTAACCCGAGACAAGCCTATGTGTTTATGTATGTATATAATGCGAGTAGCATAGCAACAGGATTTTTACTTTGTTTCTGCTGGAAAGTTTCAGAAATAATGAATAGTAGGGAAAAATGCACATACTGAGCTTCAGACACTGGACTGCGGAGATAAAGTGGTATTATAAGAGCATAAAATTGTAATGTAGAAATGTTGCCATATTAAAATTCCTTGCTGAGGTTGGTTTTCTTTTTTTAATCTACAGTGTTTTGTCTGCTGCAGAGATCACCTTCTGTGACCTGAACAAGTTGGGGTCATTAGCTTTCTTAGCCTTCCACTAAAGAAAGGGATTTTTTTTTTTATCCTTGGCATTACGCATCCCTGCAAAGTATTCAGTGACTTCAGTCATCAACTGTCCATTATCCTTGTGCTGTCAGAGCTAGGACTGCAATAAGAGTGGGAGATGGCACTGGTTTAGTAACTTAAACTGTTGAGCTACTTCTTGATAGGTAGGCAGTGTGCTGTAGTGCTTGGGTCTTTGGACCGTAGCTGCTCAAACTTTGAGGTTGTGGGTTCAAATCCTGCTATTGACACTGTGTGACCATGGACAAGTCATTTCCCCTGCCTGTGCTGCAATTGGTAAAACAGAATAAATATAATCAATTATATCTCAAAAGTTACAAGTCAAATTAGGTAAATGTGTCATTCAAGCAATAATAAAATAAAAATTTGATTCCCACTTGGAATGCTAGTGTTGTCAGTCTGGGTTGCATATGAAAAACTTTTTTTTTTTTTTTGAGAATTGGGATCTTCAGTTTCCTGCACCTTGATGATTAAAAATATAACATGTTATTTTATGTAATATGTAGATTTCTTCTGTTCCTTCTGGCATAGAAAACAAGAAGTTATGTAAAGCTTTAAACTGTGCAAAAGTCTAGGAATGCCACCCAGGTTCAAATTATTATGTACAGTGAAATTATAACCTGTTTTGTCACTCACACACTAATGACACTAGTACAGTACCAGCAGAGGGCCAATCCCTCCCAAACCTCTAAATTCTTTTATGTTTACAACTGTATTTTGTAATTTTTCCTCTCTGCGCCTGATGAACTAGGCCTGCAACATGGATTCGTTTTTAAAGGTTTCAGGAACACAAAGGAGCTAAGATTGCCTCTATAAATTCCTGTAAAATTTAAAGTATATGTTTTTGAAATATTGCATTCACCGTGATTAGGAAAACTCTCTTTTTCACTTATCTTCTTATAGGGAGACTTAGGTAGAATGTTAGCTACTGATTCATTATATACTGTACTTCTGCTCCTGTGCTCTTTTAGACATGTTGTTTCCGGTACTCAGTTGTGCATACATCCCCCTAACAAATTGCGTAAATGCTGTGCTAGGCTTATGAATCAACAAGTATTTGTTGGCCCTGGTTTGAGTACAGTTATATTGTTGTAGGTACATGGTAATTGTTCTTGAAAATTCCACTGGTTTAGGACTATCTTTTTGCCACTTGTATTTGATTGAACTATTAACAATACTAGCCTACCATTTTTAGCCTTCTTCATCCTCTATCATGGATCTAATGTGCTTTCTATCAAGGGGCTCACACAGCTGTGCTGCATGAATTTGGTTTTGCAAATTTTGTAGTCAACTGTGTCATTAGAAGCTGTTATTTTAAAGTGCTTGTATACTCCTTGCCAACTTGGCTAATTTGGCTAGCTTCCTTCTCTGTTGTTCATTCATGTATACAGTATTTTAGTTCTCTCATTAAAGTAATGTAGGTGTTCGTCTAACATATTTAGCTAGCTAACACAATAATAAAATATGTTGTGAACTTCTTTTCAGTAATATTGATAACAATTGATTAGTTATTAATGTGATTAGATAATTGACAACTCTGAATTTGACACTGTGTGTGTGTGTGTAGGGCTGTGTTTGACTGTATCCTGTAACACAGTGCAAACGCGATAGGCATTCACAGATCTGAGCAAGCAGGTTAGAAATTTAATGGATTGATTTTTTTTTTTTTTCCTTCTTTTTATTCTTAAACACATTGTTTTTAACTCATGTATGTAGTTTATTTTGTACCAAATTGTAATGAGAACATTTTTCAAAGAAAATGATGGCTGTTTAACCCTCTATCTGTAGTTGGTGAACCACTTTCTGATAATATTAGCAACGGTATTTTGATAAAAAAAAAAAAAAAATTAATAATTTACATATATATCAAAATTCTAACCTTCAATGATCTGTGTTTTATGTTTCTGCTTTTGTGATGTGTTCATGTCATTCTTATTTTTTTCCATGAAATAGATATCCAATATACCAGCTTGGAAATCCCCAGCTGCGAATATTTAGAACCAATTTCTTCATGTCCTTAGTAAGACCTAGAAAGGAGCAGCCACCAGATACTGTGCAGTTTAGAATCCCACTGGAGTAAGTAATATTTTAACAACATAATTATTTTTTGCAGCTTGTGTTTTCTTGAACATATATGCCTACTTCTGATGTACATTTGCTAGTTTATTGCCATGTGTACAGACTGCCGTGAAATACTTGTGTGTGCCTTGCAGATCAGTTACACAGACTGGTGACAGTAGTATTATACTAACAAATGAAGCTAAATACAATCCAAAATATATTAAAAATAACATCAAGCAATAGATTTATAAGAGATACACATCAGCTGTACTCATGCATTTGTCAATATTAGCAGCTGTTTTGAATGGATTTGTGACCTGAAGGTAAAAGTTGTCCCTGAATCAAATGGTCCTGTACATTTTACTAGAATGAAGAAGGAAAGATTGTGACTCTGCAGGGTAACTATGGTCTTTAATAATACAAAGGCATTATCATGGACAGAACAGAGCTGTCATAGTTAAATATCTATGCTGACCTCACCACCGTGGTCCAGAGCTGATCAGGAACTGTATCATTATACTATGTAGGCAGTATGGAAATACTCCATTTGCTAAACATAGTTGGAGTCATCTGAGGTTTTCTTAAGCAAGGCACATCTTTTCACAATGCAAAGTAAGCATGGGTTTTGCCTCGTGGTTCATGAACTGTATGTCCCACTCCTTTGTTTTACTAAAATTAAGGGAGAGATTATTGTCCTGAGGGAGAGATTATTGTCCTGGCACTGTATTAGAAAGAAAATTTCTCTTTAGTAAGCTGTATCATAACTGTTTGTGATCAGGCATATATTTGGTGGTATCATTAGTGAATATAATCATAGAGTTGGAGTGCTGTCTGGCCACATTCATAAGTGAACAAAGAGTATAACAAGAGCCTCTGTACACTACCCTCTAGAATACCTGTGTTGAGGGTCACAACGAAGGAAGTGATGCTGCCTACCCACACACGCTAGTGTGTACTATTCCTAGCCATGGTGTGGAAATTCTTTGTGATTTGAAAACTGTAGAAGGTGAAGTGCTGCTTAAATTAAATAGGCTGAAACAAAATAAATTAATTAACAAGATCTGGTAATAATTATCGTATAGTGGTTAAGAATGTTAGTGAACGCATAATTTTAACCCCTTGATATGTGTGTGTGTTGGGTTTTTTTTTTTTTTGGGTGAAAGTCTATGCACACTGGGGGAATTCCTAGGGACTGAAAGCTAATAAAATATCCTATTCTATAAAAAGGGTGATTGGGCTGTAACTATAGACCAGTCAGCTTAACTTAAATTACATAGATCACTAGTACATTAATGGAGGCAATGAATGTCAAGAATAACTTTATTAGCATCTGGTTAACATGAGTGCAAATGGAGGGGATTGCATTACACTAATATACTGGAATTCAATGAGGAAGCAACAATAGCATTTGATCAGTGAAGCAGTGAAGTGCACCTACTCTTTACCTTCATTTTCAGAAGGCATTGGATAAGGTACTATAGGGACTACTAATCCAACTAAAAGAAGTGGGAATTCAGGGCAAGGAGTTTAGATGGTTGCAAAACTGGCTCAAATACAGTAAGCAAAGGGTTCCTGTGTAATAAACCTTATCAGAATTAGGTGATGTTAAAAGCGGTGTCCTTCAGGGGTCAATAATAGTACAGCTGCTCTTTATAACAAGTGTGAACAATCTGCATAAGAATATAAACAACAGGCTGGTCAAGTTTTCAGATGATACTACATTAGGAGGAATGGCACATAACTTAGAATCGATTCAATCAATATTGAGTCAACTGAGTAACATAAAGGCTTGGTCAGATTTGTGGCACCTGACATTTAATAAATGTAAGGTATTACATGAAGTAAAGTGTGAATGCACAATGTGAGGTTTGAAACGTGAACGTGTACCTCATGAGAAGAACTTGAATGTCACAGCAGACTTGTCCTTATGTCAAGTGCGCTTATGCTCAAGCTATGCAATAGACAACTGAGGCCTCATCAGGTGTACTATGTAGAGTTTTGGTCACCATGTAAACAAAAATAACAGCAGTGCTAGAGATATTCCAAAAAAAAGAGACTGGGTTGATACTGGGACTGAGAGAGATGTGTTATGGATAGAGGTTGAACAAGTTAAACATTTTCAGTTTAAGCAAACAGAGATCCAAAGGCAACATGATTGAACTCTTTAAAAATTAATAAAGGGAGTTAGTGAAGTGGATCCCCAATGTTATTTTACAATTAAGTCTTCATCAGGACGACAGGAGAATAGTTGGAAACTCATTTAGGGTAAATTTCTAAGAGGTATTAGAAGTTTCACTCCAAATAGCCATAGGTACTTAGGATTAATGTCCAGGTAGTGTGGTTGCAAGTATGACTTTAGGAAGTCATCAGGTTGACTCAATGTTATTTTGGAGAATCTAGGAGAGTAAGATTGAGTTTATTAAGCTGAGTGGTTTGTTCCCATCTGGGTGCTAGTCTATATGCAGTACTCTGGCATTTCAGTTTTTTGTTATGGTGGTGTGTCAGTGTAGTATGAAGGTTATTATGTATGACATCCTGTATGGAACGGTTATGATGATAAGCAATCCTGTTGTGGTACAGACTTTCTGGAATATTATGTTTAATGTTTTTTTTTTTTTTTCATGTTTCAAACCAAGAAATGTCAGCATTCTGTATGTTGTTTTACATTTTTCGTCATTTAACTAAGTGGAAGTTCATCTGTAAGACCCTTTTAGCTGTTTGGCATGGCTTTCTCCAACAAATATGCTATGAATCAGAGTCTTTTCTAAAAGCAGCTTGGTTTGTGTGGAACACTGCGGTAATACTGCAGAGTTGTCATCTCTTTTCAGCGTTCAATTAATTCACTACTGTCTGTGGTTATTTCCACATACTGATTTTTTTTTTTTAGTAAAAGAGCCAAGGATATGTCATTTTCAGACTTAAAGTGGGTTTTTTGTTGTTCTTTTTGATTTTTCTACCACTCCTATAGTTTTCCTGGAGCACCCACATAATAATTTGTAAAATTGAAATCTTCAATGATATTACACTATAATTCTGCAGTATCCTTGACGGTATTGGTAAGAGATATAGTTTTTAGTTATTTATTTTTATCATTGGTAACATAGACATTAATCTCAGAATTAGTACATAGTGTTATTGGTGTATTGCTGTATTGAAGTATGTCTGTAATTGTTCATAACAACTAAAATATTGTTTTATGACTAAAATATGCCAAATTGTTGTAATATTTAGCTATGTTGTGAATGAACATTTTTTGATTTTCTACGTTTATTCTGAGTCTCTATCCGTGTTCCCATGGTGGCAGAATGACAAGGCTAACAAAACTGTTAACTTTGTTAATCTTTTATTCAGAATGCAAGTTTAACTAAACAAGCTTAAACAGACTGAAATTTTTTTTATCTGAATAGGAAACCATGATTTATGTTATACTGTTCAGTAATGTGTCAAAAAATATGATTAAAAGTTCTGTGACTGTTTTTGTTGTGTTATTCAACAGTAGTTCGTGATTTTAATGTTTAACTGACTTGTTCCATAAAGCAATCTCTACATTTGAAACAGTTTGTCGTTAATGACGTGGTATTCCAATCTTATGCCAAATCACCAGCATATTTTTGTTGCACCCAAGGGGCAAGCACATGTTAAATATGCTATCCTAAATAGTCCTGTGTAATTAAAAGTAGCACATAATTTATATTTTTAGATAAGAATGTTTTGATTTACCAGTTGCAATTAAGAAGCATACCATCCAAAATACAGTATGTTCCTTGAATTGTCTTGAGTTTTTTTTTTTTTTTTTTTAAACTACCTGTCATTCCTAAGTGGAGGATGTATTGCTTCTGTTGTCCAGCAGGTGGCATTCAAATTCCTTCTGAAATGTTTGTCTCAGGTTTCTATAACGGAATGTACTTTTTTCCCTTCTGCTTTAGTTTTTCTCTTCTGTCAACCACTAATAGCACCATAAATGGACACTGGTGAGTAACCTATAGTCCAGGAAGATGTTTGTTTAAAAAGTGATGAGAAACATATCAGAGTTGCCAAATTACTCATCTATATTACTAAATTAAAAACTGAACCTCTTAAGAATAATGTTGGTGAGGAAAGCCCTTTTTACAAATAATTTTTTTTTATTAGTTGTGAAAATGTATTTCTTTGTAGAATGGATATTCACATGCTGTACAGATGTGAAACTAACATACTTTACCTTTTGTTTTATTCACCAGTTACAGGTTGAATAAAATTCTTGCATATAATTAACTAACAGTATTATTTAAAGCCACAGTGTTAATATTACACGTTTCTGAAATGAGAGTATTGTGTTAATGCTTTATCCACTGAGTCACTGTGTTTAAAATTTTAACTTTTTAGCTTTAAAATTCATGTATTGTTCATAAACACCTTACAACAACAAAAAAAATTGTCAACTTGGCAGAAAGATGTCATAAGAAGAGATATATTGAACAGTACCTGAGAAATTATGTCAGCTAATAAAGAGGAAGCTACTAAAGAAGTACATTATACAGAGGGACATGATTTAATATTGTTTTGCATTTTTTACACTTTTTTAAAAATAGTTTTGTTTTTTGTACATATGGGATAATTCATTATTGTTTCCAATATTGCTTGTCATATATTCATTCTTTTTTGGCTGTGCCCTACTAGAATATGTGAGCTTCCTGGCAAGTGGTCTCTATTAAGCAAACTCCTGTCAATCATGAAGAATCCACTGCATCCACTGAACATTGTAATTTCCAGGCAGATGAGTAGCTTCAGTGACAGACTTTTGTCACTGTCTTGCTCCACTGACTTACTGAGGAGATCGTTCCTCCCCCACACTATGCGACTCTTCAATTCCACCCAGGGTAGTAAATGCTAACATTACTCAAAGTTATTGTCTGCTTTTACGTGCATTTTTATTACTATTTAATTTAATATTTTTTTTTTTTTGTATCAGTATACTGCTGCTGGATTATGTGAATTTCCTCTTGGGATTAATAAATTATCTATCCTATCTATCTATCTTGTCAGAAATGGGTCAAGGTATTCCTGTTCCAGACAAGAAATAAGCAGAAGTTTCAAGAGGGACAGATTATGGACTCCCCCCGGGGTTCATCATGGTTAACCCTATCGGGATCACATATACAGGTATTTCCAGACAACCATACATCTAAATCACGTGATGGGTAAGCCTTGGAAGGACCCAGGCATAGCAGATATGGAACATTACGTCTATGGTGAGGGAGGATCCTGAATTCATGAAGGTGGTTGATAAGTACCAGCTTAGCATAGTCGGACTTGCCTCTAAGCACCACACTCCCAAAAGACCTAAACGTCTTTGTCAGTGGTGACCTCTCTCTTACTCTTCGAGAGTTTACCTAGGTAGGTAAGTAGATAAAATGTGCATCAAAGGTAAATCACAATGAAGAACTGCAAAAGAGTAATCAATCTGGAAACAAAACACTATGTGAAGATTAAACAATAGTCAGCTATGTTATTCTAGGTGATGTAAAATTAGCCCATAGTTTCTTTCTCTTTGTCTAACTATGTAGAAGAGCCCTCTTATGCACTTGCTGAAACCTCTTTAGCATGGCCATAAAGCTTCTAGAGCTTTTCCAACAACAGGACCTATGTTCAGGCGTTTTTTTTTTTTTTATTTGTGCAAGGTTTATGTTTTAGGTGCAAGTATGTCTTGAACATACTTTGAAATGTTTTGATGGAGTATTATGCATAATTTGGTTAAGTAATGCATTGCGTAGCTTTTGCTAGAAGTTGCTGTTTGACAAAAGTTACCTCTTGTATGGTCTCTACCAGTAAAAATCAAGCAATTTAATATTTTTTTGTAAAAGTAAAATTCATTTATTAATTCTTTAGATTATGAGTTATTAATGTGGCCATTCACCCCACTGACTTTTCAATCGATGTACATCTAACTAATCTCTTATATATATATTTCTATTCTGGTTCATCCTGCTTCCACTTCAAAACCGGTCCTGCCCACATGCAGCAGACACTTAATTTCTCGATTCCTATTGGTCGTCTTCCATGTCATGCACTATACTGGCCTGCTGAGTGTAATACATCCAACAAGTACTCGAGGTGCTGCCACAACAGTAAAGTAGCTTAAACACCTTTGCTGGACCCACTTGTGTATTTACAACAGCTTCTTGCACAGTAAACATCAGAAGCTAAAAATTATCGTGACCATATTTGAGAATACAACTCTTCTCTAGCGTTTGCTTCCATGGGTGCATGGATAACTCAACCTCCTGACCTCGGACCATACTGTTTTAAAATACACGAGCAAATTTATCACCAAATCTCTCGACTATACGCTAACACTTGTACCTCTCCAGGATATGGACAGTTGTATGTTTTTGACACAGCGCAAGCTACTGCAGTACGCTTACAAAATAAAGCAAACTGTGCATGCAGCGAAAATGTACTTCTCCAGCTAGATTCCATGCTCAGAACCATCAACCCCTTAGCTAAATCATACAAACACGTGCATGAAATCGCTCAGTCCAATCCAACAGCATTTGTACGAATGGGTTTCAAGGAAAACCCTAGGCGGGATTTACGACGAAAGAATGCTCTGACATTGCAGCGATTTTCGTTGGAGAAGATGGTGAAACGCCTGCCGAAAGGAACATTTGCATCTATCCCATACGCAACTCCTGTAAACAGATTTCCTTGCTCGATATGAATTGCGATCCTATAGTTTACCCACATTTATTCCCTTATGGAGACATTGGCTGGCACAAAGATTTACAACATGTTCCCGATAAAAGAACCGCCAAGCGAATAAGGCTTACTCAATGCCAATTTTATGAGTACAGATTAGCAATGAGGAATACATTTAGTATTTTGCAATCCAGCGGCAAACTATTCCAACAGTACGTCATAGATGCGTTTGTTAAAACAGAGGGCGCGTGTCTCAACTATCTCAGATTACATCAACAAGATCTGCGCGTGGAACAATACAGTGTTTGAATACAGACGCACTACAAGCAAACGCTGAAAATAACGTACGTGTAGGCAAAATGATCATAATACCGTCCACATTTCCAGGAAGTCCAAGATACATGCAACAAAACTATTAGGATGCCATGGCCATAGTACGTAAATTCTGAAAGCCTGATTTATGTATCACTTTCACATGTAATCCTACTTGGCCGGAAATTCTACATGCACACTGCGTCTTTCAAGAAGTATTTATTTCTTCTTGATTTCTGAATTCCTTTGTCACCGTTTTCCGTTCCTATTCTTACACCGCCATATGCTACAGCAGGCGTTGGCTAGTTAAAAAATGGATAAAAAAATAGTTTTAAAAGTAAAACTTTATTTATATTACTGTATGTAGTAGTTCTAGGTGTCCCACGCAGCTTCGCCCGCATAGTAGTGAAACAGAACAAACTTTAAAGACCAATAAACAATCACTCCAGCAGGTCGCAAAAGGTAAACCGACTCAAACGAAGGCTGGCGCGCAAGTGAGGAAGGCCCTGCCCAACTCCTCACTCCTGACTTCACGCTCCCCCACCCTCCCCTCTTCCCGCAGCCTTGGTCTCGGATTAGCATGAATAAATCAATCCTGCAAGAGAACTGTGATACTTGGCACAATGAGGATAGTCGCAATCTCCTCGCTGGGTATGTTATATAGTTAATACATTTATTTCAGTGAATGAAAGGGTCTGTTAATTTGTACTTTGAGTTGTAGAAAGGAAAACTTGTTCCAAACAGCTATTCAGAATATTCACCTGTTTTAATACCCTTTTCTGAGTTTAGTCCTACCAGGAGGTATCAAAACTCGTTTAGGTGTTAACAAAGATGCGTGTAGAGACATGGTTTTTTTTTTCTTATTGCATACTAGCAGATTACCCAGTGGCTTCGCTCACTGAGTGGAAAGGAAAAATTTGTGGCTCTCATGAGGCAACGGCATTAATGACCCAAATCTATGATAGATTTGCCCCCGCATTTTAAATGTTGGCATAAGGCCAGACTCCTCAGTAGTAGCCGTGGTGCCAAACGATGTCATCTGAAAACACGAATTGTATTTCCTAATGTTCTGTAGAAAATGAGTTGAATGTGGATTTGCGCCAGAAATACTGTAAGAGACAACCATGGTTCAGGTGGATGGTTTAAAGGTGTTAATTTCACCTTGCTGTCTGAACAACACATCCCACGTGATTCAAATGTAACCCTCTTTGCTTGGCAGTACTCACACATGATGTCCATTTCTCCTATTGTAACTTTTGGATGTAGGCAATAATCTTTTTCAATGTTGTAATTGAATCCCTCCATATACAGACCCTGACGCCTGTGTGACGTGGTAGCCTGTGAATACTGCATCCGTCGAATTTGATTCTGTTCAGCACGTTGTTTGGATGTTTGTGAGGCCGTCAATTGTGATTTGTCGTATATGCTGATCAGCGAGCCTTCTCTCTGTCTGCTTCTGTCTCACTTTCTCTGTGTAACCTGACTGTTGCGGTCATACGTAATTTCTGTTTCAAACGCGAAAAGAATTTTATATATACAGTATATAGTACTGGTGCTTTATTTTATAGCCAGAATTAGAGGCAGCAAGTCTTATCCATTGTTATATAAGATATCACCCTGGAGATATGTTAAATGGTTCAACTTAGGAACCACACCTCTTGGTAAGGACCTGCTGTTGGCATAGTTGGTGACCCTATTCCTTAAATATTTAGGAGTTTCTGACTGCTAGTTCAGCACATATGCTGATCTGCCCAGTACATGGCTTTATAAAAGTGTGATTTAGTCAGTAAAATATTGCATATCAATGTTTAATTGTATGGAGTCCTATCTTGTTGAAAAAATGTTTATTCTCCACTTCCCATGCAAAATTGTTCATTTAGGGCAATATCAGCGAGCAGGACTTTGCTCAAAATCAGTAGTTCTCTTGCATTATATTGTATTAATAACTACAGTTTTCATTCAAAATGTGTCCTGTGTTTTGCATGTTCACAGACTCTTGGCCAATGCTTGCATTCTCCAATATAGATTATTTCAAGCTTTTTTTCCAGTGATGGTCTAAAATGTACAATTGTTTTAAAAACTCAGAAATTTGAGTATCGCAGTATTTTTCCAATATATTCCTTTTCTTTATATAGGGGAAGAAAAAAGCAGTTTACCTTTATTTTTTAACATTATGTCTTGAAAGTCAGTCTTTAGTGGTATAAAGTTTATGTAACAAACTTTAATTTTTACACTTTGGCCTTTAGTTTTATTACCCTTTGTGGTGTGTGTATGTGGTGTTTTTTTTTGTTTGTTTTGTTTTTTTGTTTTTTAATAAAAAATGCTTTTTTTTCTGTTGCTCATGATTTCCAGGCTAAATTTATGCTTTCTAAGATGTTTTCTTAAGAGAACAAAGACCGTTAATGTGGTGTTTCTTTACAGTTTCAGCCCAGATGTTTTCCTAGAAGTACTGCGGCTAGGTTTTTTGGATCAGAAAGAAGATGGAAAATTAAACTGTTAAACAAATACTTACATTTCAGATACTGTATAATTTTTGTTAAATTGTATCTTTTTCCCCCAAACATCTTTTTCAGATTAATATTACTCATGGAAGGAGTGGAATAGATCTCCTTTTAGAATTGAATAATTCGTTTAATTGAAGGTTTTGCTATGCTGTTGTGGCAGATCAGAAAGGCATAACAGATGACTCTTTTGGCTGTTTTGTTGTACACTTTACTGAGGAGTGGTTTGTCTTCTATTAAGTTTGACATGAATATTAACTTAAGAAAATATATTTTTTCCCCTCCTGTTTCTCCTTTGAGAGCAACTCAATCAGTCTTTTCCAAATCTATGCCAAAAAACCTCAAGATAATACTGTAACCATGGTGTTTATTATAAATTGGAGCAGGTGAAAGTCAAGGAAAATGAATTTTGTTCTTGCGTTTACAAATAATGTGTGATCTTGAAAATGTATGTCCACAATATGAAAAAGGAAAAAGTAGATAAAATGTGCAACAAAGGTAAATCACAATGAAGAACTACAAAAGAGAAATCAATCTGGAAACAAAACACTATGTGAAGATTAAACAATAGTCAGCTGTGTTATTCTAGGCCAGGAAAAATATCATGGTTGTGTAGGTGATGTAATTAGGCCATAGTTTCTTTCTCTTTGCTTAACTATGTAGAAGAGCTCTCTTATGCCCTTGCTGAAACCTCTTTAGTATGGCCCTAAAGCTTCTAGAGCTTTTCCAAAGACAGGACCTATGTTCAAGCGTTTTTTTTTGTGCAAGGTTTATGTTTTTAGGTGCAAGTGTGTCTTGAACATACTTTGAAATGTTTTGATGGAGTATTATGCATAATTTGTTTAGGTAATGCTCTTGTATGGTCTCTACAAGTAAAAAGCAAGTAATGTAACATTTTTTGTAAACGTAAAATTCATTTATTAATTCTTTAGATTATGAGTATGAATGTGGCCATTCACCCAACTGACTTTTCAATCGATGTACATCTTTATAAAATAAATGAATAAAAAAAAGTCTTAAAGTAAAACTTTATTCATACTACTGTATGTAGTAGTTCTAGCTGTCCCCCGCAGCTTTGCCCGCATAGTAGTGAAGCAGGACAAACTTTAAAAACCAATAAACAATCGCTCCAGCAAGTTGCAAAAAGTAAACCGACTCAAAAGAAGGCTGGCGCGTGAGTGAGGATGGTCCCACCCAACTCCTCACTCCTGGCTTCACGTTTCTCCCCTCCCCTCGGCCCGCAGCCTCAGTCTAGGATTAGCGTGAATAAATCACTCCTGCAAGAGAACTGTGATACTTGGCGCAATGAGAGAAGTCGCAAAATCAACCGGAATGTTCAAGCATATTATAGAAAAAAACCTGTTAAGTAGTTATCTCGTGAAAAGCAGAAAGACAGACAGATGTTGTATTTTATATTGATAGAGATGTAGACTTTTATTTGTATTAATATTTTGTTATTAGTTCTCTTCCAAATATTATTGAAATATTATTGTTCGCTAAAGTTATCTGTTAATTTTAAAGTATCAATTGATGTCTACTTTACTACTTTCTACAAGATAGATATAAGAAGTGCATTCCAGGACTTAAGGACATATCGTACTCTCAAAGACTTGGAGAATTAAACCTGTTTAGTCTTGGGCAGACTGCGTGGGAACGTAATCCAGAACTTGGAAATTCTCAAGGGCATTTATAAAGTAGATTCAGATGGAAATTAGGTGCACCACCTAAGCGGTCGTGTCAGCGCCATACACTAACCCGATTTCTTTTTCTTCGGTTATAGTCTTGAATAAAAATGCACTTGTTGTTTGTGTACCTTTTGTGAAAGTGTTTACAGTGATCCCTCGCTATATCGCGCTTCGACTTTTGTGGCTTCACTCCATCGCGGATTTTAAATGTAAGCATGTCTAAATATATATCACGGATTTTTCGCTGGTTCGTGGATTTCTGTGGACAATGGGTCTTTTAATTTATGGTACATGATTCCTCAGTTTGTTTGCCCAGTTGATTTCATACAAGGGACGCTATTGGCGGATGGCTGAGAAGCTACCCAATCAGAGCACGTATTACATATTAAATAAAACTCCTCAATGATGTACGATATGCTTCCTGCGCGGTGCTTTGCACATTTCAAAGCTCTAACAGCCCGTATTGATTTTTGATTGTTTGCTTTTCCCTACCTCTGTCTCTGACATTCTCTGCTCCTGATGATGGGGTGTGAGCAGAGGGGCTGTTTGCACAGAGGGTGTTTGCTTAGAAGATACGGACGCTCCTCTAAAATTGCTGAAAAGACTACCTTCACATTGATCCTTTCATTGCGGCGGCTTTATCACGGTGCTTTGTTTACTTAAAAGCCCAACAGCCCTATTGATTTTTGTTTACTTTTCTCTCTCTCTCTCTCTGATATTCTCTGCTCCTGACAGCACTCCTTTGAAGAGGAAGATATGTTTGCATTCTTTTAATTGTGAGAAAGAACTGTCATGTCTGTCTTGTCATGAAACACAGTTTAAACTTTTGACTAAAGGGTGTTATTTCATGTCTAGAGGGCTCTAATAATGTTAAAAAACGTATTTAGAAAGTCGTAAACAGGTTTTCTATGCTCTAACTGCGAAAATATTTATAAATAAAGAATCCTACTTCGTGGAAATTCATTTATCTGTCTGGAGCGGATTAACCGTGATAAACAAGGGTTTACTGTATAACTGTGCGGAGAATATTTATAAACAGTGTGGGAGAGTTTCTAAGGGCTTAAAATATATAAAAATAACCATACAAACATATGGTTTCTATTTCACGGATTTTCACCTCCACGATCGAGGAGGGATTACTGTATTTGATATTTAGACTTCAGTTTTGACACATTATACACTTCATGTCAAAATTGTCATTAGTACTATAACGTGAAAAAAGCTTCTGTTTTATGTATGCGTTCAACATTTCTTGCCTTGCATTTCTTGTCATCCTACATTTACACAGACCGTTGTAGACACGAAACACACATGAAATGCATGTTTTTCAAATAACGGTATATTTCCCCACGCACCTCACACCAAGATTAACAGATTTTAGCTGGGAGAACGTTTTTGCCCAAAGTGAGCATAGGAGATTGGGATAGCAGGCTGCTTCCTGCTTATGCTGATTGACACATTTACAAAACAGAAAACACTAATGCAGAGGTGCGAAGGAATTTAAGGTGGCCTGGGATTACGAGGTTTTTTTTTTGTAGGCTTCAGGGATTCTAGTGTTAAGAAGTATCTGAATATGATATTAGGGCAGCTTAACTGCTAGCTAAACAAAAGAGCTTGATGAAATGAATGGTGGTCTCTCTGTTGTCAAATTCCTGATGTTCTTATATACCTGTATGAACCAATTCCTTTGATAATTTTTAAACACTTCTGTCATGTCCACTCGTAATCTTAAATTGCTTCAACTAAAATGATGCAAATTCCCGAATCTTTCCTTGTAGCTCATACCCTTCCTTAATAATTCTTGTTATTCATTTGTGGACTTACTCTAGTATTGATTGTTTTTCTTTTATAATTAATGGATACTTTATAATAAATGGTTACCAAAACAGTTTTCCAGATGAGGTATCACAAGTTTGTTGTACAGCCTTATGGGTCATATTGAACAATATATGCTTTGTAATCCCACATCCTGTTTCCAGTGCTTTATGTCGTCTTCTTCAGCATACATTCATCTTTCTACTTAAGTCCGTTATGAAGAGCACTGCCTACATTAACAATGGCAGTATTTATTTATTTATTTTTTAACAGCTAAGTTTTAGTTTTTGTCACCTTTTATATTAGTTTAGTTTTACTTACCAAACATGCCCATACAGGCACTATTTTGAAAGTGTAAAAACACGGTTTTCTGTATAGATGTCAAATTGTATATCCTCATTGTTGTACTTGTCAACTTAGTACAATTTTACTTTGATAGAACTGATAATGTGGCAGTTCACGGCTTCCAGTATAATCCAAAAAATGCAAGAATCAAATAGGCAGTATTCACTGATGTAATTGGCTTAAATTGATTGCAGGTTAAAGTAACAAATAGTTATTTAATTTCACAAAAGCTTTTTTTTTTTTATCCTTCAGATTCATTTTGCGAGCAGTAAAATTAACCACACACACATACTCCTGTATTTATTTTAGGTTTTTCTGGATGCTAATTATAATGTCATAAATTCAATTATTCCACTTTTACTTTAGAAGTGAGTTTGAACAAAGCCAGAATAATTGAACAGTTGGAATTTAGGTAATAACTGTGTTCTTTTTTTTTTTTTGTTGGTTTTTGATTTAATAAGAAAGGTAACAATAACCCGTATGCATTAGTTATCCAAAGTACTTGTTTAGCCAGCAGGATGTTCTAATTGGTCAGGTTGGGGCCCATTTTTAATGTTAAATATTGGTTCGGGCTGGGTGTGTTTTTATATTTCTATATAAGCTTCATCCCCCCCCCCCTTTTTTGATGTATAATTCCACATGCCACCTCTAACACTAACACCGCCATCACCCTCACCAACGTTCATTTTTGTGGGCGTGTTTAACCTGAGTGATGACCAAGTATGGTGCATCTTAGCAATGGATGAAATACAGCGTAAACGTTAAAAATGGAGAATGACTCAAAATACCAAAACAGTTGTTGTAACAAAGGTGAAACAACTCTCTAGTTATGTATGGTGTAAATCCAGTTCTGCAGTATGATAATAAAAGATTTGGCATGTCTTCAGCAGCATGTGTGCCGTGGGTGCAGCCGCTTGATTTTGACAGTGTGTGCTAGCAGTCCGAGGCAAACATCCATATCACAGTACTTCTTTGCACCTGTTAAGTCAGTAACAGCTCCTGTCAAAGCAAATGTTCCTGATAATTGAGTTTACTTTGTCTGTCGCAATATTAGACCTTTTTCTATGGTAGCAGGAAAAGGTTTTCTTGATTTAGTAAAGGAACTTTTAAACTTGGGAGCTGGCCATGGTCAAATTCCAATCTAAAGTGTGTTACTTGATTCTGCTACTATTTCTCATAAGGAGATTGCTACAACAGAAAGACAAGATGTTGTCTGAGAAATATCAGAGATTGTGTCTGATATTGATTTCAGAATGACCACAAGTATTTGAACTGACAATTACTGCAAGGTCAGTTACCTGACAATTACCTGCCACTATGCCACACCAGAGTACAAGTTTAAAAGCAGAGTGCTTACCACTGCAATATTCCCCCCTCAATGAAGCATAAAACAGTTGACAACATACAGAGAGTGTTGCATCAACAGGTCATGCATTAGCTCAGATTTGATGCTGCTGTTATGAACAATATCATCTGGATAACTGATCAAGGACAAAACATCATTTCTGCACTTGTGCCCTTTCATTGTGTGAACTCCCAGGATAAAAATGCCGTTCTCAAGCATGCACTAGATGTTAAGGAGCTTTCAGATATTATCCCAGAAATTGCAGAAACATTGCTGGCAGTGAAGGCCTTAGTAAAATATGTGAAGCAAACAGGTCTAGTAAGCCAGCTGACAAAAACAGTTAGGCAGATGTCAGACACAAGGCTTACGAAATGCAAAGTAAATCAGGGTCAGTCAAGATAAACAAACAATGCATCCCCCTACCAATTCATTTCCTCCTTCGTGCTTGACAGATTGTGTTACACTCTCCTACAGTATCCCTTCATTTACTAATCTTCATCTGTTAAGTGTTCTCTTTGATCCAAACACTTCAAACTTGGATCTGTCCATACATAGGGCTGTTTTCTAAACATCTAATGTCCAATATCTGTATTTTTTTGTACTTGTTAACCCTCCTTGATTGCCAAAAGTGTCTTTTTCTTTGAAACTCTGCCTGAAAGGCCAGCATCGGATGTTTGACCTGTGTTGTTCAATGAAGCTGCCCACTGTGGATCTGTGATGTGCCTATTGGTTTCTGAAGTAATTGATCCCTTGTGCAGTAGAGCATCTGGGTCTTCCATATCTCTGTATGCCTTGGAGACATCCAGTTTTCTTTTTCTTCCTTTTTTTGTTTTGTTTTACAACAGTAGTGTGTGATTTGCACAAAATCTTGTTTTTTTGATAGCCTTCCACATATGAATCAATGTTAACTTATTGTGCATAGAATAACACATTTTTCTAATCTGGTAAATAAAGCCTATAGCAAAAAAGAAGCATTAAAACAGATTTATTTCACTTTACAAAGAATAATACAAAATTGGGGGCATGACTACACAAATTGTCCACGGCCTCCATCCAACTCCCCAAATCATAGAAATGCAGAATTTGGTACATTGAATGTTATTCTTTTCTGGTGAGATTTTGTTAAAATTGATGAGTATACCTTTGGCCCTTTTTGAGTCATCATTTACCCTATAGTCTGAAAATCCTTTATAGTGGAATGGCTAATATATGGATATGGTCCCATTTCTCTTGAATTTAATTAATTTCATAGTCTGCACGTGTTTAGTGTTCCTGTGTTTCATGTGTGCTTTATCAAATGACCATCCATTTTAAAGTAAATACATGTTTTAAAATATTAGGAATTGGACTCTTCACCAACCAAACCTCGCCACAAGGAAAATTAATAAATGATCAATTACATTTTACACTTTATATGTAACTAGTTAAGCTTAAAGTCTGTTTTTATTACTTCCATTTCTGCAATATTTGAGACTAAGTTATTATGCAATCAGTTATTCATGCAGTTTTAGCAGCATAAGAATAATGATTTTTGTGTTTTTTTGTGTGTTCTTGTTTTTCTAATAGAATGACAAAATGTGATGTGAGAAACTACCTTGAGAAGATATACAATGTGCCTTTGGGACCAGTGAGAACTAGAATCCAGTATGGTAAGTAATATTTTAGTGTTTTTTTAAAAAAAAGTAAAGCGAGGTGTACATATTGTGATCTTATTAACAATGGTTCTATATTAATAGTGCTGATCCTGCTTTTCTTAAACATACCATTTCATGTAACCTTCTGTCCATTACTAATTCTTCTAAATTTCTAAATTCAAACAGGAAGACAAAAGGCAAGAGGTACTTCCATGAACGTACACTTTGTCTTCTAAAGTAGATTTTGTCCTCCCTTTAAATCACAGTAAATAGTGTAGGAACTTAAATGTTACAAGCATTTAGGTTTGTTTCTTTTCGGTTTGTTTCTTATCAATATTTAGGATTTCATTGATGACTAGCTCTCAACTGTTCATTTTCATTTATATTCAGAAAATGTATTTTAGTACTAATATTTTAGCCTGTGTCATAAGCTTTTACCATTCGAACTATGCTATAATTTTGTTATATTTCATTTTATTAAGTGCACTTCAAATTAATAGCCCATTGACCAGCTATGCAGAGTATAAATATACCTACAGTGCATTGGTTCAGATTCCAATTTTTTAGGTCAGCCACATTTTTACATGGATACGGTTTCTGGTAAACTATGACAGTTGCATTTGAAAACGGTACATCTTAGAATAGATCTCTTATTTAAAATGATTCAGCCAGTCTAAGGCAGACAAAGTGTCGCCATGGACACTGTTAGGGATGGGAAAGAGGAGTAGGGATTTAAGAAGAATTTGTTAGAATTAGTAATGGCTAATCAAAGCTGTTATTACAGTTAAATAACAAATAGAATAACAAATTAATATAGAGGTATACTGCCTGAACGGCACCTGTAACATGAGTATGCAACGCTATGCCAAGGAGTCTTGATTTAAATGCAGAGAGCGAGTGGCAGGCTTTTACAGAGTTTGATTAACCTATAACTAAACTTTCAGCCTCCCACACTAGTTTTGTTTATGCTTTGAATTTTAAATAGGCTTACATCTTGAGGTTGTAATGTGCTTACTATAGCAATGGCACTAAAGGTCCTGTAAGGCATGGGAGGGCTAAACAACTTATGATTTTATGAGTGGAAAGAAGGATTTTAAAATTAACTCTGATCTTATGCTGAAGCCAATGAAGTGACTAAAAGACAGAGGTCGTAAGGTCATACTGCTTACTTCTAATTATAATCTTTGTTCTTGTGTTTTAAATAATCTATGAGGTAGTAAAAAAAAATTTGAAGAGCCTTACTACAAGGTATAACAGTAGTCACAGTTGCTTGAAACAATCAAAATTTTCAAGATCCTTTAAATTAGCTTAATTTTGCATAATTTGTAAGCTAGAGAAAGCAACTTTATGAAAGGATAGAAATGTGATGAATAAAGGTTTAAACCTGTGTCAATTATATTGACTAAATTTTGATACATTTGATTAAACAAAATTAAAGTGTTTTGAGTTAAATTCTTTTAGCATTGAGTTACTATTCCTACTAATACTAATCATTAATATAACATCTGTTTAGTCTGAATATAAACAAATTATTCATCTTTTATTGTGCAGCAATAAAACATTAGTGATGTAGCTAATCCATTTGATTTAAATAAATACAACTGGATATCATCATGAAGAGACCTTCAATGAAATATACGAGGTACCCAGCACCAACTTGATAAGTGTTTGGGAAGGATTGCTTCACTGAACTAAATACTGTTGGGATTTACTCTAGTGTCCTTCGGTCATATTTTGGATCAAGCAGGTGAAAAAATGCTGTTTACAATTTGACTGTTACATAAGTTCTCCCCAAAACTATGTTTTATTTGGCTCATAAAATGATGAATTTTAGTATATGTATTATCATCTTGCAGAATATTATCTTGGAATCTTCAAGCAGATTCTGTGTTGGTTAGATAAAATCAGAATTAGTGCATCTCTTCTTGCATCTTTAACATTGTAAGACCAAAAGGAGCATGATAATGTGAATTAGATTTTGATAAAGAATAATTTTTCAAGAGCAAAAGAGTATCTGTTCAGTGTTAAAAGTTAAAGTAAAAGACTTCAGTAGTGCCGTCTAAAGTTTTAAAATGGTCAGACTACGCTACAGTTACTTAAAATTTATCAGAATACTAGGGAAGCTTCATGTTTTTACAGTGCTGTGAAAATGTATTTGCTCCCTCCCTTATTTCCCCTATTACTGCAAAAGTTTTGCCACTGTATGTTTTCAGGTCTTTTACCAGAATGTAATATCAGATCAAAGGCACTTGAGTGAACAAATAAACCATAAACCCTACTGAAACCTGTAGGGTGAGCTGAAGAGGAAAGGGCAGAAGAGTGGACCTATGACTGTCTGTCTGTGCTGAGGCTGATTTTTCGCATCTGATATTGTAAATATTTGACACTAAAAAAAGTCTAGTTTTACATGAAGTACATCTGAGTGAACAAATCACATTTCTTCAAAAAGTTGTCATTAAATTAATTAAATTTGCTCAGCAATAATCAGAATTATGTGACAAAATAACTGCTAATTCAGAAAGACTAGGTTTTCTAGCATCAACTGCCGATTTCAGATCCTGCCACAGCATGTATGCTTGGTCTGGGCTTTGTGTAGGCCAGTCCAAAGCATGAATTTTTTTCCATTTCAGTCATTCTGGTATGACGGAGATATCCTGTTTTTAATCAATGTTTTTCTGAATGATGCAACCATTTTCTATACACGGATATAGAAAATTCTTATTCTATCCGGAAAATTGGGCCTTCTCTTTCTGAATTTTCTGATACATTTGCTTCAGTTATGATAAGTCTTGAGGCATCCTCACATTATCACAATACCAGACCATTATGTAATGGGTTTGCTTTATGTTGGATATAATGAAACCTGTGCTATTCAAAAAGTTTCATGTTTGTATCACTTGTGAGCAGAACATCCTCTTAAAAACTTAAAGATTAAATACAAAAACACCAAATCAGAAAAAGTTGGGAAGGTATGGAAAATGCAAATAAAAAAAAAATCTTCGTGATTCTTAAATTTACTTTGACTTTTATTGTATTGCACAGTACGAACCCAAAGTATTTCAAGTTTTGTCTGATTTAACTTTATTTCATTTGTTGATATACATCCATTCCTGCATTTCAGGCCTGCAACACATTCCAAAAAATGTTGGGACGGTAAAGCATTTACCACTTTGCAATGTTTCCATTCCTTCTCACAACACTTGAAAGACGTTTTGGCAATGAGGATACCAAGTGATGAAGTGTTTCAGGTGTTAATATGTCCAATTCTTCCCGCAAACACATCTTAATGTGTGCAACAGTATGTTGCAGAGGTCAAATTTTCCATTTAAAAATTCTCAACACATTCTTCATTGGGGTCAGTCAAGTACTCATAACCTTTTTCTTCCTCAACCAAGCATTTGTAACGTGCACAGAATGTGGTTTTTCTTTGTCTTGCTGAAAATGCACGGACATCTCTGGAAAAGATGTTGTCTTTTTGTGTTGCTTGAAAATCTTAATGTACTTTTCTGTATTAACACTGCCATCACATAATTATAAATTACAGACACAGCCCCATACCATGCCAGACCCTGGTTTAGGAACTTTTTCTGATAACCATCTGGATGGTCCTTTTTGTCACTGGTCTAAAGCACTCAGCATCCACTTTTTCCAAAAAAGATCTGGAATACTGATTTGTCTGATTACATAAGGCTTCTTTTTCGGAATGACACTCCACGTCGTAGTGCTTGACAAAAATTTTCGAAAGTGCTCCCTTGCCCATGTTGTTATATCAGCTATTGATGACGGACGGTTCTTGATACAGTGCTTGCCGTCTGAGAGATAGGAGATCATGTGTGTTCAGGTTAGGCTAGCGCACTTGCCCTTTACACAATGAAATTCCGCTAGATTCCTTTAATCATTTAGTATTATGCAATGCAGAGGGAGAAATAAGCAAATCCCTTTCAATCTTTCTTTGAGGAACATTGTTTTTAAGCATTTCAATAATTTTCTCATGCATTTAGACAAACTGGAGATCCTCTGCCCATCTTTGAACCTCCAAGACTCAGCCTTTCGTGAATACTGCTTTTGTACCAAATCATGATTTTTCATCACCTGCTGACATTACCTGTTTGAAACCATATCATTTTTTAATTATTTTACCTTATTACTGCCCCATCTCAACTTTTTTTGGAATGTGTTGCAGGCCTGAAATGCACAAATATCTTGTGTTCATACTGTCTGCAATGAAAAGAAAAGAAAAATGTTGAATTAAATTAAAGAATCACTGCATTTCTTTCCCATTGTCCATATCATCCCAACTTTTTCTGATTTGGGGTTGTACAGTCCCCTCTGCAATTATTGTTACCCCTGGTAAAAAGGAGTGCAAAAGATTGAGGAAGAGGAAAAAAAAAAACTTTTTGGAAAATTACCTTAATGTCACATTGAGAAAAGGAGAACTCTGACCATTAATTGAAGTAAACGTATTCTGAGAACAAAAGGCCCTCATCAAGAAATACTTATTTTAACAAAAATACATGTGCCACAATTATTGGCACCCTTCCATTTAATACTTTGTACAATCTCCCTTTTCCAATTGAACAGCATTGAATCTTCTCTTACAATATCTTGTAAGGCTGGAGAACCTACAGCTGGGAATCTGAGACCGTGCATCATTACAGAAAACCTCAAGAATACCACTCTACTCAGTCCTTTCTCTTATTTCAGGCTGCCTCCACTCCTCTCTCGTAAGCTCCATTCTCTTACATCTGACTCCGGCTCCCTTGCTGGAGTGAGGCGGCCTCTTTTATACCGTACCCAGAAGTGCTCCAGGTGCTCCTTGATCAAGTTCCGACAGCACTTCCGGGTGTGGCGGAAATGCTGTAGACCACAGTTTCAGAACTGTCCAGGCGCCCCCTGGTGGTGGCCAAGGGCCTGCGCAGGGTGGGGCTGCCCTCTCGTGTCCCGGGGTAGGTACTGCTGGTGATATGTCCAGTCCCCAGGTCCTTTCCTCAAAAGGGCGTCTGTCACACAGGAAATGATAAATATTGTTTCAGGACACTACACACTTTATTTTTATTGAAGCTGCAAGTTTTTATGTTATTGGTTCATGTAAACACAGTACATTCCAGAAATACACAGATTCAGAATTCATGCTCTTATATGATGACTGTCCTCTGAGTCAGCCTCTCTGAGAATTAACTGCGTGTTAACTTCCAACAGAAATTGATTTAAGCCTAATCTCTTGCATCTGTGAAGCAACACGAACCACTGTAGTGCTCCAGTCTCATTTACATAAGTATATATATTTGGTTACCAAAATTACTATGAAGCTGCTGCTTCTTTTTCCTCTTCTCATTCTCTACCACCTTCTCTTGCTGTTACACTATTATGGGTGTGGGTGCCTCTTCTGCAACACACAAGTGAGATGCTCACCTAGTGTTTTGTGATGGTTTGATTTGAAATCAGAGTGCAAAAATAGCCAAAAAAAGTACAGTTTGTCAAATAAGTGTAAAAGATAAAAAGGCCAGCACACTCCTTTCTCTATATTTTATTTATTTGGATGTCAAATGAAAGCCTTAAGCGTTTTTTTTTCTTAATTTTTTTTTAACAAAATTGTCATACAACTACAGTATTTTTCTTCGGAATCTGCATGGCATTCGATACAAGTCTTCCAGCACTTACCAAGTCTATGGATTGTTCTAGAAAAGTATTTTGGTCACTTGCCCAGCCATTCATGCACCCTCTTTTGATGACTTTGAAAGTCTTTCTGCCAGCTGATTCTTTGAATTCTCCAAAGATGTGATAAACATTGCTGGCGAGTATTATGAAAGTGTAAAACACTTGAAGTGCAAGTTTTTGTTGGTTACAACCTTTGCATGAGCAGTATGGGGCTGAGTAATAACATATTGCAGCAAGAACTGAACCTCCATTTGCTGATTATTTTCTGTAAGATTCATCCCTTTGCTCTAAAATCAGATGAACAGCACCATGTAGCTCACCTGCACCATGTGCTTCCACCTGCTAGACATTTATTGCTAGCGATGTTAAGGTTTTCATTTGACTTGTCCTCATATGAAACAAGTACAATATGCACTGTGAAATCAATAAAATACATTCAAGGTGTAATGTTAGCAGGCAATTTCCAGACATTGATGGCTTTTCCTGGGATCACTGACTGTGACTTTATCTTGTTTCCTACAAGGCAATAAAAGTAGGTAATGCCAGGAAATGTCTGCACATGTGAATGCTGTTCCGGTGCATCCAAATGGTAAACACTTCTGTTTTTTCAAGATGACATTTTGATTGTAAAGAGCATTTGCGTTTTCAGTTTTGTCAGTTTCTTACACATGGCAAACATGGCTGAAATCCTCAATATCTCTGCCAAAATAACACCCTTCAGTTAATTTCTAAAGTTTGGAAATTTTAGTATTTAGTTTACAGTGAGTGTTTTCAATGAAATTTTGGTATATTGCTCCTAATTTTTTAACCATTTAAAATGGTGTTTATATTAATTTTTGCAATGTTCGTCAAGCATTGTTTAAAGAAATACTTAAATGTCATATACAGTAAAATGTTAAGATTTTGTTTTTTTTTTAATCCGAATCTAACAGAATTCTATGCCTTATATAGAGGAAATTTTCCTTTTCCCTTTAAAAAAAAATGAGGGGTCCTCTTTTCCTTAAAATAACAGCTGTGCACAGCTGTACTGGAGCCAGGGAAAAGGCTTTCATTTTAGGCTGTCTTAAAATCTAATTGCAAAGGCTGATTTATGGCTTGTGTTGGACTGATACCTGTTGCGTCAAATGTTCCTGTTGAGTGGGCAAAGAGTTAATCGGTACCAGAGTAGACAATTTATTTTTTTTTTTTTTTGTGGGAAGTGTTCACAGTGACAAGGCCCAATTCTCTGTCCATGATATGTATTTTGGAGGATGTTGCTATAGTTACCTATTGTAGATCTGAGAAATGTAATTAGATATCAAATTCAAACGGACCAATATACAGACTAAACAAAAAGAAGTATGTTTTTATGTTTTTACTTTGTAATGTTAGGTCAATATTTAGTACTATTTGTTTCATTTTTGAAGTTTTCCCAGTATGTTTGCAATTTAGATTTTTGTGTAAATTCTGGCTTATCAGATAATTTTAGACATAAAATGTTACATTTTTAAGCTTGTGCAGTTGTTTATATTCCTGGAAATGTTACGTTTCATCCAAGCAAGTACCATGTTTTACCTTAAATAAGCAAATGTAATCTTTCTCTGTACAAGCAGATGCATCCAACCTCAAGAAGTGAATTTATAAGACAATGTCTTTAGCATTAGTATGTTTAGGTTATTATCAATTTTAAACAAGAAAACAAAATGAGGTTATTTATTTTCAGTCACTTTCTCAGGTAAGTGTATAATCTCTGAAGTACTGCTGACATAAGTAATGTAAAACATTTGTGCTGCAGTATATGAATACAGGGTTGTTTTTACTTTGAGGTTTTTGATTTTTTGATTTTTTTTCTTTTCTTTTTTGCTAGTGATTCAGGTCATGCAGCATTCACAATAATGATTGGTGAAAGTATTTTCTTTTATGAAGAAGATAAATTAAATTTATTGTATGTGGAATTATTTTAGGCTCAGAGGTCCACTGCTATGTTGACTTTTTTTTGTTTTTAAGAATTATGTTACTGCTATAATCATTTGTGGACATGCATTATTTTTTACATTTACATTTATTTGCTTGGCAGATGCTTTTATCCAAAGCAACTTATAACAAAGGACATTTGAGATACAACTGGTTACATTACTTTTAGTTTTTCTAGTTGGAGCACAAGCAGGTGACATGACTTGCTCACGGTCACGCAGGTAGAGGGATTTGATCCCACAACCTCAGGGTCTGAAGTCCAAAGCCTTAACCACCACGCCACATCATGCATGCATGTTTTATCATTGGTTGGCCATCCAATATTTTACTTTAAACATTTTTAAATTGTTTTTCTTCAAATTGGGGTGCTCATTTTGTAAGTTTTTTTTTTTTTGTTATCTTTATTGTATTGGCATAAAATGATTATTAGATAATGGCTATAGACATATTCTCTTATTATCCATAAACATGCTAAACATGTTAATGAATGCATTTCTTCTTTAGTAATGAATATGATTAGTTCTGTTTTTTGATTTTTAAAAATAAAATAGACATTTATGCAGTCTGGTTAGTTAGATTTACTTTTATTATATAGATCACCACAAACAGAATACCTTTAAATACATAAGAATTAATATTAAGAATTATTAATCCCCGCATTGCTACAGAACAAAAGTATCATATTTTTTATAAGAAAAGTCTCTATAAACTGCATTTTTCCCCTCCATCCAGGTACAAATAAAAAAAGAAATCATTTGAATCAGAGAGTGAAGCATCCCGATTACAAAGTGGCTTATGTTCAGCTGGTGAGTATGAACCCATCTATATATATCATTGTAAATGTTTAAAAATCCCCTTGCAATATTTTCCACTCGGACATGTTCTTCCGTTTTATTATGGTATTTATCAGTTTACATTTTAGCAGACCCTTTTGTTCCAGTTTGCAATGTGAGCATGTGTAGTTGAATTGTCTTAGGTGGTATTGTTTTCTCAGGTATAGTGCAAGCTGTTTTTACATGGACTTGTGTTTAAACACTAAATAAAATTCTAAAAATTTGTAACATATGCTTTGTATCAGAGTGCTGTTCTCTGTCATTGAAAACAGTCTTTAGTTAAACTTTACATGTAAACTTGCAGTGGTCTGTTATTTTCTTTTCCTTCCATACAAGGTTCAGAATATAGTTTTATAAAACTATGAATTGTAATTGTAATCGGTATATCAAAGCACCTGTCTAGTTTATGCTCTTTTGTCAAATGGTGCATAACAGCTGGAGTTATATAAATTCTAAAGGGTAGCATTGCGGGAATTTTATTTCTGATAAATTTTTAATTTAGTTACCTTGCTTGTTTATACAGGCTTTCTAAATTCAGAATACAATTTGGAAAATGTAAATACAAAGGAACTTTGTTCTGGGAGGATTTGTTAACTGAGGTGTAACTGTAGTTGTTACAGCTTAATGTTTCTGGCTTCACAATTTGAGGCTTACTGATTTATCTATAATGAAAGTCTTTTTAAAAAAAAAAAAAAAAAAACCAAAAACTGTTTTTTTATTTGTTTTTAATAATCATATGTAGATCAGTTTTATTTATTCTTAAATAGTCAGATAACTTAAATTTAGGGATGTCAAATTAGCTGATACTTGTTTACCAAGTCGATATCATAAGTTTGAAAACATAACAGTACTAGCTTTTTACAGTGTCAGTTGTACAGAGTAATAGTGGTATGGTGTGACTGCAAGTGGACAAATTACTTCAAAACGCACCATTGTATGTGAGAAAAGCGTGAATAAAAACTACATATGCAAATAGCGTACAGTATTAATGCTACTGAACCGTGTTAACAAATGTCAAACAGCAGAGATCATGTCTGGAAATTCTTTGAGGGGAATTTCGGCGTGTGACTGTAGGAGTACTGTTAAAATGAAAAAAGTGCAAAAAACACACACACAGGCTTTTGTCATTGATGCTTTTATCCCATAATGGAGGTAGTTCAGTAATCAGTTTGAGTGTGTTTTGAGAGTGCAGTGATATGAACGAAAACATGCAATTGTTTAATTTGGTGTCACACATTTCTAAGAGGAGATTAATTGATTGCAAATCTAATCGCGTTTTAATACAATGCCATACACAATTCCAAGAAAGGAACAGAGGCTTTGCATTCAACCTTAGAAGCATCCATCCATTTGCATATTGCAGTATAGATATTGACAAAGCAAGATAATTCCTGGTTGTATATTAATCTACAAACACTAAATGTGTGTCATTCTTTTGCTTTTTGAACTAATGCTTTTGAGTATAATCCTTAAAATGTGATTAAAATCTTAATGAAAAAGTGGCAGATGGTAAGCATTCTCTCACTTAGGAACAATTGAATACAAATAACATTGGTTGATCTAATTTTCTAATTCTGGATTTGTACACAGACAAAAGCAATAACAAAATATAACTTATCCAAGACACCTAGAAAACAGCTCAACAAAGGCTGTTTTGCTAGAGTTCTGAGGTAATGGATTAATGCAAAACTGATAAGTTTTGATTTCATACAGGAAGCCTTCAAGTTGGGACAAATGTAAAAAATATAGGTAGAAATTTTGAAAATTTCAAACTAGTTTTGTTAAACTTGACTTGCATGTATGGAATGTTTTTTGATTTTAATTAAATAGAATCTAAAAAAAATGATTGAAAATTATACCAGGAGTTTTGAGAGACTCATTCATTAAATATTACTCTTTACTTTTTCTTTAACTAGTTAATGTTGCAGTTAAAAATCTTATGGTGAACTTTATAAGCAGGGGTGCACATAAAATATTTACTCTTGTTCTCAGGGGAGAACCTGGGGTTGTTGCTTGGTCCTCACTTTTTTTTAAATACATTTTTTCCATGACCCACCTCATAGGATGAACACAATAGTGGGATACATGGATAACCTGACATCACATGTACTTTAATTTCAACTGAGAATGAATAAAGCCAGTACAACAAAATATCTGTTCTTTAAAGCACCGTGGTATGTAGCCTTCTAATGAAATGACAGCTTTTTAAGCACTGACAGGTTACTGCTATTTAAAAGCACTTAAAGTTATCTTATGTCATCATCATCACTCCCCTCCAGACTGTCTTCCTCTATTTCAGTGTTTCCCAAACTTGATCCTGGGGACCCCCTGTGGCTGCAGGTTTTTGTTCCAACCAGCTTCTGTTTTTAATTCTCAAGTCAAGAACAATGCAGCTGCAGCAGGCATAAATGCAAAAGTCCGGCGTCATCCTGCCAATCACCTGTCCTTCAAAGAAACAGCACGGCTTACAGAACTTACCAATGCTACACTGTCCAGATCTAAACACTAGCATGATGTATGTGCCCAGAAAAAGTCTAACTGCATTCTCGTACCACTGCTCGCATACTAAAGTGTCAGCAGGTATTTTTCGTGGCATTGCACGTGTAATTTGTGAGCATGCCCTTGATGATCAAACAGAGGAAGTTCTGCAGTATACTTGTGACTTTATGCTATAGGAAGATAAGTAAATAAAGTAAAACTAAAAACAAGACTCTAACTTTGACAAGTACTGTACATTTACAGCGGCTGTTACAGACACAAATCAAATGTATGCTTTTATTGTATAATATTAACAACTAGCAAAATACCCGCGCTTCGCAGCGGAGAAGTAGTGTGTTAAAGAAGTAATGAAATGAAAAAGAAAAGGAAACATTTTGAAAATAACATATGATTGTCAATGTAATTGTTTTGTCACTGTTATGAGTATTTCTGTCATATATATATATATATATATATATATACACACACACACACACATACATATAAACATAGATATATATACATATAAACATAGATATATACATATCCATCCATACATATATATATATATATATATATATATATATATATATATATATATATACTAATAAAGGCAAAGCCCTCACTCACTCACTCATCACTAATTCTCCAACTTCCGTGTGGGTGGAAGGCTGAAATTTGGCAGGTTCATTCCTTACAGCTTCCTTACAAAAGTTGGGCAGGTTTTATATCGAAATTCTACGCGTAATGGTCATAACTGGAAGCAGTTTTCTCCATTTACTGTAATGGAGATGAGCTTCAACGCCGTGGGGGAGTTTCGTGTGACATCATCACGCCTCACGTAATCACGCAGTACATAGAAAACCAGGAAGACCTAAAAAGCGCTGAAGAAAACATGCATTATATAATTGAGAAGGCAGCGAAACAATAAGAAGCGGCGAGTGACATATACAACCATATTCATGAGTTCTGCTACTTGAAACAAAGCACGATGTAAACCTACACTTTAAATTAAGTTCATAGACAGGCTGCGCTGGCGTTTGTAATTTAGTGCCTGCCCATATAAGGCCGTCCGTCAGCGGCAATCCAATAGCAAACTCCACTAAATATTCACGGGTTAAGGACTGTGCTTATGCAGAGGAAGATGAGATGGTCAGGGTGGTGTTTGGTACAAACTCAGCGAAACTGCGAGAGAAAGTTTTAAGTGCCAGGACTAAGGTAACATTAAATACAGCCATGGACATAGCACGAGATGGCACCAGCACAGCTGGGAAACTTCGATGCATGTACACGGCGGCTCACGTGAACTGGCGCGTGCACAGATAAAAGCAACAGTTCCAAAGAGCTGAACAAAACCGAATTACACAATTGAAAAGGCAGCAAAAAATATGAAGCGTCTGATACATACAAGCATATTCATAAATCCAAAACAAAGCACACGTTGGAAAAAGTCAATGTCCGCTAAAGGAAGACAGTGTAAAAAAACCGTGCATGCAGTGTGTCAGGTCTCAGATAAAGAAGAAGACGAGCTGTTTATTGATGCAGTAAGAAACGAATCGATGAATGAAACCTGTCATCTTTACAGCGATTGACAAACACGGAATGTAACTTGAACACAACACATCCTACAAATACGAACCTGATTGAAAGAAATAATGATAATCAAATCCTTGATGACAGCAACACTCAGTAACACTCACAAAACAAATACTGTATATTGACAGTCATGTTACGTTATTTTTAAAATGTTCCCTTTTCTTTTTCATAGCTTTTTTAACACACTACTTCTCCGCTGCGATACGCGGGTATATATATATATATATATGTATATATATAACCCGATCTACATACTCGAATAATGGATACTTTATTTGCCATCAATGATTGTTTTGGTAAAGCCATACTCAGTGTATTCATTAGATGAGCGGTAAAAAGTAAGAGCGAGGAAGGATGACTTATTGAGGCATGCAGGCTGTAGTGCGTCAACTCTATCTGAATTGCGATCACATTTGAAAAAATATATCTTTTCAAGTTCTATTTAGTCCATATGTGTCAAACTCAAGGGCGGGCCACATCCGACCAGTGTAATTATATCCCCCGCGAGATCATTTTATATACTGTATTATTGTTATTAAAGCCGGGTATATGAAGCGCTGGTAACACAATAAACTACAGATCCCATAATGCAGCGCTTCAGCTGCCTTGCCAACACTTACCGAGTTAATCAAGTTATTGCGAAGCTAGCTCACACGATGCTGAAGAGAAAAGTTGATTCTGAAAATAGAGCCTTTAAAAACCGATGGGAGGCTGAGTATATGTTTACTGAACCCGTGTGTCTCATTTGTGGAGCTAATGTGGCTGTAATTACAGAATTTAATCTAAGGCGGCACTATGAGACAAAACATCAGGTTAACCTGAATGCAATGCAGAAGATACAGAAAGCAGCATAATTAAATAAGAATCTGACACTTCAGCGGACGTTTTAACCCGTGCACAATCACAAAGTGATTTCAAGTGAAGCTGCTTTTATGGGAGACACAAATGCACCAGTGCACCTTGCCCCACTTTCCCTGTTGCCAAGTAATGTTAAACCAAGTCGTCACTACGGTGTTCCCAAATCGCACTTTGCTGATAAACTGGCGCACTGAGTTTGCACGGCGCTTTGGTGACTTTGAAGAACAAAAAGTCCGTCTACATGCGGCTCGAACCTTGTGCATGTTTGGTAGCACATATCTGTGTGAGAAGCTCTTCTCAGTGATAAAGACTAACAAAACAGCACACAGGAGTCGCCTCACTGATGAGCACCTGCAATCCATCCTGAGAATCTCCACAACACAGAACCTCACACAAACAGAAGCGAACCTGTGGCCAAAAAGATGCCAGGCGTCCAGCTCTAAAATGACATATGAGCAAAGACAACTGAATGATTTGATTTGTTATTGCTGAAAGGAACACATTTTATTTATATTTCTAGGTTTTGTTA